>NC_089822.1:253208508-253521022 GCF_035046505.1 Tiliqua scincoides
ATCCCTATTCACCCCTCTCGTTACCCAGGCACCGGGCCAGCGCGAAGCACACCAGCGCCCCCTAAAATAAACTCCAAACCCGTGGCCACCCGCCGCATCAGACCGGATCTCGAGTTCAGCTTCAATAATCTTCCTATCCCTCCAAAAAGTAACCCCATTAAACTGCTCAAGAAACCACAACCACATAGCCACGTCGTCCCACAGGGCAGACGTGACCCGCGTGCGGTGGGAGGGCCTGCGCAGGCCCGACATTATGTCGCACATGCGCCTCAAAAAGGCCCGGCTGGGCGCCACGACCCGGCAGGCAAAATTAAGATGCCCCACTAACACCTGCAATTCCCTCAGAGTCAATTTTCTGGCTGCTAGTGCTCTCTGAAGCAAGCCTTCCAACTTGCGAAGCTTGGCCTCCAGGAGCCTACTACACTGATTAATGGTATCCAGCTCAATACCAAGATAAGTAAGCTGAGTGGCAGGGCCCTCCATCTTGACATGTGCCAAGGGGACTCCGAACTGTCCGCACAAGGACACAAAGCTCACAAGCAACATTTCAGCAGGGGGAGAGTAACTGGCCCACCTCACCCCAGCACTGTCTGTTCTAGTGGCTGTCTGCTGGTATTCATTTGCATTTTTTTAGATTGTGAGCCCTTTTGGGGCAGGGAGCCATTTAGTTATTTGATTTTTCTCTGTAACCGCTTTGTGAACTTTTAGTTGAAAAGCGGTATATAAATACTGTTAATAATAATCATAATAATTTCACATGTTCCAGTACCCGCCAGTCCCATGAATAAAAAATTATCGAGATAATGAGCCGTCGAGGACACACCCGTCTGAAACTGGACCGCACACTCCAGGAAGGTACTGAAACACTCGAAGTGAGCACACGATATGGAACATCTCATGGGGAGCGCCCTGTCCACATAATAGGCACCCTCAAAATGAAAACTAGAATGACAAAAATCATCTGGGTGGACGGGGAGCAAGCGAAAGGCAGATTCTATGTCCGCCTTTGCCAGCAGCACCCCCGGCCCACACGAACGCAGCCAGTCAACTGCTTGATCCAGGGAGGTATACCGGACTGAGCATAGGTCATCTGGTATGCCATCATTCACGGAGCTACCCTCCGGGAATGAGAGATGATGGATCATCCTGTACTCACCTGGGGACTTCTTCGGAAACCACCCCAAGAGGCGACACCCTCAAGTTTTGAATAGGGGGGCGCACAAAGGGGCCTACGACCCTGCCCGCCTCCACTTCCTTTGCAATTTTCTCTCTGACTATATGCTCCAAACCCTTAACTGAACGCAAATTCTCGGCCATCACAGGCTCAACAGGCCGCTTGGCCGGAATTTGAAAACCTACAGAAAAACCGGCCGCCAAACGCACGGCTGCAACTCTATCCAGATAAAAACTCAACCACCAACACAAACGGGGCAGCTTAATTGGTGTTGGCCCTCTTTGAATTGGGAGAGGGGTTCGAGGGAGGCCCCCCTTGGCGGCCTCACCCAGGCAGTTGCCCTGCACCCTGGCTGCCTCCCCTGGGCCCCCCCAACTTTGGGCAAGCCGACACGGGGTGCTTGGCCCCGCACAGTACACACACGTGCAGGAATGCGCAGTTGTTCCTACCACACTTGCCCGAGGCGTTATACTCAAAACATGTCCTTGGGTTTTGAACCCACGCGGTGCCGTTCAGTGCCTTGTTGGGTTCAGACTTGTTCCTGGCTATGAGGTGACCACTATCCGAGCGATCACCCCAAGCCGGCCTGGATGGAAGAACCAGCTGGGTCCACAACTCCCATTGCGGGATGTGCCAATCTAGCGGGGGATTGTGCAAAGCGCGTAAACAAAAATGCTGGTCATAAGCCAACCAGGCAGGGCCAGTGTAGTCTCTGAAAGCCCTGTGCACGATGTCTAGATATTTAAAAAGGGCCGAGGCATGGTTAGGGTACATCTGCAAAATCACAGAAGCGTAGATTACAAAACCGTTAAGCCAGTTGGCCCAGTTCCTGTCAATCTTCCACTTCCGCACCAACTCCTGGTCCCGCACTGGCTCGCCCACCTTCAGGATCAGCTCAGGTTCAATCTGGAGAAGGCTGGACATGTCCACATATTCACCCTTCCAGATTTTCTCCTTGACCGACAGCGCCAAATGACCCCCCAATGGCAAGGCAATATCGCCATAGGCTACCCGGGGGCGATCAACCTGATCCCCAAAGGCCCCCAAAGGCCCACCAGAGGCCGACCCAGGCAGCATCATAGACCCCAAAGGGGGGAAAGCCAAATTTCCAAACAACCCAGGGGCCCAACCCGGGGGCGGAGGAGCATGGGTGCCTGCCGCCACCCCAGAAACCTGGGCAAAACCGCCCACAGCTGTAGGCTGATGTGAACCTCCGAAAAAATATGGTTAGGGAGCCCCCCACTGATACCATGGCCATCCTTGCCCACCCAGGGCAGCTGAGGGCACAGCCATGCCCTCTCTCTCATCCCATACTGAACCCACACTACTCCCTGCATCCAACAGAGCCTCCCCTGCAGCGCTCGGAGCCGGCTGCATGCCCCTCTGCACTGCCTGCATGGCACCTGTAACCTCCATGTCCGGGACAGAGTCCCTCTGGGCAGATGCTTCAGGAGTACCGGCACTCCCCTGCTCCCGCACATGCTTCCTAGAAGATAGGAGCTTGCTGAGGCGGGCACCGTGTCCCTTCCTAGTGGACCTGCGGAGTGGGGTAGCTACTCCAGACACCCCAGCCCCATCACCTCTACCGGCCACCCAGAGTGTTTTTTCCCTCTCCCTGGCCTCAAAATGCGCAAGCAGCACTCTCAATTCCCCATAATCTTCCTCACCCTCTGAAGAGGACCCCAGAGGGCAGGGAGGAGGAGCTGGCCATTTGGGGGGTCTTACCCCCCCCGCTTCTGACTCTTCTTACCCATCCTGCAACTGAAACCAAACGTCCCCCCTCCCCGTGCTAGATTCACAGAGGATACTAGTGCCAAGGCACAAAACACTGGCAGTGGCCGAAGTCCCGCTCCAAAGTGCTCCCTCGCCGCCTTCACCACCTGAAGCTCCTCGCGTCGCTCCCGGCATGCCCATGGTTTTGCTGAACTCCCTCCGCAGCTGCAGCCACGCGGCGCTCCCGGCACGCCCACAGTGTCGCTGAACTCCCTCCGCAGCTGCAGCCACGCGGCGCTCCCGGCACGCCCACAGTCTCGCTGAGCTCCCTCCACAGCTGCAGCCACGCGGTCGCCGGCCGCACCCTCGCCGCGCGCTGTTCTCCTGCGGCGGGAAGGACCTCTCCCCTCGTTGTGCGCAGCTGCGCCCTGCCCCGAGGGGTTGGAGGATCCTCCGCCTCGTAGCCGCCTGCCTGGCTCGCCCTCGTCACCCACGGAGAGCGTGCCCGCTCTTGCAAGGCCGCTACAGCTCGCTCCCTTCGGGACACGCCTGTCCCCGTTGCTGGCTGGGAGCGAACTGCGCTCAGCACGCGCGTGCACTCGGACAGGTGCTCCTGGCTCCGCCCACCCCTGGCCGCAACAACCAATTGCGGCCAAGCCTCAGCCTGGCTGCACAAGGCTGGGGGAAGGGGGCAATCTGGTGCTGGCGCCGATCTGGCGCCAACAGCCTTTTAGGAAACAAAAGGTTCCCATTCCATTCTGCAAGAAGAGCAGGGAATGGGATTGCGAAACAGGGAGACTGGAAAAGAGGAATGAAATGGGACTCCTCTTTCATGTATCACTCATTGTCCTCCAACTGGCACTAGGTGATATAAAGGGGCTTTTAGTTGAACTTGGATTGTTGGTGTTCTCAGGCTGTGGGTGAGCTTGTTTGCAAGAAGCAGGCCTGACCCTTCCATAAGAGTGCTTGAGCCCCTCACCCTTAGGTGGCAGGCTGGGAAGGGTGGTGAACTGATGGGGGTGTGCCACATTCCATGTCCACCTGCCCAGGCCCTCCGCCTGCCTGGAGGAAGGGAGGGTTTACCTCCTCCTGCTGCAGTTTTACCACCATATTACAAGTGATGACCTCTTTTAGAATATTTTTCTGTTCTACTCTTGCCATCCATAGACTATGGATAAATTTTCAAATGCCTATTATCACATGTCAGGCAGAACAGCTCAAGCCATCTCTGCTTGCCAACATCCTGAGGAACCAGCCCTGGATTCTGGATGCTTTTCCTAGAGTCTCTACATTCACCATTGGACTGTAACATGAATCATGGACACAACCTTGTGAACATGTCAAGCCCTGAACTACATCTGGAATTCTGTTTATCATCACGTGCCTTACGTCAGGGAGGCCATCTACTGCTGGATGCCTCCTCAAGTCTTGCATTACTCTTTGGCAAAAGTCAGGTGCATCTTGTCCTTCATAATCTCTGCCAGATAAGTGGCCAAGGCATTAGGTTTATGACCTGCACATTCCTATATTCTGGGAAGATGGTTTTTGTTTTCCGACTTGAGAACAAATAATGGAAATTTCAATCTCCGCCATCTTCAGACTCAACCCCTATCGCATGTTCAAGGCTCACCAGGGATATCCTGTATTTGGTTATTTAAACAATCACCAGGTTGGTCTTTTGCCCTACTCTGCCAATTTTGATACTATACAAGTCTGCCTTTCACATGTGATTGGCAAATGGGAGGTAGAAACATGGGATAGAAATCAGATTCAGAATTTTCAGGTGTGGCTTTATTGAAATTCCATCTCCTCCTTCAGACCAAGAAGACCATATGGGTCAGACAATATACCCAGTGAATTATGTCAGGAGGACCAGCTGATGATGACTCAAAGGCCTTCGGTGAGGCTTGGGTTGGAGGTGGTTCAGGTGGAGATTGGAGAGGTGGTGGAGAGGGCCCATATCCCATTGGCTTGGCTTGGGTGGGAGGTGGAGGTTGGAGAGGTGGTGGTCGGGGCCGATATCCTGTTGCAGAAATCTGTGCTGCAACAGATAATTTCTCCCTGTGGATAAACACTTTTTCGAGCTCTACAAAACAACTTAGGAAAACACATAGATAACCCATTTCCTGGAATGGAAGAAAAGAAGACATGAGTGTAAGGATAACATCTTTCTTTTGGAAAGGGAAGAACTGTCAAGGTTTGCAGTGGGTGTGACCTGTAAGCAGTGTCCACACCTTCAATACAGGAAGGATTGCTTAAAACAGGAGGTGAAGAAAGGCAGATTATGGTCCGCTAAAGGTTCAGTTGCACACTTCTGGCACTACACCTCTCATCTCTTAGTTTGCAGGATTATTTCCAAACATAGATTGTGGTCCACCAGTGGACCTCTGCCCCCTTTTGGGTGGCACAACAAGCATCTGCTGGTCTCCAGGATGCAAGGAATGCTTGATTCGATGGACTTTGGTCTGATCTTGCACACAAACATTGCATATTTTAAAATGTCCTGCTCAGAATCAATTAATATAAATTACAGCCCAATCCCAGGTAAACCCTGCCCCTGATGAAGCCATGCCAACACAGTACGTGCTGCATCCTGCAGGGAGTGGGCAGTCTCAGAGACCTGCTCAAGGGAAGGAAACTTTGGTTCCCTTACACCAGGGCAAGCCTCCTCAAAATGATGCCCTGGAAGTGACATCACACCTACGCTTTTTAAAAAGTAAAAATCAGGAGGAAACCTGCCTCCTCCCCTCGCAGTTCACCAGCCACTTGATCTGCCACCCCCCAGCCAGTGGCAGAGCAAAGGAATCTATCTGCTACCTGGGATCAAAGAAAATGTTGTCTTCCCCCTACAGGACAAAATCCAATTTAATTAAGTATCTAAATAAAACGTGTGCCCCTTATTGGTTAGAGACACTGTGCTGGGGTGAAGAGGGATGGTTATTCTCTCCCTGCTTAATATAAGAGGAGCACCACTTGAAAACATGCCTCTTTAACAGTTAGCAGCTGTATTATGATACATGGAAATGAAAGTTGACTATTAACACCATATGGGTTCCATGCAGTATCATAATAACATCTCATTGGCTCTCAGAACAATCAGTCTCATAGATTGGTTTTGAATTAAAGAAATCCACTTTTTGTTCCTTAAGGCAGTTGTGGTTTTTTTTTTCTGGTTAATTGGCCGTAACGTATGATAAACTATAGATATTCTAATGTGGTTTGTTTCATTGCAATCTGCATTAAATTACCTTTCCAATGATACACCCCCCACGACTGCTACCCTCTGCACCTCCTTAGCTATGCCACTGGCCTCTGCTGCCCCAATGGGTCTTCTTGGATCTGTGCCAGTCATATTCCTGGCACAGAACCAAGGAGAATAATGGACAGGGAAGGGCAGAAGAACTGTGTTAGGGTCCTGGCACATCCTGGTTCCAGTAGTATCCACCCCCTCGCTCCCCCATTCCACCTGCAGCCTTCCTCATCCAGGCACTGCCCCACCACATTCCTCCCACCGCCTTCCGCCTACACCAATTCACCTGCAGACCTGCCTGTAGCCCACTATGGTAGTGGTCCTCTGACACCACTACTGTGCATTCTGCCTTATGACCATTGACAATGGAGCCTCAATTCCATTGTCCCAAAGTACAGTTATCTGACACTTATGCTTAAAGTTTTCTAGGATCCTGAATATGCTGCCCTACCATTGAATCGTAACAAGCACTGGACAATCATGGGTTTTCTTGGGGGGGGGGGGGAGGTGAATAGGACCCTGTAGTTTAGACTGCTCCTACTGTCATATTTAGAATTGGGGGATGAAATATGCCTTCTAGAAATCGTTTCCAAGATTTTGCTTCCACACAACCTGTGACAAGAGCAGGACACTTGGCATCTTACCTTTTTTGTCCACATGTGTTTCACATACTATCATACTCGATGGTGTAAAACATGTACCATTTCCTCTGATACAGTTGAAGTTCTCATATTGATCACATACTATGCACGTCAGCATCAAGGCTGTGAGACAAAGGAAGGATGATCAGTAAAGAGAAATTCTGGATTCCGGTTAGAGTGCTTTTCCAGAGTGGAGGGAACTGGAGTTTGCTGCAACGAGTAAAGGGATTCAGCTGTATAAGGAAGGATAGGAAAGCTGCAAACAGGAGGGCAGAAATATCACAGCAGGTTTGAGAAAAGAGCTGAGGTTACACAAAACATTACAAAAGGAGGTATCTGCCAAACAGCACAAGAATAAGAAGAAAGTGATTGATTGATCAATCGATCGATCGAACGAACGAACGAACGAAAGAACGAAAGAACGAATGAACGAACAGACTGTTATGGATGAATCTCCCCCTTTTTATTCCTGGTTATGCTATTCTGAACTCAAGCAATATTTCATGCTGGCGTCCTCCTGGACTTAGTTGGGCCCTTCTTCCTTTGCGGTATACACTTCTGCTGGGCCTCCATTACTGTTTTAAACAGCCTTCATGCACTCTGGAGAGGTTGGACTCTTTTTACCTTCCTTTTCCACTTCCTTCTGACTAGCCTCCGCATTTGGGGGAAGTCCACCCTCTGGAAGTCTTTTGTGTCAGGTTTGCTTGGCACTCTTCCCTCGACATACATGGCAAAACAGATCGCAGCATGGTCACTCTTCCCCAATGGCTCAGTAACATTTACCTCTCTAACCAGGTCCTGAGTACCACACAATATTAAATCCAGAGTCACCTGTCCTCTGGTGGGCTACTTGACTAGTTGCTCTAAAACATCGTTCTTTAGCAAGTCATGAAATCCAATCTCTCTTTTGTGATCAGAGCACGAATTAATCCAGTCCATATGAGGATAATTGAAGTTCCCCCATGATTACAACCCTGTCCCTCCTTGTCACCTCCCTGATCTGTTTCCTCATTTCAAGGTCCCCTTTAGGTTTTTGGTCCAGAGGACAATAGCCTGTCCCCAGTATTACATCGCTTCCCAAGCCCGGTATTTTAATCCACAGCGACTCTATGGTGGAGAATCAGACCCACCTTCAATCTCTGTTGGATTCTACCCCTACTTTAACATAGATGGCCGCCCCACCTCCAACACGCCCCTCCCTGTCCCTCCTATAGAGGTTATAGCCTGGGATTGCAGTATACCACTGATTCTCTGAATTCACCAGGTTTCTGTTATGCCAGTGTTCCCCTTGCCATCAAACATTCCAGTTCCCCCATCTTTGCTCGGAGACTTCAGGCTTTTGCATAATAGTACTTGAATATGGAGTGCTCCAACATGGCCTACTTATTTGCTCCTTTATCCCTGCAGCCTCTCATTTTGATGGACAGGCTATCACATCCACCATGCTTCTATTCCCAATTACTACTCTCTCACTACCTTGTTATTCCTTAAACTCCCCATCCTCATTCCATAGGGATGAGGGATCCTGAACTGGATGCTCCTTGGTTCCTGTAGGCTTTCCCCAAGTGTCATTTTAAAAGCTGCTCTGCTACCAGTGGCGTAGCTAATGATCATGAACCCTGATGCCAAGTTCAAAATGTTGCCCGGAAGTGAAGTCACAACCAGAAGTGACATCATGCCCAGGCTTTTTAAAAGGAGAAAATTGGGAGGAACCACTGGTGGGATTCAAATAAATTAACAACAGGTTCTATGTCCTAATGAGCAATGAGCAACTCAGCTTCAATTGTCTGCCACAAAGGAAGTTGAAAGACTACAGCTGCACTCCTATACTGTACAGTACACACTTTAGTATATGTGTACTGTACATGTACAGTATATGTAGTGATAGAATACACTTTCCTTCTCTGCCTCCTCCCTCTTCTTGCACAGATGCTTCAAACACCCTGTCCTACCTTGGTATTTTGTCCCAGGAAGCATTGCATCCAAAGAAGGCCACTGGCATTGCTTGTTTCTTTTTGGGGAGAGGAAATTCCCCATAAACAGTATCTTTCTTGCAACTAACCTCTCCTTTTTCAGTCTTGAGGATCCAAATTCTACTCACCACCATGCCAAACCCAGCATTCCCCACTTCTTCTCCCAACCATCTTTTGATAAATGACAAGCAGGACTCACCAGGGCTCACGTAAAGCAGGACAACAAACACAAGGAGCAGAACCTTATTCATATTGCTGGATGTGACAGGAAAACTGAGATCACAGCTGAGGCAGACAAGAAGAGAATCACCTTCAGACCAGAAAGCTCTTCTTTGGCTACCTCAGGACAGCTCCGTGCTGATCATTTATCCTCTCCGAGTCCCTAGGTGTGAAGAGCCCAGGTGTGAAGCAAGAGGGTGCAGCCAGGCCTTCTTACTGGAAAGGGGTGCAAAGCTCATCGTGTACCTCTATGGAACAGGAGGACTTGGCAGTAGGTTTCAGACACTGTTTATCACTCTTGTCACCCCTGGGAGGGGCCTGGCCAGAAATGCTGGAAGTTCAGCTCATTTTTTAGAATCAGGTACATTGACATGCGTGGCAGTCCATATACAGGGGGCTGTATATTTAGCCTCGAGCATCGTTATACTTGGGGTACTCCTTAATTATGTGGCAAGAATGAAGAGGAAGAGAGAGATAAATGTGAACTGAGCAGCTTGCAGACAGATCCCAATGAAATCCCCCCCCCCATGCAGTTATGCCAATTGAGCTGCATCCTGCATCAGCTGTTGCAGAGTTGGGGACGTTCATTCCCTTACCTTGGGAAAGCCTCTGCTGCCCAAATGGGTGTCCTCTGACCTGCACCAGCTGCTCTGCTGAGGAAGAGACTGGTGTGTGATTGTGATTGATCCTGATTGGCGGGTTTTCCAAATGTCTGAGAATTTTAAAAATGCAGGAGCAGAGCTATCTGCAAAAGCTGTGATTCCTCCTGCAGATAATGGTGTCAGAGGGGGGAAGCAGGGCTCCCATTCAAGTGCAGTGGGAAGGCGCTGCAGGGGAAATGTGTTGCCTTCCCAACTGCCAGTGTTCCTGCACTGCTCGGCTGTCACCCACTCCGCCTCCCCCAATCCACAGAACTGTGAACCAATGAGAAAGACTCAGGTTCATCCCAAAGGTTCTCCTCAACAGCATGATGAGATGGCACTGAACTTGTTACACGATATTCGGGACCAAGTATATGAACAGATGACCTTGAATCATTAATCCACCACTTAGATCCTTTTCAACCATGTTGCTGCCAAGTCAAGTTTTTGGCACCCTGTCCTTATTCCCCTGATTTGCTGAATATGTAGAATATTATAGTTGTCTCCATGGAGCTGCATTTGATGGGTCTGAGTCCAGTGATCAAGCCTGTCTAGATCATTCTGAATCCTCATTCAGTCTTCCAGGTCGTAAGCTGTCCCTCTCCTTCAGTTCAGTGTCATGGGCCAATTTTATAAGCAACCCACTAGGACAGGGCTTTTCAAATTAGGGTATCACGACGCCCCAGCCTGAGGGCCCTGGAGTCTTTCCCCTTAAAGGGTGGGGCAGGGGGCAGACAGTGACGTGATCTTCAGGATCGAATTGCTAAGGGGGCTGCAGGGACTGGCTTGTACTTACCAGTCCCTGCAGCAGCCTCCTGGAGGCGCAGGTACCCCTGAGCAACTCTCCACAAAGTGGAGGCGGAGCGATTGCACTTTTCTGAAGGCTGGGGAGCCCTGCAGATGGTTGTGCAGGGCTCCCCGCACCCCCAGGCGGCTGCAGCAGGGAATGGTAAGTACATGCCAGGCTCTGCAGTTCCTTAGCGATGCGATCCTGGAGATTGCATCACTGCCTTCCCCCCCCCCCACTACCATGAATAATAATAATATTGTGAATAATATGGCCAGAAAATAAATGCAATGAATATTTACCCACAAGCAACGGATGAAATTCTGTGTCAAATGGTATGTAACATGCTAGTGTTATTCCTAAAAGCCACAATTTCCAGTGTTGGTCTCTAGGGTGTCACATGTCTCATTGGTCTGTTTTGAGTTAAGGCCATGGTTCTCAAACTTTTAGCACCAGGACCCACTTTTTATAATGACAATCTATTCGTGATTCACCACAAGTGTTGTCATGGCTGGAGGTTACACCATCAAGCGAATTATAATAAATAATTGTGAATAATAAAATAAAATAAATAAGGGAATCCAGCCCTGTTCCATCATGTGAATCTTCTCTGTAACCTGCCTGCAATAACATAAAAAAATCAATGAGATTTTCGGTCCTACCCAGGACTCCACATCCAGTGGTATATAGCATGATGGCATTATTCCTAAAAACTGCAATTTTAGCTATTTTGTTCACTTGTGGTATCACCTCCCCTAGGCTGGTCCCTAGGGCGGACTGCCCCCCTGCCTCTTGCTAGCTACGCCACTGCCCTGTGGCACTTGATTCCTCCCTCCCGGCTGACACAGAGTCATTTAATAGCGCTCATTGACATGCCTGTTCAACCAGAGTTGAGCCTGGCTGAGAGCAGTAGCGTCTTGCCCACCCTGGACTCTTTGATTCACAAGGATATCACAGCAGGCATTTCCCAATGCCTTTCTGAAATCTAGCTGCAGTCTGTCAGTGGTGTTTCCACAGTCAGCCAGACAAGTCACTCTGTCCATGGAGATGAGACTGGTCAGGCATGAAGTGTTCCTTGCACAACCCCTGCTGGCGCCTAGAAATCCTGCCTGGACAAATGTTTCTCATCTCTGATGCAACTGAACAGGGCACAGAACGACAACAAAGCTCTCCATTGCGAGGAGGAAATCAACAAGTCTTGCGACTGGGAGGTGTACTTGGCTTCAAGCTCTTCTCCTGACATCCTCCCTTTCCCACACATGTAGCCAGTGTGTGTTCCTGTCAACCTTTGTGTCTTTTCTTTTGGGCTCCATCTATTTCTTTTTCTGCTGGGCCTCTGCACTGCCAGAACACGTGTTCGGGTGCAGCACTGTCACTGACGGTGGTCTCAAAGCGGGACCTGCCATACTGTGCAGCCAGGGCACTGCTGCAAGCGGTGAGTGGCTGCAGCCAAGCACCAGCTGCCTCCAGAGAAGCCCAGTGCTGGGACAGAGGGTGGGAGGAATGGGGAGGGGAGGTATAGGGCAGAGACCTGGGAGAGAGAGGTGTTTTGAGGCTGGGAAGGGGGCAGTAGCAGCAGCCGTGGCTCTGCTGATGTTCTATCCTCCTTTCCCAGCCATCATCCAACCATCCAGGTCTGCTTAGACTTCTGCTTGCAAATTAACTAGTGCAGATCTGACTAGAACTATTGGGATATCGGAGGCTTCCTCCAGGCCAAGGGGTCAAATGTTCTCTCAGCTCAGGAGGCCTCTGGGATGCCAAATTCCCCACAGAACGCAGCATGTGTCCCATTTGTGAGGCTGAATTGTGGGGGGAGGGAGAGACTCAAGTGGGACCAGAATGCCCGAGGCTTGAAGGGCTCCTCCTGGACCATTGGCTAAGTCACACACACTTTTTTACTGGGAATTCAGGGTACAGACAGACATGCCACAAAATGACAACCCCATATGGCTCAGTCCCCCCACCCCGTTTCGTTCTTTACAATGATTCATCAATGTTCCATGGCTGCTTTGGGCAGTATATGAGCATCCATAGAAGTCTATACAGTGCTGTGCTCTGAGTATATGACCCTATTGAGTATCTGACCCTATGTATGTTGAAACTGCTACATTTGCTGTAAATGACCATTTCAGGGGACCCCAGAACCCGAACTTTAGAGTTTCACAGAAGCTGCTGATGCTGACAGTCTCAATGGGACTTCAGGGAGGGAAAGCTTCAGTTCCAGTCAGCATTTGAACAGCACACCAGGTACTTCCCTTCTGATTCAGTAAGCAGATGCATCCCAGGACAGGGATGGAAGTGGAAGTTGGAAAGACTGATGTGTGGTTTGGATGAATGTTCACATGGAGTGGGAACGGGGTGTGAGGGTGGGTGCATAAAAACAACTAGGAGGACAAAGCAAGACCAAGGGAGGGGGACCCTGAGAGAAGGGGCCCTAGTTTAAGGCATGCAAGGAGACCACAGATCAGGCCCTTCTTTTCTGTACCAGCCTACAGTTTTGGGGATCAGAGATCATGGTCCAGCTCTGAAATGGGTCTAAGATCCTGTTACACCATATTTGTGGGCCAATGTGGGCTGCAGAATGCCCATGTGGGTACTTGGAAGTAGAGATCTCAGTCCTCTGATTCTCTGCCACTTCACGTGATTTCTTTGCCACTTTTCCAAGATCACACATATTATTACAGTTGTGGGGAAATTCCTTGTGAAAAAAGTGAGGAAGATTAAAATGAACAGCTACATGTGCGAGTGCAGCTGAAATATCTGATGGGAATTCATTCCATGCCAAAGAGTATGATCTGCTCCTCACTAGGGCTGCAGTACTAAATCTGTTTACCAGGTAGTTGGTCCAGTTGGATGCACTGATACCGACTTCTGAGTAAACTCACACAGTATAGGATATTGCTGTCAGATACATGTTTACTCTTTTTTTGGTATTGTTTTTTGCTTTGTTTTCAATTGTTGTTTAAGCTACCCTATAAAGCAGGGCCCATGAGAGGGGGTAAAGGGGGTAGTTTGTACCCAGGCCCAGGGTCCAAAAAGGGGCCCAGGATCTTACATTTTCTGATCTCACCTGAGCAAGATTCCTGTGAGGATGCTTTAGGCACTACTGTGGGCACACGGCAGTGACTTCTGCCACAAGCCATAGACACCGGGCCCAGGAATGCATACATTCCTTAACAGTGTCAGATCTGGGAAGAAACTGGCCTGCTAGAGTATCTCTTTGGCTTATGGCTCCACTTACCACGAGTATACAGGAACTGAGGGACACAGCTGCTGCAGAAGTCAGTTTTGGT
Source organism: Tiliqua scincoides (assembly GCF_035046505.1). Lineage (NCBI taxonomy): Eukaryota > Metazoa > Chordata > Lepidosauria > Squamata > Scincidae > Tiliqua > Tiliqua scincoides. The sequence continues at coordinate 253,222,200 of NC_089822.1, forward strand.
ACACACAGGTCACTTTCCATTCTGAATACAATGGCGCAAATTTTCTGCTGTGATTTTCTATATTTAAAAGATTTTAGAGAGACTTATGAGTGTGTTTGATTTTCCGTATTCCAGCATCTGACCAGAACTGGACACAATACTCCAGGTGTGGCCTTACCATTGATTTTGGACACAGGGGACAGATGGTGCTCTTTACCCTTGAGCGTCATTATTCTTGGGGTATTCCTTAACTATGTGGTAAGAAGCGTGAGGAAGCGAGAGACATGTACCCTGATGTAACAATCTAACACAATCATCTGCAGGAGGAATCACAGTGTTTTGAGCTAGTTTAGCTTCTGCTCCTGTTTTTTTTTTTTTTCCTGCTAGGCAAGGGAATGAAAGTCCCCAATTCTGCAACAACCCCTCCCCTGATGCAGAATACAGCGCACCCTCCATTGGCACAGTTACTTTGGGGATGGGAGATTTCATTAGGATTGGGCTGCAAGCTGCTCAGTTCATGTTAATCTTTTGCTTCCTCACCCTTCTTACCACATAGTTAAAATGGGACTAGTCAGATCTGCACTAGCTAAATTGCTGACAGAAGTTTGAGTGGACACAGGAAGATGGATGGTGGCTGGGAAAGAGGAATGATATCAGTAGAGCTGCTGCTGCTACTGTCCCCTTCCCAGCCTCAAGACACCTCTCCCTCCCATCCATCTCTGCCCTATACCTCCCTTCCCCATTCCTCCCACCACCCATCACCCCTTGTGCCAATGTACCAGCCTTGCAAATTTGAGTGATGTGAAGCGGCTTTTAGTTTAACTTGGCTTGTTGGTGCTCTTGGGCTGTCAGTGTGCTTGTTTGCAAGAAGCTGGCCTGTCCCTTCCATAAGTCCCTCACCCTCAGGTGGTAGGCTGGAAATGGTGGTGAACTGATGGGAGTGTGCTACATTCCATGCCCACCTGCCCAATCCCTCTGCCAGCCTGGAGGGATGGGGGGGGTTACTTTCTCCTGCTTCAGTTTCACTACCATATTACAAGTGATCTCTTTTAGCATGTTTGTGCATTTTTCTATGATATCATGCCATCTATGGACTATGGATAATTTTCAAATGCCTATTAGTGCATGTCAGGCAGAACAGCTCAAGCCATCTCTGCCTGCCAACATCCTTAGGAAACAGCCCTGGGTTCTGTATGCTTTTCCTAGAGTCTCTGCATTCACCATTGGACTGTAACATGAATCATGGACACAACCTTGTGAACATGTCAAGCCCTGAACTCCATCTGGAATTCTGTTTGTCATCACATGCCTTGGTCAGGGAGGCCTTCTCCTGGTGGATTACAGGGATAACCTAATTATTCACAGATTCCACAGATTTTTCTATCTCAATGTGATGAGAAGGGCCTTTAAATTAAAGGAAAACAGTCTTTTAACAATAGTTAATAAGAGAGAGGGCAGCCAGCTGACAATCCATCAGTCATTCTTTCTCCTGGCACTTAGGCAACCCCTCCCTTCCCCCTGAACACATAAAAGAAAGGTAATCACTTTGCTCTGGATGAAGGGAGGGGGCCTTTCTAAGCACCTGGAGAGAGCCTGATTGATGGATTGTCTTCTCAATGACTCTCTCTTACTTACATCACAAAGTCCAGCAAGGCTGTTTTTTTATCATCAAGCAAAAGGATATTGTTTTTTAAATGGATTTGTTTTGGTGCTATTTTTGCCATCCATGTGATCTCTGATTCATATCCCTCATGAATAATGAGACTCAACCTGTAGTTTAGAAAAGTTCTGCACAGCACAGAGTCCTGTGGCATTGGATTCCTCCCTCCTGGATGACACAGAGGGGTTTAACAGCACTCATTAACATGCTTGTTCAACCAGCTTGGAACCCAGCTGAGAGCAGTACCATCTAGCCCACCCTTGACTCTTTGATCAACAAGGATATCAGGGAGACTTTGTTGAATGCTTTCTGAAATCTAGTTGCAGTCTGTCAACGGTGTTCCCACAGCCAACGAGACCAGTCACTCTAGATTAGGCTGGTACAAGTAGTGTCCCAAGAAGGTATTGACATGCATTTGTCTTGTAGATTTAATTTGATCAGATTGCAGAGTGAGAACAGTCAGGCTGGCAGAGGAGGATGAAACCTGCCTCCTTGTCAGCAGCAGAGTATTCCAGTGGCAGAGCAGTGGAGCAGCACAGAAAGAAAGTGGTCCCAAACAAAGCCACAGACACAGGCTTGTTAAGTACAGAAGCATGTATTGGTAAGGAGCAGGCAAAAGGAGCAGTCAGTCAAATGGTCCAGCAGTCAGGGATACAGCAAGGCACAGGCATGATAAGCAGTTTGAGTCAGAAAACAAACCAGCAGCACTTCACCTAGAACATCCATCATGATTAACTCACATTTGGTGTCTGTTCCTGCCCTCTTATATACTGGGGCCAGCAAATCAGAGTAGGGCAACCTCATACTCTTGTGACAGTCTTGTGACCCTCTCTGATTGGCTGCCCAGCAGTGCATTGCACCTCCATGGGCTACGTAGTCTTCACACATACCCTGAGTCACATGGCTCCCACCTTACACAGGTGCATCTAATAACTGATCAGTGCTGCAGTTACATTTGTTTACATTCACTGGGCCTGGACATCAAGGCCCCTCTGCCACATCATGGCTGACAACAATTCAAGACCTGAGAGATGCCAAAGGCCTGACAAGAAGACTACTCACTTCAGGGTACATGTCTCCAGAAGTCTGGCAGCCTCTGACAAGCCCCAGTCACTTATGGGAAAAGCTTCCATCCCAGGAACAACCTGAACTGTGTACCAATCTGATCATGTGAATTAATGCGGGGGCAGCTGGTAAGCAGACAGAACACTTTGCCCAGAGTACCAAGACTGCTGTGGAAGCTGGCAGTGGAGAGGTTGAAGCGTCGCTGAGAACAGGCAGTCTTAGGTGGAGACGGTAGAAGGCACCAAAACAGAGCAGGGTTGAGGAGTGGCCCTGAAAAGACCAGATGACCATGTAGAAGAAAGTGCTTAAGCAGGACAGACTCACAAAGGGGAGGAATTTTCAAGGATTTGGATTCCCCCCAGTCCTAAAATAAACATTATTTACAATTAGGAAACCATATGCAATAATGTTTGCAGATTAATAAATTCACTTTTAATGAATTCACAGACACATTGTAGGTGAACACAGTAATTTGCACATTGTCAAAAATGCAATTGATAGTGATTTTTCTGAAACATTGAAAGGCTTGGAAAGCGAAAAGTATACAACACACATTCACTGTACCCACTCACTGCTCCTGATGATTCTGGGAAGATGGTCTTTGTTTTCGTATTTGAGTTGGAAACTTTTTGCAAGCCTCACGCCAATCCCAAGGGATCACTAGGAAATGTGAAACGTCTCCTAGCTCCAGTCTCAGCCCCCCAGAACTACCTTAACAGCTTCACCGTTCTTCAGCTCCAGCCCTACCAGGAAAAGGACATTCTGGCTGTGGTTATGCTTGCACTGACGTCAGTGTGAATGTACTGATGGCAACAGCTCCCGGTGTGGTTGTTAATTGGTTCTATTTTATTGTATTTTCATATGTTGTTCTTAACTGTATTTTTCCAAATGCTCCAAATGTTTGGTGTACAACACAAAAGCAATCATTTGTACATCAAACACTGTGAGCATTTGGAAAAACAGGTATATAAATCTTTTCAGTACTTATATTAATTAATTAGCCCAATCTGGATTAAAACTCTCTGTGTGGGGTTGCCTTCTAACATGTTTTGGAAACTTCAGCTGGTGCAAATGCTGCCACCTGGACAGAGCTGATCAGGGAGATGGAGGGGTTGTCCCCTGGAGAAAGTTGCTCTGAGCCCCATAAAGCACAGGTCCCTGCTGCTCCCATGTGTAGTGCTGGCTCTGCCCCAACCCCACTGCATTGCTCTTACTTCTGAGATGCAGAGCAGGCAGGGAGTGGAGGAATGAGCCAGGACAGGGAGAGAAGTGCTGGAGGAAGGCCTCCTGGAGGGCCAAGGACAGGTGTGCGGAAGCCTGAAGGTGGGACTGCCAGTGCCATCTAGTGGGAATGCCAGCGAAGTGCGGAAGGGTGAAAGGAATATGCTGAAAGGGAGGACTGTTCCTTGGAGGGCACTCTGAAGGTGGTGGGGAAGCTGCCTTCTGTGTGAGCTTCCAGGCACCTGCTTGGTTGGCAGGTGTACAAACAGAAGCTGGATGCAGGATCCTGGTCCTCCTCTCCTGAACTAGTTCTCTGACTGTGAGGTTCTTCCTTCTTCCTGAGATTCCTCCAGGAGACTGTCTTCCCAAAAGCACCACAAGTGAGATGGTGGGGTGTGTGTGTGTTGGACAAAGTCACCTAAAGACCAAACTCTTTATAGCAGGGCCTCTGAGAGGAATTTTATCAGGGGTATGAAGTTCCTTTTCTCACATGGGGAGGGGACTAAACAGAGTGGGGGAGGTGGCAATGGGGTGGGCAGACTGGGAGTGAAAGCTGGGGGAGGATGGCAACAGCCGGAATGGTCTTTGGAGCGCATGTCTACCTGTCTACCAGCATCGGCATCTAGATGCTGGAATATGGAAAATCAAACACACTCATAAGACTCTCTAAAATCTTTTAAATACAGAAAATCACAGCAGAAAATTCACACCATCGTGTTCAGAATGGAAAGTGACCTGTGTGTACCACAACTGACTTCTGCAGCAGCTATAGCCCCGCAGCTGTGTCCCTCAGTTCCTATATACTCATAGTAAGTGGAGCCATAAGCCAAAGAGATACTCTAGCAGGCCAGTTTCTTCCCAGATCTGACACTGTTAAGGAATGCATGAATTCCTGGGCCCGGTGTCTATGGCTTGTGGCAGTAGTCACTGCCGTGTGCCCAAAGTAGTGCCTAAAGCATCCTGCACAGGAATCTTGCTCAGGTGAGATCAGAAAATGTAATGGGTCACATGCTGCATTCTGTGGGGAATTTGGCATCCCAGAGGCCTCCTGAACTAAGGGAACATTTGACCCCTTGGCCTGGAGGAAGCCTCCGCTATCCCAATAGGTCTAGTCAGATCTGCACCAGCTAATTTGCAAGCAGAAGTCTAAGTAGACCTGGGTGGATGGATGATGGATGGATGATGGCTGGGAAAGGGGAATAGGACATCAGCAGAGCCACAGGCCCCCTTTTGGACCCTGGGCCTGGGTACAAATTACCCCCTTTACCCCCTCTCATGGGCCCTGCTTTATAGGGTAGCTTAAACAACAATTGAAAACAAAGCAAACAACAACAGAAGAGTAAACACATATCTGACAGCAAAATCCTATACCGTGTGAGTTTGCTCAGCAGTCAGTTTCAGTGCATCCAACTGGACCAACTTCCTGATAAACAGCTTTAGTAGTGCAGCCCTAGTGAGGAGCAGATCAGACTCTTTGGCACGGAATGAATTCCCATCAGCTATTTCAGCTGCACTCGCACATGTAGCTGCTCATTTTAATCTTCCTTGGTTTTTTTTTCACAAGGAATTTTTGCAGGAAAGATGGCAGGGAAAGGCCTGGATTTTCTTTGGCTGCTTCTCCTCATGGATTGTTCCTGGCCTCAAGGCAACGAGTCTCCCTCCTAGAGGCCCTCTGGCTCCAGTGCCTCCCCCTCCTGCTGCCCTGGCCCATCCTTCTCCCCATCTTCTCATCCCGATGCACTTCAGTGGCTGAAGCTGGGCTGTCAGTGCAGGACGACAACATCCCTGCAGTTCAAGGGTAGAAAAGTCATGGGATTTTCTCACACAACTGACTGGTTCTATCCAAATTCTCCTTCAGATCTTTGGTGTGCTGTTCAAATGGTGACTGGAAGTGAAGCTTTCCCTCCCTGAAGTCCCATTGAGACTGTCAGCATCAGCAGCTTCTGTGTTCTGGGGTCCCCTGAAATGGCCATTTACAGCAAATGTAGCAGTTTCAACATACATACACTCAGGGTGGTATACTCAATAGGGTCATATACTCAGAGCACAGTACTGTATAGACTTCTATGGATGCTCATATACTCAGTGCATACCTAGAAGTGGATACATGTACAAAGCAAAAGAAAAAGCAGAGGACCCTCCCCCTCAAAGCAAAAAAACACTAAGAATAGCCCCACAGAGGCTTAGTAAGCTCAGAGGCCCGAAGCAGCCATGGAACATTAATGTATCAGTTGTAAAGAACCAAACGGGGTGGGGGGACTGAGCCATAAGGGGTTGTCATTTTGTGGCATGTCTGTCTGTGCCCTGAATTCCCAGTAAGAAAGTAGGTGTGACTCAGCCAATGGTCCAGGAGGAGCCCTTCAAGCCTCGGGCATTCTGGTCCCACCTGAGTCTCTCCCTCCCCCCACAATTCAGCCTCACAAATGGGACACATGCTGCATTCTGTGGGGAATTTGGCATCCCAGAGGCCTCCTGAACTAAGGGAACATTTGACCCCTTGGCCTGGAGGAAGCCTCCGCTATCCCAATAGGTCTAGTCCTGGGATCGGCAACCTGTATTTTTAGAGCTGCATGCGGCTCTTTCAGCCATCTGCTCTGGCTCCTGCAGGCTGGGATTTAAAGGGGCAGGATGGGCTGCTGCTGCTTTCCCCTTGAGGGGAGCAGGAGATTGTTTTGTGCTGTGGGGGAGGGAAAGGGGGGCTTGGTCGCTCCTGCCTGGGAAGATGGTGTGCTGGGGCTTCGCCTGCTCCCGTAATGCGCTGTGCGTCGTGTATATGGTGAGTGTGGCTGACAGCAGCCAGGCTCCCCTCCTGGCTTCCTGCCACCCAGAGTGTGGCTGGCAAGAGGTGGGGGCGCCATGCGGGTGGGCTTCAAGTGGGGGGTCAGTTGGGGGTGCAGAGGCAGGAGGGGGAGCCCAGGGAGGGCTGCCTGGGTGGGGGGAGGCAGGGGCAGCTCCCAGGAGAGGGCAGAAGGCGCCTGCAGTCCTCTTGTGGGCATCTCCTGTGCACACAGCTGTGGGGTGGGGCTTGGCACAGTGAGGCAATGGGGATGACCTCACTTTTGTCTTGTAGGGCAATAGGTGAGGCAGAGCAGTGGGAGGGGGGGAGTGTTGACTTTGCAAGGTGGGTGGGTGGGTGGGGAAGAGGGAGGCTGTGGAAGGGCTGCCTGTGTAACTCCATCTTTACCTTGCTTTTCTGGGGTGCCATGGGGAGCAGGAGGGCAGAGATGGGGCTGTGGGAGCCTTAGAAAGGGGTGCTCTTTCAGGAGCAAGAAAGATGGGGGTTGACCTGGGGAAAATGAAGAGTGCTAAATTCAAGGGTGCCGTCTTAGCATGCACCATCCCAGTGTGTGCCCAGGGTGACCAGAGGTCCTCTTTTTCCAGGACATGTCCTATTTTTTAGCCCCATGTCCTGGAAAAGAACTTAAATGTCCTGCTTTTCCCTGTGAGCAGGCAACACATCCCCTCTTGTAATTAATAAATTATATGTAATACAGTTTTAAATTCAATAATAAGTAATTTTAAATTAGGCACATGAGATCAATAATACAATATATAATAAATATATAATCTATATATTGATCAATATATAATCAATATAGATGAGTCTTTTTAGCTTTTATTTTGTGGTCCTACATTTTTCTTCAATATCCTACATTTTGGGGTGACTTGTCCTCTTTTATTGTTATGACATCAGGTCACCCTGTGTGTGCCTCAGAGTGCCGTCTCAGGGCCCAATCCTATCCAGTTTTCCAGTGTCGGTATCCAGCCATTCTAATGGGGCATGCACTGCATCTTGTAGTGGGGAGTCAGTCACAGAGGCCTCCTCAAGGTTTGGGAACATTTGTTTCCTTACGTCTGGGCTGCACCAGTGCTGGAAAGTTAGATAGGATTGGGCCCTCAGTCAAGATATATCTATCTTGACAATAAGTATATTGTCTGGTTAGCACAGGAAGGGGAGCTTGCAGCAGATCATAAAGGTAAAAAAAACTATATATGCAGTGTTATCTTCATTTTAAATGTCAAAGGGGTTTTGTGGCTCCCGAGGTTTTTTTTCTCCAGAAAACGGGTCCAAACGGCTCTTTGGATGTTTAAGGTTGCCGACCCCTGGTCTAGTCAGACGTGTGCCAGCTAATTTGCCCGCAGAAGTCTAAGCGGACCTAGGTGGATGGATGATGGCTGGGAAAGGGGAATAGGACTTCAGCAGAGCCACGGCTGCTGCTACTGCCCCCTTCCCAGCCTCAAAACACCTCTCTTTCCCAGGTTTCTGCCCTATACCTCCCCTCCTCTGTCCCAGCACTGGGCTTCTCTGGAGGCAGCTGGTGCTTGGCTGCAGCCACTCACTGCTTGCAGCAGTGCCCTGGCTGCACAGTACGGCAGGTCCCGCTTTGAGACCACTGTCAGTGACAGTGCTGCACCCGAACACGTGTTCTGGCAGTGCAGAGGCCCAGCAGAAAAAGAACTAGATGGAGCCCAAAAGAAAAGACACAGAGGACAAAGGTTGACAGGAACACACACTGGCTACATGTGTGGGAAAGGGAGGATGTCAGGAGAAGAGCTTGAAGCCAAGTACACCTCCCAGTCGCAAGACTTGTTGATTTCCTCCTTGCAATGGAGAGCTTTGTTGTAGTTCTGTGTCCCATTCAGAGGTGAGAAACATTTGTCCAGGCAGGATTTCTAGGCGCCAGCAGGGGTTGTGCCAGGAACAAGTCCTGCCAGACCAGTCTCATCTCCTCGGACAGAGTGACTTGTCTGGCTGACTGTGGAAACACCACGGACAGACTGCAGCTAGATTTCAGAAAGGCATTGGGAAATACCTGCTGTGTTAGCCTTGTGGATCCAAGAGTCCAGGGTGGGCAAGATGGTACTACTCTGAGCTAGGCTCAACTCTGGTTGAACAAGCATGTCAATGAGCGCTATTAAATGACTCTGTGTCAGCCAGGAGGGAGGAATCAAGTGCCACAGGGCAGTGGCGTAGCTAGCAAGAGGCAGGGGGGCAGTCCGCCCTAGGGACCAGCCTAGGGGACATCACAAGTGAACAAAATAGCTAAAATTGCGGTTTTTAGGAATTATACCATCATGCTATATGCCACTGGATGCGGAGTTTACAGCAGAATGCAACGAAAAAACCAGAGTGAAATATCTCAATTCTACCAAAAATTGCTGCCTCCCTCTGCCCCTACCCTTAAAGGGGAAGGACTCCAGGGCCCTCAGACTGGGGCGTCGTGATACCCCAGTCTGAAAAGCCCTGTCATAGTGGGTTGCTTATGCAATTGGCCCATGACACTGAACTGAAGGAGAGGGACAGCTTACAAGCTGGAAGATTGAATGAGGATTCAGAATGACTGAGACAGGCTTGATCATTGGGCACATATCCATCAGATGTAGGACCATGGAGACAACTACAATATTCTGCATATTCAGCAAATCAGGGGAATAAGGACAGGGTGCCAAAAACTTGACTTGGCAGCAACATGGTTGAAAAGGATCTAAGTGGTGCATTATGATTCAACGTCATCTGTTCATATACTTGGTCCCGAATATCGTGTAACAAGTTCAGTGCCATCTCATCATGCTGTTGAGGAGAAACTTTGGGATGAACCTGAGTCTTTCTCATTGGTTCACAGCTCTGTGGATTGGGGGAGGCGGAGTGGGTGACAGCCTAGCAGTGTAGGAACACTGGCAGTTGGGAAGGCAACACATTTCCCCTGCAGCGCCTTCCCACTGCATTTGAATTTGAGCCCTTGCTTCCCCCCCTCTGACACCATTATCTGCAGGAGGAATCACAGCTTTTGCAGATAGCTCTGCTCCTGCATTTTAAAATTCTTAGACATTTGGAAAACGCACCATTCAGGATCAATCACAATCACACACCAGTCTCTTCCTCAGCACAACAGCTGGTGCAGGTCAGAGGACACCCATTTGGGCAGCAGAGGCTTTCCCATGGTAAGGGAATGAACGTCCCCAACTCTGCAACAACTGCCCCTGATGCAGGATACGGCTCAATTGGCACAACTGCAGGGGGGGAGGATTTCATTGGGATCTGTCTGCAAGCTGCTCAGTTCATGTTTATCTCTCTCTTCCTCTTCATTCTTGATTGATTGATTGATTGATTGATTGATTGATTGATTGATTGATACCTTCATTGGCATAAAACAATTTCCAGGAGATAGAAACAATGGACATTATAAAATGCACACAGTAAAAACATGAACGTGGTTAGAAAGCATCAAACATTATACTACTGTACTCAGGGCACAAGATAAAGCATGTGGGGGGGGGGGAATTATGGGTTATCCCATTTTAACAAATTATCGGGAATAAAAAACTAAACTCTAGCACAGTGTAACTCCTGCAGCTTTGTTAGCTACATTAACTATTATGCACCTCATCAATTCATATATGTTTAATTTTTCAAGTGAATAAAAGCTCTTTTAAATGGGCAAGGCTACAGTTCTGGAGAAGCAGCAGGCAATAAGTTAATATCTTTTCTAACAGGGTGAAGGGTTTTGCTGACCAAGTATGTGATGAATTCAGCAAAAATCAAGTCTACTGCAGTCAACAGGAAAATAGAAAGAAAAATAGAATTTAACAAACAGAGCATAAGAAATCCACAGTAGAAAATCATTACTTGGACAATTGTTCACCTTGTTAAGATCCTAGGCTGTATGAATATCTATTGGAACTCACTGCTGCATTTGTGGTTAGTCTTTAGTGCCATGTCTACTCTAATTAGGTACAAAGTGGTGGTCCAGGCTGGAGAAATTTACCATTGTGTGAGGTTTCTGAAAAATACATATGTCATAGATACATAGTCTGGCACAAGCGCAGTCTGGTTATAGTTGGCACAGATTGAATCAATACTAAAGGAAATCCAGAGAATGCCAACAGAAGTAGGTTTACAGAAATAGTTCAGTGTCCATCAGGTTTTGTCTTCTGTTTAGGAAGGTGCCTATGGTTGGTAAATGTTGTTGTGGGCTCTTGCAAAACAGAACTTTCCTCTAGGTCAGACTCTGGAATAGTCACACAACCACCTAGTAGAGCTGCACTGATAATTTGGTCTTTAGTACTGTCAGTTTACTCACCTGCGTGATCTTAAATGTCACTGAAAGACCACCTCTGCTCTTACTTCAGTGTCAGCAACTTAAGATACTGAATCAAGATCAGACAAAACTTCCACAACAAGAGCCAAATCTTCATTATTATTTTTTTAGATTTTTTTCCAGGTTTAGGTAAAATGTCTTTGGTTTTTTGTGACTTCTTTGGTTATTTTCTGAAGTTTATTCATTTCAGCATCATAGTCTTCATAATTTATATCTTTAGCTTCAACTTTGGGAGCTTGAAATAAAGAAGGATCTGTACCAAGGTGAGAGCATTGTAGGTGACCATCATCACTCAGTGTGACTATTGCACCTTTCAAATCTCTGCTTCTCCCAACTGTTAATTTGTGTTATTTTCAACATTTATCGTGGAAAGTTCAGGGTCATCCGAACTTCATTCTTGCCACGTAATTAAGGAGTACCCCAAGGATAACGATGCTCGAGGCTAAATTTACAGCCCCCTGCATATGGACTGCCACGCATGTCAATGTACCTGATTCTAAAAAATGAGCTGAATGCCAAGCATTTCTGGCCAGGCCCCTCCCAGGGGTGACAAGAGTGATAAACAGTGTCTGAAACCTACTGCCAAGTCTTCCTGTTCCAGTAGAGGTCCACGATGAGCTTTGCACCCCTTTCCAGTAAGAAGGCCTGGCTGCACCCTCTTGATTCACACCTTGGCTCTTCCTAGGGACTCAGAGAGGATAAAGGATCAGCACAGAGCTGTCCTGAGGTATCCAGAGAAGAGCTTTCTGGTCTGAAGGTGATTCTCTTCCTGTCTGCCTCATTTACGCTCTCAGTTTTCCCTGTCAAGTCCAGCAATATGAATAAGGTTCAGCTCCTTGTGTTTGTTGTCCTGCTTTACGTGAGCCCTGGTGAGTCCTGCTTGTCATTTCTCAAAAGATGGTTGGGAGAAGAAGTGGGGAGTGCTGGGTGTGGCATGGTGGTGAGTAGAATTTGGATCCTGAAGACTGAAAAAGGAGGGCTTAGTTGCAAGAAAGATGATGTTTATGGGGAATTCCCTCTCCCCATAAAGAAACAAGCAATGCCAGTGGCCTTCTTTGGATGAAATGCTTCCTGGTACAAAATACCAAGGTAAGACAGGGTGTTTGAAGCATCTGTGCAAGATGAGGGAGGAGGCAGAGAAGGAAAGTGTGTTCTCTCATTTGTCTAACTTTATATCAACTTTTATTTTTTTACCTAAAGGTAGTACTTAATCTAACCTGAGGAGGGAATTCTGAAGTTCCAGAAAATTGGGTAGGACTACACAAGGGCAATAAAAGTAAATATCTAATTGCATACTTAATAAAAGCAGCAAGGCAGAATTTGGACAGGGAGCTAATTCTGAATGGAGTTACAGCTCAAGTCTAAACAGGTCTACTCTGAGTTGACCAGAGTAGCAGCTCAATCTAAACAGAGGAAGAGAATTAAAGGAGGAGGAAAGCACACTTTAGTGTTTTAACTTTAAACAGGATTTAATCCTAAGTGTGTAAGTTCTGCCAAGTTCAAAAACTAAAGCCAGTTCAGTTTAAATTCAAAGTAAAGACCAGCTTGGGGTTCAATACAGTCCAGCCCAAAGAGAGCTGATCAGAGGACAAGAATGCAGGCAGGGCAGGTTCCCAGCCAGCCAGCAAATTGAGTACAGTCAGCTAACATTTTAGGAGTTTGCAAATTCAGGTACCACATTCAGAAGTTTGAAAATGGGTTCATCCCATCAATAGACTTCTGCAGTTCCCAGGGATAGAATCAGCCACTGATTGTCCTCCTGGACTTTGCAGATCTCACCTGTGAAGGCCAGCCCCTTTTCAGTCAGCCAGAAAGGAGGGGAGAAAGGAACTATCTAAGACAGTGTTGCTCAAACTTTGAGGGAGCTTTACTCCCTCAGTAAGTCCCCCTGTGGGGGAGGGGCGAGGGGGTGCTTGTGACTTACTTTATGTAGGCAGAGTTGCAGCAGGCTGTAGGAGGTGTGGGGAGCCCTGTGCAGCCCTCCACAGCGCTCCCTGAGGCTTGGAAAGTTCACTAAAAGCAGGCACTAAGCACCTGCTGCAAAAGGGATGTGGTTTGCGCCTGCTTTCAGTGAATGTTCCAAGCCTCAGGGAGTGCTGGGCAGGGCTCCCCACACCTCCTGCAGCCCTGCCTCCATAAAGTAAGTCACATGCACCCCCCTCACCCCCCCCATATGGACATGATCCTGGGGATTGCTTTCCTGCCTCTCCCCTTCCCCTTAAATGGATGGGGGACCTTTACACGAACTGGTGGGTCATGACCCACCAGTTTGAGAACCACTGATCTAAGAATATAAAGCTAGGGTCAGGTAGGAAGTGAGCTTCTGGCTTCCTGGGACAAAGTGCCAAGGTCAGATAGAGTGAGTTCAGTATCTGAGTTAGTTCAGAAGCTGGGCAAGGAAGCTCCCTTGAGAAGAGGGGTAGCAAAGCCGGGTAAGCTTTCTTAAGTATCACAAAACTAGGCAGTCAGACAGCCAGCAGCAGGTTGGGGGCTATCAAGTGTTTTGCACTGAGTGTCACACGTCTGGCTATGTGCCTCTGGGGGTCATGGGTGTGCCCTCAGTGCAGGAAGCTCCAGGGACTCAGGGAACGGGCCTGCTCCCTTGAAACTTTGGTTGCCAACCTGGAGAAGCAGAGGCAGGCAGTGAGGGACTACCATGAGACTTCCAGGGACGTGCAGGTGTCGTTCCACCCTCAGGCAGGCAGCTCCCCAGCTGTTGGAGTAGGAAGTCTCAGGGCTAGAGGATGTCATTCTGGAGAGGAGTGGAACAATCCCCTAGAAAGGACCCACTTCTTCAGAGGACAGCCACGTATGTAGTGGCACTTATTACTTGGTGGGAGGGGATTTGGGGCTTCTTGTAGTGGGTGATTCAATTGTTAGGAACCTAAAGGGAGGGTCTGCGACGAATGGGAGGACCGCATGGTGACTTGCCTGCCTGGTGTGAAACCTGCGGACATCACATCACGTCTAGATAGGCTAGTAGATAGTGTTGGGGAGGAGGTAGCTGTTGTGGTGCATGTCGGCACCAATGATGTGGGGAAATGTAGCCGTGAGGTCCTGGAGGCCAAATTTACGCTGCTGGGTAGGAAGTTCAAAGCCAGGATTCCAAAGGTAGTGTTCTTAGAAGTGCTACCTGTTCCACGTGCAGGGGGAGCTAGGTAGGTGGAGTTCGGGGGTCTCAATGAGTGGATGAGATGGTGGTGTCTGGAGGAGGGGTTTAGATTCATTAGGTACTGCCAAACATTTTGGGACAAGTCGGGCCTGTACAAGAGGGACAGGCTTCACTTGAACCAGACTGCTGGCACGTAACATGAAAAACGTAGCAAACAGTGGCGTAGCTAATGGGGTGAAGGGGGAAGCAGCTGCACTGGGCATCAAGCTGTAGGGGGGCAACAAGCTAAGCTTGACACTAGTGACCAAAATTGAAAAAAACTTGGTATGTATGAATAATACCATCGTGTTATATATCATTGGAAAGGTAATTTAATGCAGAATGCAGTGAAACAAACAGCATTGGAACCTCTGTGTTCTATCAAAAGTTATGGCCAATTAACCAGAAAATGAAAACACACCTGTCATTATGGAACAAAAAGTGGATTTGCTTAACAGAAAAACCGACCTGAGACTGATTGTTCTGAGTGCCAATGAAATGTTATACTGATACAGCATGGAACCAATAACTTTTTATTTATTTACTTAATTAATTAAATCTGATTTTGTCATGGAGGGGGAACTACGAAATCTTCTTTGACCCCAGGTAGCAGATAGATGCCTTAGCTATGCCACTGACTGGGGGAGGCAGCAGAGCAAGTGGGTGGTGAGCTGCTGGGGGAGGAGGTGGGTTCCTCCCAATTTTTTCCTTTTAAAAAGCCTGTGCATGATGTCACTTCCGGTTGTGACTTCACTTCCGGGCAACATTTTGAACTTGGCACCGGGATTCACGATCATTAGCTACGCCACTGGTAGCAGAGCAGCTTTTAAACTGACACTTGGGGAAAGCCTACAGGAACCGAGGGGTATCCAGTTCAGGACCCCTCATCCCTATGGAATGAGGATGGGAAGGCTTAGGAAAAACAAGGTAGCGAGAGAGTAGAAACTGGGAGAAGAAGCATGGTGGATGTGATAGCCTGTCCATCAAAATGAGAGGCTGCAGGGAGAAAGAAGCAAATAAGTAGCCCATGTTGGAGCACTCCATATACAAGTACTTTTATGCAAAAGCCTGAAGTCTCCGAGCAAAGATGGGGGAACTGGAATGTTTGATGGCAAGGGGAACTCTGATATAGTAGGCATAACAGAAACCTGGTGAATTCAGAGAATCAGTGGTATACTGCAATCCCAGGCTATAACCTCTATAGGAGGGACAGGGAGGGGCGTGTTGGAGGTGGGGCTGCCATCTATGTTAAAGTAGGGGTAGAATCCAACAGAGATTGAAGGTGGGTCTGATTCTCCACCATAGAATCGCTGTGGATTAAAATACCAGGCTTGGGAAGTGATGTAATACTGGGGACACGCTATTGTCCTCTGGACCAAAAACCTGAAGGGGACCTTGAAATGAGGAAACAGATCAGGGAGGTGACAAGGAGGGACAGGGTTGTAATCATGGGGGACTTCAATTATCCTCATATCGACTGGGTCAATTTGTGCTCTGATCACGAAAGAGAGATTGGATTTCATGACTTGCTAAAGAACTATGTTTTAGAGCAACTAGTCATGGAGCCCACCAGAGGACAGGTGACTCTGGATTTAATATTGTGTGGTAGTCAGGACCTGGTTAGAGAGGTAAATGTTACTGAGCCATTGGGGAAGAGTGACCATGCTGCGATCTGTTTTGCCATGTATGTCGAGGGAAGAGTGCCAAGCAAACCTGACACAAAAGACTTCCATAGGGTGGACTTCCCCCAAATGCGGAGACTAGTCAGAAGGAAGTTGAAAAGGAAGGTAAAAAGAGTCCAACCTCTCCAGAGTGCATGGAGGCTGTTTAAAACAGTAATGGAGGCCCAGCAGAAGTGTATACCGCAAAGGAAGAAGGGCTCAACTAAGTCCAGGAGGACGCCAGCACGAAATATTGCTTGAGTTCAGAATAGCATAACCAGGAATAAAAAGGGGGAGATTCACCCATAACAATCTGTTCAATCAATCAATCACTTGCTTCTTATTCTGCTTTGTGTAGTTCTGAGCAGTGTGTTGTTTGGCAGATACCTCCTGTTGTAATCTTTTGTGTCACCTCAGCTCTTTTCTCAAACCTGCTGTGATCTTTCTGCCCTCCTGTTTGCAGCTTTCCTATCCTTCCTTATACAGCTGAGTCCCTTTGTTATGGCCTTTATTTGCTGCAGAAAATTCCAGTTCCTTCCACCCTGAAAAAGCACTCTAACCAGAATCCAGAATTTCTCTTTACTGATCATCCTTCCTTTGTCTCACAGCCTTGATGCTGAAGTGCATAGTATGTGATCAATATGAGAACTTCAACTGTTTCAGAGGAAATGATATATGTTTAGGACCGTCAAGCATGATGGAGTGTGTAACAAATGTGACCAAAGAAGGTAAGATGTCCTGCTATTGTCACAGGTTATGCGGAAACAAAATCTTGGAAACGATTTCTAGAAGGCATATTTCGTCCCCCAATTCTAAATATGACAGTAGGAGCAGTCTAAACTGCAGGGTCCTATTCACCTCCCTGTCCATTATCTGCCTTGGTTCTGTGCCAGAAATATGACTGACACAGATCCCAGAAGACCCATTGGGGCAGCAGAGGCCAGTGGTATAGCTAAGGAGGTGCAGGGGTTAGCAGTTGCTGGGGGGGGGGGGTGTAACAAGCTGAGCTTGACCAAAATTGTGAAAATCTTTGTATGTACAAATAGTACTGTCATGTTATATACCATTGGAAAGGTAATTTAATGCAGATTGCAATGAAACAAACCGCATTAGAATATCTATATTATATCAAATGTTATGGTCAATTAACCAGAAAAAAAAAAACACAACTGCCTTAAGGATAAAAAAGTGGATTTCTTTAATTCAAAAACGATCTATGAGACTGATTGTTCTGAGAGCCAATCAGATGTTATTATGATACTGCATGGAGCCAATAAGGTGTTAATGAGTCAACTTTCATTTCCATGTAACATAGTATTGGCAACCTTCAGTCTCGAAAGACTATGGTATCGCGCTCTGAAAGGTGGTTCTGGCACAGCGTCTAGTGTGGCTGAAAAGGCCAATCCAGGAGTGACAATCCCTTCCACACCCGGAGCAAGTGCAGTCTGTCCCTGGTCTGTCTCCCTGGCTATGGGCCTTCCTTCTTTGCCTCTTAGCCTCAGACTGTTGGCCAAGTGTCTCTTCAAACTGGGAAAGGCTATGCTGCACAGCCTGCCTCCAAGCGGGCCGCTCAGAGGCCAGGGTTTCCCACTTGTTGAGGTCCATCCCTAAGGCCTTCAGATCCCTCTTGCAGATGTCCTTGTATCGCAGCTGTGGTCTACCTGTAGGGCGCTTTCCTTGCACGAGTTCTCCATAGAGGAGATCCTTTGGGATCCGGTCATCATCCATTCTCACGACATGACCAAGCCAATGCAGGCGTCTCTGTTTCAGCAGTGAATACATGCTAGGGATTCCAGCACGTTCCAGGACTGTGTTGTTTGGAACTTTGTCCTGCCAGGTGATGCCGAGGATGCGTCGGAGACAGCGCATGTGGAAAGCGCTCAGTTTCCTCTCCTGTTGTGAGCGAAGAGTCCATGACTCGCTGCAGTACAGAAGTGTACTCAGGACGCAAGCTCTGTAGACCTGGATCTTGGTATGTTCCGTCAGCTTCTTGTTGGACCAGACTCTCTTTGTGAGTCTGGAAAACGTGGTAGCTGCTTTACCGATGCGCTTGTTTAGCTCGGTATCGAGAGAAAGAGTGTCGGAGATCGTTGAGCCAAGGTACACAAAGTCATGGACAACCTCCAGTTCATGCTCAGAGATTGTAATGCAGGGAGGTGACATGTAACATAATACATGTAACATAACACATGTAACATAATACAGCTGCTAACTGGTAAAGAGGCATTTTTTTTAGTGGTGCTCCTCTTATATTAAGCAGGGAGAGAATAACCGTCCCTCTTCACCCCAGCACAGCGTCTCTAACCAGTAAGGGGCACACTTTTTATTTACTTAATTAAATTTGATTTTGTCCTGGAGGGGGAAGACAACATTTTCTTTGATCCCAGGTAGCAGATAGATGCCTTCGCTATGCCACTGGCTGGCGGGTGGCAGATCAAGTGGCTGGTGAACTGCAGGGGGAGGAGGCAGGTTTCCCCCTGATTTTTACTTTTTAAAAAGCCTAGGTGTGATGTCACTTCTGGTTGTAACATCACTTCCAGGGCATCATTTTGAGGAGGCTTGCCCTGGTGTAAGGGAACCAAAGTTTCCTTACCTTGAGCAGGTCTCTGAGACTGCCCACTCCCTGCAGGATGCAGCAAGTACTGTGTTGGCATGGCTTCATCAGGGGCAGGGTTTACCTGGGATTGGGCTGTAATTTATATTAATTGATTCTGAGCAGGACATTTTAAAATATGCAATGTTTGTGTGCAAGATCAGACCAAAGTCCACCGAATCAAGCATTCCTTGCATCCTGGAGACCAGCAGATGCTTGTTGTGCCACCCAAAAGGGGGCAGAGGTCCACTGGTGGACCACAATCTATGTTTGGAAACAATCCTGCAAACTAAGAGATGAGAGGTGTAGTGCCAAAAGTGTGCAACTGAACCTTTAGCGGACCACAATCTGCCTTTCTTCACCTCCTGCTTTAAGCAATCCTCCCTGTATTGAAGGTGTGGACACTGCTTACAGGTCACACCCACTGCAAACCTTGAAACTTCTTCCCTTTCCAAAAGAAAGATGTTATCCTTACACTCATGTCTTCTTTTCTTCCATTTCAGGACATGGGCACTCTTTCTGTGGTTTAAAGGGGTCTTGTAAACATATTAAGAAGGTACTTCCATGGAAAGAGAATTTCTGTTGCAGCACTGATTTCTGCAACAGGATATTGGCCCCGACCACCTCCACCTCCAACCCAAGCCTCACCAAAGTCCTCTAAGTCATCATCAGCTGGTCCTCCTGACATAACTCACTGGGTATATTGTATGATCCATATGGTCATCTTGGTCTGAAGGAGGAGATGAAGTTTCAATAAAGCCACACCTGGAAATTCTGTATCTGAATTCTATCCCATGTTTCTACCTCCCATTTCCCAGTCACATGTGAAAGGCAGCCTTGGATAGTATCAAAACAGGCAGAGTAGGGCAATAGACCAACCTGGTGATCGTTTACATAACCAAATACAGGGTATCCCTGGTGAGCCTTGAACATGGGATGGGGGCTGAGTCTGAAGATGGCAGAGATTGACATTTCCATTATTTGTTCTCAAGTCGGAAAACAATAACCATCTACCCAGAATCTTGAGCAGTGGTGCATCCATATAGGAATGTGCAGGTCATAAACCTAATGCCTTGGCCACTTATCTGGCAGAGATTATGAAGGACAAGATGCACCTGACCTTTGCCAAAGAGTAGTGCAAGACTTGAGGAGGCATCCAGCAGCAGATGGCCTCCCTGACCCAAGGCACGTGATGATAAACAGAATTCCAGATGGAGTTCAGGGCTTGACATGTTCACAAGGTTGTGTCCATGATTCATGTTACAGTCCAATGGTGAATGTAGAGACTCTAGGAAAAGCATCCAGAATCCAGGGCTGGTTCCTCAGGATCTTGGCAAGCAGAGATGGTTGAGCTGCTCTGCCTGACATGTGCTAATAGGCACTTGAAAATTTATCCATAGTCTATAGATGGCAAGAGTATAACAGAAAAAATATTCTAAAAGAGGTCATCACTTGTAATATGGTGGTATAACTGAAGCAGGAGGAGGTAAACCCTCCCATCCTCTAGGCAGGCAGAGGGCCTGGGCAGGTGGGCATGGAATGTGGCACACCCCCATCAGTTCACCACCCTTCCCAGCATGCCACCTAAGGGTGAGGGGCTCAAGCACTCTTATGGAAGGGTCAGGCCTGCTTCTTGCAAACAAGTTCACCCACAGCCTGAGAACACCAACAATCCAAGTTCAGCTAAAAGCCCCTTTATATCACTCAGTGCCAGTTTGAGGACAATGAGTGATACATGAAGAGAGGAATCCCATTTCATTCCTCTTTTTCAGTCTCCCTGTTTCGCAATCCCATTCCCTGCTCTTCTTGCAGTATGGAATGGGAACCTTTTGTTTCCTGAATTGCTGGAGTGACCCTTTGGCAAACACAGCTGAAAGGCTAAACATCTCTGGGTCATCTCTGACTTTACCATTTGGGACTGCCAAAAAATAGACTGTGGGCCCAACCCAAATCTCTCCCACTTATCTCAGGGAAATTGTCTGGGCCCAGCCTGGAGGAAATACTTGCAAACCATGAAATGCTTGGGAAACCAAAGAAAGATCAACAGAAGCGCCTCTTGTTGAATGGGGTCCAAGGATGAGGCCCCTTCTATGTCTAAAAGCTCACCTTTGGCCTGTCAGATTTCCCATTTTCAAGCATCAGCACCCCATCAGTTCCCCTGCCTTTCTTGGCCAAGGTGTGTGATGCTCCTCAGGAGCTGGAACCCACCTGGTTCCTCCATCAACCCTCCCAAAGGTCAGCTTTCTCATGGGTGAAAGGACTAAGCCAGCCAGTGTTTTACCAGATTCCAAGGCCAGGCTCTGCCTGCAGAATTCTGCCCACTTGCAGCTAATTAGCTCCCCTTCTTTCCTCAAAAATGACCCTGGTTCTGCCCTGCAGTACTGCTGGACCCCACCACCAGGGTAGCTCGCCTGTTTAACCTACAGAGCTCCTCCTTCCTGCCAGCAGCCTCCCACAACTACAGCAGCCCCTTGGTCCTCAGCAGCTCTTGGGCACAGCAGCCAAACACCAGTCCTTGTGTATCTCACAGTCTCCAAAGTCCATTCACCAATCAGTCTAGTCCAGGGGTGCTCACACTTTTTTTGGCTCGAGAGCTACTTTGAAACCCAGCAAGGCCCGGAGATCTACCAGAGTTTTTTTACAATGTTCGCGCCATCATAACATAACATTTATGTGTACAATGTATGTTGGTGTACCTTGCATAACCGCATGAGCCAATATTGCACAACACAACATAATTAACTATAAACATTTTTTGTAATTACTTGAGTTTACTTTGATGACTTGCACTGAAGTGAATCAGCCAAGGATGCGTAGTCCTGACAGTAGCTGCTGACAGCCAACCTCAAGCACACTTCCAAATGTTCATCAGTCATGGTGGAATGGTACTTGGACTTAATGATCTTCAAGTAGGAAAAGGCTGACTCACATAAATAAGTGGAGCCCTTCCTGCCTCAGGTGCTCTTATATCCCTGAGGGCCCTATTGCCTTCAAGTGGCTGCAGAGAAAGGAGGTAGAGATGCTGCAGAAAGGGGGAATAGGATCTGGCACACTCCATCACCACTGGATCCAGCCCCTCCTGCAGACTCCCCTCCCCACGCTTATTCTGCCTCCGCTGCCTCCTTAGCTTCTTCAGTGGGTGGTGGAGAAGTTTCCAGCCTTCTCACCAGTACTCTGGCAGTGCACTACTTTGTGCACAGAAAGCATTTAACAGCTGCTTTACAGAATCCTGTGCTGGCAAGAATTAGCATTCTACCAGTGCTCTTCCTGCCTCAGGTGCTCTTATATCCCTGAGGGCCCTATTGCCTTCAAGTGGCTGCAGCTGTGCAGCACACACTGCTGGATACCCAGGCCTTATCCTTAAAGGGGCCACTGCTGATACCACATCTACCTCCTCACCAGATCTTCCTAGATTCCAATACAAGTGGGGGGGGGCAGATCTCTATACAGACCAGTGCAAAAACAGGGGAAAGGTGTGGGGGAGGAAAGATCTCTATATAGACATCACAGCAAGACCAGTGCAAAACCCCTTGCATACAGAACCAACAGATGGAAGTTGGGGGGGGGCAGATCTCCATATGTACCAGTGCAAAAACAGGGGAAAGGTAAGTCAGCCCCAGTAGAGTCAAAGGGGCTCATTCCCAGGCATGCGTGGTCGGGAGAGAAGCCTGCCAGTGGCTCCTCTCCAGGTCTACTCACGAATCAGCCCTAGTAGAGTCAACGGGGCTCACTCCCAGGAATGCATCACTCCCAGGAATGCATGGACGGGAGAGAAGCCTTTGATCAACTCATTTTGCCTCGCGATTGAGTGAAGGATCGCGATCGACTTACTGAGCACTCTAGTCACAGTTCCAGTAGTCCATTAGCCATCAGTGTTTCAGTCCAGTCTCCCCTTTCTCCAACTTTCCTCCTTTTGCTTCCCATACCAAACTCTCCCTTCATTGGGTGCTTTTATGCCTGAGGGCCTTCAAGTGGCTGCAGCTGTGCAGCACACTCCCTGCTGAATGCCCAGGCCTTACCCTTAGAGGGGTTTAATGTCCATAGCAGGCGGTGGCCCCTTCCCTGGGGTTGTAGGCAAGCATGAGGTGCTTACCTGGTCCTTGAATGATGGTCGGTGACAGATTAACAGACAGGAGGCGGGTACAGTTGTTTGACACAGGCAGTTTAATAGCATCAGCCATTTCACATTCATGAGGACTGTTCCTTCACAGACCTACATACATCATGATGACATGTGGCACCAACATCAGATGGTCTCTGGACCTGACCCTCCCCATTTCTGGGCATTCTCAGCACCAGCCTTCAGCTCCAAATCCCTTGGCCCGAGGTCATGGCTCTTGGAGGATACAACCCTGCTGGTTGGGGTCAGGCTGCCTGGCCTTGGGAGGGCCCCTGCTGTCTCTGTGCTGGTTCCCCAGTCAGCTGGCCCCCACAGGGTATAGTGTGCTTCAATGCCCCGTCTCCATGATCCCGTCTCTCTAGGGGTCACCCTCTGTGGCCAGGAGGGTGCTGGGTCAAGGAAGTCTTCCTTCCAGCCTCCTCTTTCCAGGGCAGATCCCCATCTCCTGCCTCTGGAGGCCTCTCTCCTTTCCCTTAGGCAGAGATACTGCTTTCCCTCTGGCTTTACTCCCCTCTGGAGAGGAGTGACCTCTCTCTTCCCTCTCCAGGCTCCTTATGAGGCCTCTTCCCTCTTGGGCGGCCCCACCCCTCCTAACCAGGTGCCTGCCTGGTGTTCACAGCTGGTCCTTATTCCTCCTCCTGGGCAGGTGCTCTGTATGGGACCCCAGTCCTGCAAGTACTTGGGTTTTACTCCAGAGGAGGCCTCTACCCCAGAGGAGACCCCTGTTCCTGGGGAGCTCCCAGCAGCCTGGGCTGGATCCAGGAGTCAAGGGGCCACTGCTGACACCCTTGCCAGATCTTCCGCGATCCCAATATAGCCAGAGAGCCACAATTTAGGCATCCATCTCAACACTTCCACTTGTGCTACTTTACACACCCCACATTCTTGGGTCAAAGTTGGGGCACCCAGTGATCCAGGAAAGTCACTTCTTCTTCCTCACTCTCCCACCTGCCTCCTCCATTGCTGTGGGCTGGTGAGTGACAAGGCAGTGACAGAGACTTATTAATTCCTAAAACTTCCTCAGGCCTACTCAGATATGTGCCAGCTTTTGGAGTTGGGGTACAACCAGTTTGTTGGGAGGGGGGCAGGTTGAGGCCAGTCCAGATGTATAGGATATCGGCAGTGCTACTTCCAGCAATATCCACCTCCAGCTCACTCCTGACACACACCCAGCTGGCCCTGAACCCCACCCTGATCCTTACTCAGAAAGGCCCCTCCCATTTACCTGCTTTGGCAGGAGCTGGGCATCCTGTTGACACACAGTCAAAGTTGCCAGCCATTTGCACTGCCGGGGTTTTGCATTGGTGCAACACAATTTCCATCAGTGCAAGCCCTGAATGTGACTGGGTCGTTAGGTTGGGGAATGAAGTATTACTTCATGTTGAACCTACAAGGCAATCTCTCTGAGATTGAACCTACAAGGCAATCTCTCTGACTCTTTTTGTACCAATAAAGGAGGGAAAAGGTTGTGTCCTTGTCCCTATTTTATTCAATCTATTTATTAACTATTTATCATCACCCCTGGCCTCCATTGATTCTCACTGCCCCAAACTTAGTCATTGGCAGGACCTTTATTATTGTATGCAGATGACATGGTCCTGTTTTCGTGGACACGTAGCAGGCCAAAAGGCTTAGTAGCAGAATGTATTCAATATCTTTCTGCCAACAATCTTCAACTTAGGACACAAGCATAACAAGATCTACTCAGAAGTAAGTCCTATTTTGTTCAGTGGGGCTTACTCTCAGGAAAGCATGGTTAGGATTGCAGTCTTAATAACACAAAAACTAAAATTCTTGTGTTTGAGAAATCCTGGAAGTTTCATTCCTGGCTTTTCCAAGGCAAGGTGATCCAACAAGTTAAGACATTGAGGTATTTGGGCTTGAATTTCCATTACAAATTGTCATGGGTCCCTCAACGCATTTTGGGGATGAATTCTGCTAAACTTTCTTCTCAGGCCATATTAGGCTTCTTTTACTCAAAAGGCTTTTTATTCGTTCCAGCAGCTCTGTTTATTTTTAAGGCCAAAACTTCAGCCCAACTCCTTTATGGGATTCAGACTTGGCTGCCGGCCTTCAACCAGGATGTTCAATCAGGAAGTTCTCTCAGCCTTTATATATAAGATCCTTGGCTTAGCCCCCTGTGTTCTGTATGTGGCCTTATGTCTGGAGGCCGGGCAATATAGACTTGGAGCCGAATCCTGTGGTTCACGCCGCGCCTCCGTGGTGTGGACCACAGTTGCAAACGTGCCATAAGGCTTGTTTGTGGGGCTTACCGCCAGTTCCCGCTGAAGGTGGCTCAGCGCCGGGCGGATGCTGAGCCACCGCTTGGCAGGCGCCTGCATTCCGCAGCTCTTTGGTGCCTGCGACCGCTGGGCTGCAGAACGGCAAACAGGGCAGGGGCGTTCCGGGGAGTGGGGAAGCCTGGTGACGCAGGGAGGGGGTGGGAAGACCGGCTATAGTGATTATGCAGAGGCACGCTTTGGTTTTAGTGAACATGGCAACAGGCAGACAAACCTACCCCCCCCCCCCCACTCAAGACAAACCAGTTCCTGGAGCTAAAGCCTGTAAACAGGGTGAGATAGTATAGAGGAGAAGCGTTCATAGCTCATGTCTTAGGAATGTGCTTTTGCCTGAGAAAGAAGCGACTGAGAGTAACACGAGCCCTGTTGTATATTGTTTTAATGAGAGTGAAATAAAGGCTGAGAATGAAATAAAGGGGCTGGCTCAGTAGAAGCAGCTTTTTTCGCCCCTGGCACTCAACTTGACACTCTGGCTCCGTGTCTTTTTAGTGTCAATTCATCATTGCTTCACCGGCGTGACATGGGGGGGTGTGCCTGCGGGTGGGCAGGAGGAGGATTTGAGGAGCTCTGTTCCATAGGATTCTGTTGGCATCCTTCAGTCTTGGAAGACTATGGTGTCACGCTCTGAATGGTGGTTCTGGAACAGAGTGTCCTCTCCAGTGCATGAAGCCTGGGTAAAGGAGGTATGGAGGATAGGCTGTTACCCATGCAGCAAATCCCCCCTCTCCACGTCACTGAAATGGTCCAATGGAAAGGCAGAGGCCAATATGGTTGGTTCCAGCAGCGTCGCAGCAGTTGCCAGAACCTGACTGTGTTCAGCCACGAACTGCCTCAGGGACTCTGGCTCCGGATTTTGCCTCGAGGTTGACTCCTGAAGCCTTTTCCATAACTGGATGTAGCCACAAGGCAGTGGAGGTTTGGGATCAGAGTTTTTCTTCTCTCAGAAGAGCTGCCTTCCCAGGCTGACGAGTCCCATCTACCCGGTGGCTGTTTAGTCACCTCTTACGACAAGTACAGCCAAACTGAGGGCCTATTCTTATCCCCAGCCCCCAGGGGAATTCAGCCCCATAGGATTCTAGGCACTCATGAAATGTGTGACTTACACAAGTGCCTTTACTTTAGCGCTGCCCAAAGGGTATTGCCGGGCTGCCTCCCTTATCTGTGGGTAGGGGACAACCGTCCCCTACTTCCGAAGTACCTTCCTCCCTGCAGTAGCATGGGAGGCGCTGGATGCTGTGGCAGCCCTCGTGGTGCAGCCAAACAGGGCTGCCCCAGGCAGCTGAGGATTGGGCTGTTGAGCATTTAACTTGGGTCTGATTTATTAAGTTCTGGCTCAATGTTTGTTTCAATGCGGGGAAGCTCCTCTTTTCCAAGCCTTACTTTCTGATTCCTGGCAATGTACGGGTTTTCATCCTTTCATCCTTAAAATCCTCTCTATCGACCTCTTGCTGGATACTATGGACAATGATACTTCGAATAGGATGAGCAACTTGCGCAGTTTATGGGACATTGAAAGCCAGGAAATTAATGCAGCTGCTGATAAATGGAAAGACTCATGACTCAAGTCTTTCTGAGTTGCCAAACACTCTGGGCGACTTGGAAAGTCTGCCCATTAGGCTTCGTTTCCAGTTGAGTCCAGGGGGGCAGAGACTCATGACTTGACTTGCCCATCCCTGGTTTTAGCCCACCACTCTCCTCTCTTTCCAGAAATACCAGACTGGAAGAATTCAAATAAGAATCTCTCAACCTTGCGCATCGTAGGGTTTTTCTAAGACAAAATAATATAGACCAGCTTTTCTCAATGTTGCTCCCCAGACATACCACTTACTCCAATGCTTGTTTGCGACGGATGGGGGTTTGCGACGGATGTGAGGAAAGGATGTGAGCTGAAAGGGGGTTTGTGACGGATGTGAGGACCGCATGGTGACTTGCCTGCCTGGTGCGAAGGTTGCGGACATCACTTCTTGTCTAGACAGGCTAGTAGACAGTGCTGGGGGAGAGGTAGCGGCTGTGGTGCATGTCGGCACCAACGACGTGGGCAAGTGTAGCGGGGAGGTCCTGGAGGCCAAATTTAGGCTTTTAGGCAGGAAGCTGAAAGCCAGGAACTCAAAGGTAGCGTTCTCTGAAGTGCTACCTGTTCCACGCACAGGGCCAGCTAGGCAGGCAGAGATCAGGGGTCTCAATGCGTGGATGAGACGGTGGTGTAGGGAGGAGGGGTTTAGATTCGTTAGGCACTGGGGAACGTTTTGGGACAAGCGGGGCCTGTACAAGAGGGACGGGCTCCATTTGAACCAGAATGGAACCAGACTGCTGGCGCATAACATTAAAAAGGTGGCAGAGCAGCTTTTAAATTGATCCCTGGGGGAAGGCCGACAGGAGCCGAGGGGCATCCGGTTTGGGACTCCTCAACCCTATTGGATGAGGATGGGGAGGTTAGAGAACAACAAGACAAAGGCAGAGTAGGAGAAGAAATTGGGAAAGGTAGGGTGATGGGATGTTAGACGGTTTGGCACAATGAGAGGATGCGGGGACAAAGGAGCGAATAAGCAGCACATCCTGGGGCATTCCATGTATAAATGCTTTTATGCAAATGCCCGAAGTCTACGAGCAAAGGTGGGAGAACTGGAATGTCTGGTGACAAGGGAAAATATTGACATAGTGGGCATAACGGAAACCTGGTGGAATGCGGAGAATCAGTGGGATACCGCAATCCTGGGCTATAAACTCTACAGGAGGGACAGGCAGGGGCGTATTGGAGGTGGGGTGGCTGTTTATGCTAAGGAAGGGATAGAATCCAGCAAAGTAGAGATTGAAGGTGGGTCCGACTCCACCGTAGAATCTCTGTGGGTTAAATTACCAGGCTTGTGCAGCGATGTAATACTGGGGGCATGCTATCGTCCTCCAGACCAGAAATCGGAAGGGGACCTTGAAATGAGGAAACAGATCAGGGAGGTGACAAGGAGGGACAGAGTTGTAATCATGGGGGACTTCAATTATCCTCATTGGGTCACAAATTGGGTCAATTTGTGTCCTCATTGGGTCCACAAATTGGGTCAATTTGTGTTCTGATCACGATAAGGAAACTGGATTTCTTGACGTGCTAAATGACTGTGGCTTAGATCAGCTAGTCACGGAGCCCACCAGAGGACAGGTGACTCTGGATTTAATATTGTGCGGTACGCAGGACCTGGTTAGAGATGTAAACGTTACTGAGCCATTGGGGAACAGTGATCATGCTGCGATCCGTTTTGATGTGCACGTTGGGGGAAGAATACCAGGCAAATCTCTAACAAAAACCCTTGACTTCCGACGGGCGGACTTCCCCCAAATGAGGAGGCTGGTTAGAAGGAGGTTGAAAGGGAGGGTAAAAAGAGTCCAATCTCTCCAGAGTGCATGGAGGCTGCTTAAAACAACAGTAATAGAGGCCCAGCAGAGGTGTATACCGCAAAGAAAGAAGGGTTCCACTAAATCCAGGAGGGTGCCCGCATGGCTAACCAGCCAAGTTAGAGAGACTGTGAAGGGCAAGGAAGCTTCCTTCCATAAATGGAAGTCTTGCCCTAATGAGGAGAATAAAAAGGAACATAAACTGTGGCAAAAGAAATGTAAGAAGGTGATACTGGAGGCCAAGCGAGACTATGAGGAACGCATGGCCGGCAACATTAAGGGGAATAATAAAAGCTTCTTCAAATATGTTAGAAGCAGGAAACCCGCCAGAGAAGCAGTTGGCCCTCTGGATGGTGAGGGAGGGAAAGGGGAGATAAAAGGAGACTTAGAGATGGCAGAGAAATTAAATGAGTTCTTTGCATCTGTCTTCACGGCAGAAGACCTCGGGCAGATACCGCTGCCCGAACGGTCCCTCCTGACCAAGGAGTTAAGTCAGATAGAGGTTAAAAGAGAAGATGTTTCAGACCTCATTGATAAATTAAAGATCAATAAGTCACCGGGCCCTGATGGCATCCACCCAAGGGTTATTAAGGAATTGAAGAATGAAGTTGCAGATCTCTTGACTAAGGTATGCAACTTGTCCCTCAAAACAGCCATGGTGCCAGAAGATTGGAGGATAGCAAATGTCATGCCTATTTTTAAAAAGGGAAAGAGGGGGGACCCGGGAAACTATAGGCCGTTCAGCCTAACATCCATTCCGGGTAAGATGGTGGAATGCCTCATCAAAGATAGGATCTCAAAACACATAGACGAACAGGCCTTGCTGAGGGAGAGTCAGCATGGCTTCTGTAAGGGTAAGTCTTGCCTCACCAACCTTATAGAATTCTTTGAAAAGGTCTACAGGCATGTGGATGCGGGAGAACCCATGGACATTATATATCTGGACTTTCAGAAGGCGTTCGACATGGTCCCTCACCAAAGGCTATTGAAAAAACTCCACAGTCAGGGAATTAGAGGACAGGTCCTCTGGTGGATTGAGAACTGGTTGGAGGCCAGGAAGCAGAGAGTGGGTGTCAATGGGCAATGGCAGATGTGCTTCAATGTCAGTAAGTGTAAAGTCATGCACATTGGGGCAAAAAATCAAAACTTTAGATATAGGCTGATGGGTTCTGAACTGTCTGTGACAGATCAGGAGAGAGATCTTGGGGTGGTGGTGGACAGGTCAATGAAAGTGTCGACCCAATGTGTGGCGGCAGTGAAGAAGGTCAATTCTATGCTTGGGATCATTAGGAAGGGTATTGAGAACAAAACGGCTAGTATTATAATGCCATTGTACAAATCGATGGTAAGGCCACACCTGGAGTATTGTGTCCAGTTCTGGTCGCCGCATCTCAAAAAAGACATGGTGGAAATGGAAAAGGTGCAAAAGAGAGCGAGTAAGATGATTACGGGGCTGGGGCACCTTCCTTATGAGGAAAGGCTATGGCGTTTGGGCCTCTTCAGCCTACAAAAGAGATGCTTGAGGGGGGACATGATTGAGACATACAAAATTATGCAGGGAATGGACAGAGTGGATAGGGAGATGCTCTTTACACTCTCACATAATAACAGAACCAGGGGACATCCACTAAAATTGAGTGTTGGGCGGGTTAGGACAGACAAAAGAAAATATTTCTTTACTCAGCGTGTGGTCGGTCTGTGGAACTCCTTGCCACAGGATGTGGTGCTGGCGTCTAGCCTAGATGCCTTTAAAAGGGGATTGGACAAGTTTCTGGAGGAAAAATCCATTATGGGGTACAAGCCATGATGTGTATGCGCAACCTCCTGATTTTAGAAATGGGTTATGTCAGAATGCCAGATGCAGGGGAGGGCACCAGGATGAGGTCTCTTGTTATCTGGTGTGCTCCCTGGGGCATTTGGTGGGCCACTGTGAGATACAGGAAGCTGGACTAGATGGGCCTATGGCCTGATCCAGTGGGGCTGTTCTTATGTTCTTATGTACCCAGGGGTGGATCCAGAGTTTGTGTTTGGGGTGGGAGGGCATGAGCACTAGCTTAACTCTAGAGCCCAGGTCAACCAAGCAGATGGACCTGAACTCCCAGCTGGACTTGGAGTCCTGACCTACCTGTCAGGTAGACCAGGGCTCCCAATTGAACCTGTGACATCCATGGCCAAGATTTGCTATGTGGGTAGACCTGGGCTCCCAGTCTGACTGCTTCGTCCAAAGCCCTGCCCAATAGGCGCAGCACTCCCTTTTCTCCTGATTCTGCTCCCCATTCCAGCAGGTGTCCTTCAATTTACTTGCATGTTAAAGATGTTTGGGTCCATAGGGTTAGGCAGACCATTTATCATCATTAAAATATGAAATCCGTAATGCTCAGAACGGCACATTTGCATAGGATATTTTTCAGGGACTATAATCACTGCATCCAATCCTGCAAGTCAGTCATAAAACACCACTTTCTCTTCTGGGGTTCAGCTCCCTATATTGCTAGTTTTGCATTTGACTTCAGCACAGATCTCTCCTCTGTGAATATGCCCAGAAAATGACCCTGCCCTCATTTCATATTTAGATCAGACTCAAAACAAAGATGTAGCTAATCAGTTACAAATCCTTCCAAACAGGATCACTTAGCCAGATTTCTGCATCTTCAACAAGCCCAGACCACAGTTAATGTGGAAAGTCTGCTTTGGAAACTTAATGTGGAAGCCACAGGCCTCCTATGCCTTTAAGAGTGACATTCTGTAACAGACAAGAATTCAGCAGCTGTTCTTTTTCCACCAAGGACCAGCTAATCTAGTTAAGGACCAGTCCTATCCAACTTTCTAGCACTGGTGCAGCGGCAGTGCAGCCCCGAGGGAAGGGAACAAATGTTCCCATACCTGAAGGAGGCCACAGTGACTGCCCCTCCACCACAGGATGCAGCGTTGGGCACTGAGTTCAAGGGAGGAAGGACTGGGATTCTCATCATGTCAAAAGGAACAGAGGAGCACTTCAAGAGCTGCCCTCTTTTCTCCTCCCCCCCCCCCGTTTCACTATGAAACATCCTTTATTTTTTTCCTTTTTGGGGGGATGCTTAACTTCCAACATGAGAGTGAACTGAAAAGTCATGCTTTGACTTCTTAGTTCAGTGTTCTTCAAACTGTGCAGCGCGGCTCTTTAGGGAGGTGCCAGGAACTCAAAGGGGAGGTGCAGGGTGTCCTCTCGCAGTGATACAGTCACACCCAGAGGCAGAATACAAGCCTGTGGTCTGCACTTTTTTTGAAAGCAGAAGGAGTTGCTCAGCTGCCAGAGTGGCTGCTGCCACCCCGCCCTCTTCTCCCTCCACTCCGAGGCTGCCGCCTTCTGTGTTCCCTGCATGCTGTTTCCAAAGTTCTTTGACTCCAACCCCCATCTGGCAAGTACCGAGCATGCTCAGCTTGCAGTCCTTAACTCTTGCTGATCCTTGCCTGGTTGGTTCCTAGTTCCCAGCCTGGGATCGCTTCTCATCAAAGTGAAATCTCTCTTTTCAACCCCTCCCTCTTCCACTCCCCCCTTTCCATCTTCAAACCTTCCCGCTTTCCTCCCCCTCCCCAAATAAAATGCTTCCTATTTTACCAGTCACCAGGGGTCTTAAAGTTGTTTCCATGCAGGTGGCAAAGGGGGGGTGGGAGAGAGAAGCACACACTGTACTTGACCAGGAGCAGAAAAAGGGTACTGTTTGAAAGTGATTTATTAATCTTGTTGTTTGACTGAAGAAGAAAGGCTGTATTTTTAAAGTGATGAATCTTGCTATTTAGAGGGAATACTTATCAGCCATTGATGAAGTGATTGCCAGCCCAATCCTATCCACACTTTCCTGGGAGTAAGCCCCATTGACTCTAAAGGAACTTACTTCTGAGTAGACATGCATAGGCTTGAGTTGTGCATCTCCTAGTATAGGAGACAAATCAGCTTCCTAACCAAACCCTTGTCAGCTCTGATATATTTTCATGGTCTATTTTTGTTTTCCCCACCAGCTACTGGAAAAATTTAATTTCATTAAATTAATAAAGGGTTAAATCCTATCCAAGGAGAATGGGAGAAATGACTAGTTGGAATGGGGTCCACAGGTGTGTGTGTGTGTGTGTGTGTGTAATATTGGTAAGATTGGTTGTTCACAAAGTTCATTTGATAAAACAATTCTATTGGTATGTTTACAAAGTTTAAAAAAATGAGTCCTCCCGGACCAGACAAAATCTACCTACTCCAGCATCCTGTCTCCAACAGTGATCAGCAGCTGATCATTTATAAAGCATGTATATTGCTGTGTATTAATCATATATTTTTAAGATCTGCATTTAATTAATGATATGATTAATATAATTAATATAATATAGTTAATATATATTTAATATTATATTATAATATTATTTAATATATTTAATAGAGTTAATATTTCTGGCCACTTCCTGTTTAATGGTGTCACTTCCAGCCCTCAGGAACATGATGGGGAGTCATGGCCAACAGCCACGGGGGTCAAGGGAGCCACTTGCCAGAAAAGTTTGAGTACCACTGTCTTAGTTGGTTCTAATATGTTTAAGTGTGTGTATGTCCCCTAACACAGTGGTATTCAAACTCTCTAGGAGAGTTTGCACTGCTGTAAGTCCTTGCAAGTGCAGGGAGGGAGGCGGGGGGGGGGGAGGCAGTGACGCAATCCCCAAGACACCCAGGAAGCTTCAGAAGTGAAAGTGGAGCGATTGTGCTCTTCTTCCGGTTTAGCAGAGGCGGGGTGCAATTGCTCTGCTTTCGCTTTCAGAGCTTTGGGGAGCCCTGCAGAAGGTCAAGCGATCCTGGGGATTGCAAGAATGTAGATGAAGCGAGAGATAAAGATGAACTGAGCAGCTAGCAGGCTGATCCTAATGAAATTTCCCCCTTCCCAATGCAGCCATGCCAATGGAGCCATCAGGGGGCAGCTGTTGCAGTGTTGGGGATGATCATTCCCTGACCTTGGGGAAAGCCTCTACTGCTCAATGGGTGTTCCCTGATCTGCAGCAGCCATTTTGCTGAGGAAGAAACTGGTGTGTGATTTGGATTGATCCTGAATGGTGGGTTTTCCCAATGTCCAAGAATTAAAAAAAAAAAATCTGGACCAGAGGCAGAGCTAACTGTAAAAGCTGTGATTCCTCCTGCAGATGATGGTGTTAGAAAGTGAGGGAGCATGGTCTCCTGTTTTAATGCAGTGGGAAGGAGCTGTGGGGGGTGGTGGGGGAACTGGGCTGCCCTCCAAACTACTACTGCCCCTACACTGCTAGGCTGGAACTGGCTCTGCTCTCTAACCTCCAAAGATCCTGTGGTTCAATGAGAAAGACACATGTTCATCCCAAAGCTTCAATGTAAGTGCCAACATGGCATCCATCATGTTACACGATTAACAGGGCCAAGTATTTGAACAGGTGACATTCAGGCGTTATACTGGGTCAGATCATTAATCCACCACCTAGATCCTTTTTAAAGATATTGCTGCCAAGCCAGGTTTCTGCCACCCTGTCCTGATTGCCCTGATTTGCTGGACCAACATGCAGAACATAACAGTTGTCTCAATGGAGCTGCATAGGATGGGTATGGGCCCAATGATCGAGCCTGTCTAATCATTCTGAATCCTCATTCAATCTTCCAGGTTGTCAGCTGTTCCTCTCCTCCAGTTCTGAATCATGCGCAAATTTTATAAGCAACCCCCTGCAACATCATCCATATAGTTTAGAAAATCTGGAAGCCTGTGGCAAACCCAGTAGGACGGCTGAGGAGAAAAGCATCAGTTCCAGGAATAGTCTGAGCAGTCAGCCTTCCCCCAGGGATCAGTTTAAAAGCTGCTCTGCCACCTTTTTAATGTTATGCGCCAGCAGTCTGGTTCCATTCTGGTTCAAATGGAGCCCGTCCCTCTTGTACAGGCCCCACTTGTCCCAAAAAGTTCCCCAGTGCCTAACGAATCTAAACCCCTCCTCCCTACACCACCGTCTCATCCACGCATTGAGACCCCTGATCTCTGCCTGCCTAGCTGGCCCTGTGCGTGGAACAGGTAGCACTTCAGAGAACGCTACCTTTGAGTTCCTGGCTTTCAGCTTCCTGCCTAAAAGCCTAAATTTGGCCTCCAGGACCTCCCCGCTACACTTGCCCACGTCGTTGGTGCCGACATGCACCACAGCCGCTACCTCTCCCCCAGCACTGTCTACTAGCCTGTCTAGACGAGAAGTGATGTCCGCAACCTTCGCACCAGGCAGGCAAGTCACCATGCGGTCCTCACATCCGTCACAAACCCCCTTTCAGCTCACATCCTTTCCTCACATCCGTCGCAAACCCCCATCCGTCGCAAACCTGGCTTTCAGCTTCCTACCTAATTGCCTAAATTTGGCCTCCAGGACCTGTAGGGTAGGAAAGTAGAATATGAAGAATCACCCCAACACGGCCTCTCATTTCAGGGTCAGCATCATTGGGAAAAACCAACAGATGTCCTGGTGAGGGGTTCTCTCCCAAGGCCACACATTTGTCCCACTCCTGCACTGGCCACA
Source organism: Tiliqua scincoides (assembly GCF_035046505.1). Taxonomy (NCBI): domain Eukaryota; kingdom Metazoa; phylum Chordata; class Lepidosauria; order Squamata; family Scincidae; genus Tiliqua; species Tiliqua scincoides. Next base: position 253,256,962 of record NC_089822.1, read on the forward strand.
TAGCCCAGACTTGTCAGGAGTGGGATGTGATGGGAGAATAACAGCTGGTAGGGATAATAATAATAATAATAATAATAATAAAACTTTATTTTTATCCCGCCCTTCTCCCAAAAAGGGATCCAGGGCAGCTAACAACATATAAAACAGATTAAAACATAATTTCACAAACAGATAAAAACATATTAAAAAACACATTAGCAGAACCCATAAAAACAGTAGTCAGAAGAGTCAGAATAAAAGAGCATAAAACAGCAGTTCTTAGAGGAATTGGGCCTGTAAAAAAGCAACTAAAAGATATATAAAAGGTGTTAAAAAGGCCATAACGTCAGAAGGCTTGGTTAAACAACAAGGTCTTCAGGCCTCGCCGAAAGGTCTCAAGAGAGGGAGCCATTCTCAAGTCAAGGGGAAGGGAGTTCCACAACGTTGGTGCCACTACTGAGAAGGCCCTATTTCTTGCCGCCGCCCCACGTACCTCCTTAGGCGGCGGCACTTGTAAAAAGGCCTTCTCTGATGACCTGAGAGGCCGAGCCGGATTGTATGGGAGTAGGCGATCTCTAAGATAACCTGGCCCAGAGCAGTACAGCGCTTTAAAGGTCAAAACCAGCACCTTGAATTGGGCCCGGAAATGAATGGGCAGCCAATGTAGCCCCCGGAGAAGCGGGCTGACAGAGTCAAACCGCCTAGCTCCAGTGACCACACGGGCCGCCGCATTCTGCACTAATTGCAGTTTCCGAACCGTCTTCAGGGGCAGCCCCACATAAAGCGCATTACAATAATCTAACCTCGATGTCACCGTAGCATGGATCACCGTGGCCAGGTCCGCACGATCCAAGTACGGACGCAGCTGGCGCACCAGCCAAAGCTGAGCAAAGGCCCCCCTAGCCACAGCCGCCACCTGGGAATCCAGGAGCAGCTGAGAGTCCAGGTGGACCCCCAAGCTGCGGACCTGCTCCTTCAGAGGGAGTACAACCCCATTCAGAGCAAGCTGATAATCCAGCACCTGCATCGAGGATTTCCGAACCAGGAGAGCCTCTGTCTTATCTGGATTTAATTTCAGCTTGTTAGCCCCCATCCAGATCCTCACTGCTTCCAGACAGTGCTCCAGGCCCTCAACCGCCACCCTGGAGTCTGGAGGAAAGGAGAGATAAAGCTGGGTGTCATCAGCATATTGATGACACCCCACTCCAAACCACCGGATGACCTCTCCCAGCGGTTTCATGTAGATATTAAATAGCATGGGGGACAGAATTGAGCCCTGCGGTATCCCACACCTCAATGGCCAGGGTGTCGAACAGGCATCCCCCAGCACCACCATCTGGGACCGACCTTCCAAGTAGGAGCGGAACCACCGCAAAACAGTGCCTCCAACTCCCAACTCGGCCAATCGGCCCAGAAGGATACCATGGTCGATGGTATCAAAAGCCGCCGAGAGGTCCAGCAGGACCAACAGGGACGCACTCACCCTGTCCAGTCCCCGGCGTAGGTCATCCACCAAGGCGACCAAGGCAGTTTCCGTCCCAAAGCCCGGCCTGAATCCATATTGAAAAGGATCCAGATAATCTGCTTCATCCAAGACCCTCTGGAGTTGGGCCGCCATCACCCGCTCAATTACCTTGCCCAGAAACGGGATGTTGGAGACTGGCCGATAGTTGTTCAACACAGTGGAATCCAGGGAGGGCTTCTTCAGGAGGGGGCGAACCACTGCCCGCTTCAAAGCAAGCGGCAATGTCCCCTCCCCCAAAGAAGAGTTGACCACCCTCACTGTCCACTCAGCCAGTCCACCGTGCCTGGCCTGATTTGTCCACCCCAAGAGGAGCCTGAAAGCTTGGGAAGCCAAACCGGTGTGCTGCTGCCGCTAAGTGCGGGAAAGGGTGAGGTGGTCTGCAGAGGTTACACCTTATGCGTAGAGTCTACTGGCCAGCTGGGCTCATCACCCTACTCCTTGGGGAGGTTAAGCTGCAATGGTGAGTTCAGAATAAGAGTGTTAAGGTGGTGCTTGTGGGCCTGAAGTTCAGAACTGAGCAATTGCACTAGCTGATTGATGCTGCTGTGAGCAAGGCCTTGAACAGGAATTTTACCAGGGGGTACAAAGTTTCTTTTGGGCCCCTTCTCAAAGGGGAGGAGAAGAAACAGGACAGGAAGAGGGAGCAAAGGGGGTGGGGGGATGGGGGTAGGGAGGGGTGAAACAGGGCAGGAGGAGGATGGCAACAGTCAGATATGTCTTCAGAGACTAGGTCTACCTGCGCAGTAAACCTGGCCACCCAGTCAGCCTGGCCTCCAGCTGAGATCCCAGGAAATGTCTGGGTATCCAGAATACTTCTGCAGCAGCTGTAGTCCTGCAGCTGTGCCCTGAGCTGTGTCCTATACACTCTTTCATGGTAAGCAGATCCACAAGCCAAAGAGCAATTGCAGCAGTCTCTACCACGTGTGGCCCGCAATCGTGCCCCCAGAATGACTTGCAGGAGACCACATCAGAGACGGCACGGTGTTGGCAGTGGCTGCACAGCAAGAGTTGAAGGAATCTTCATGGACTGGGTGAGAGCGGAAAATGTAAGGTCTCCAGCTCTTCGAGGGGATTTGTCCAACAGTGAGCCTCTGATTGCCTGCAGGTTTGGCTCCGCCCCTCAGAAAGGTTCGGTCACGTAGAATGTCCAATTTCCCCTTCTGCACTGGGAATGTAGATTTTCCCTGATGGGTTGCCACTGTATGCACAATGGGACAGTGTGCGGTTTTGGACACCCCACATTTGGGGAAAGCTATCAAGGAGCAGCCAGGAACACCAGGAACAGGGCATCTCAGGGACCTCCCCCCAGTCTGGCAAAGGGTCCTCAGCAGTGCGATCAGCAGTTGACTAGGACTTGCAGAATCCACCGATGCCAGCTGGGATCCCTGGTACGAAGTGGGACCAGTTGCTTCCAGTGTGTTGGAAACATGTGCATGGGCATCCCTTCCCCAATGGCCTTTGGCTGCATCTGGGCAAGATTCACCTCAAGCAGAGGAGCACAGTGCCTGTGCCAGTAGGGATTTGGTCATTAGTCGGGCTTGAGTTCCTGGCTTGGTCGTTCTTTAGTCTTGACCTTCTCCAGAGTAGGGTTTGGAGGGACGTTAGGGCCCCTGGGAAGAATGACAGCGTTTAACAGCACTTTGAGGTGAATCGTGACCCAGCTGTCTGGGTTTTCATTCCTCACATTTCTCACCATGAAATAGTACACACTCAGCCCCTTGTTTTGAGGGGGGGATTATGTTCATTTCTCAGTTTTAGATACTGAGTTGTTTCTGAGGAGTCTGCAGAGAGGGCTGCGCAACTTGAAGGTCGATAAGTGGGACAGTTGGAGTGAAGCCTCAGCCAGCCTCCCAGGTGGCCAATACTGTGTGGTCATGGGGTTAAGAACAGGGATTGGTGTGCATCCTGAGGTTAGCTGATTGTTGAAAGGGGATCCACAGCCAATCCCAGAAGTCTTCGCAGCTTGGAAGACTGAGCTTGAGCAAGGATTGCAAAGTGAGCCCCAAGGACTTTGTGGCCTGAGGCTGTACCTGCAGTTTAGGGCTTCTTTGATCCCCTGCCTTTTTCATGGGGAGCAGACAGCAGCAGGGGATTGTCATTCAGCAATCCTTGGTTCTGAGTCAGGGTGTGAATGCCCTAAAATGAGAGAAGTGCAGCTGCATGGGGGATCTATTTCATAATTGTTCCCTGGAGTAGAACACAGGATAGTCAGCCCTGCCCTTCCAAAGAGCAAAGATGCGCAGCCCAATCCTAAGCTGCTCGGCGTATGGTGCTGCCACAGTGCATAAAATGGCTGCCGCGGTATCCTGAGCATAAGTGATACTTTCGTCCCCTTCCTCCAAGTTAAGTAGCCCCACAATGGGACTACTCAATTCTGTGGGAACTCCCGGGCTGCTGCAGAATAAAAGACATCCATGTTGGGCCACACAGTCTAACACAGAGCTCAGAATCTGGTAAAGCTTAGATCCACTGGTCGTGAACTCCTCCCCGCATGCTCCTTCCTTCCGGAACGCCTTCTCCCCTCCCTGCCCTCCCAAGACCTCCCCCTACCCTGGAGTGCCTTTTCCCACCTCCCCAACACCCCAACTCACCTGCCCAACACCCCCCACCTACCTCTGTGCTGCCCCACGGTTTGTGCAACCATGGAGTGGCAGAGTAGCGGTGATCCACTGGTGTTACCTCAGCGCTGATTGACACTGGGCTGCCTATGGCACTCCGGAAACAGTGAGGACATGCAGCCCTAAGACCACACGATGAAACAGCTCCCTGATAAGGAATCTTTCACCGATTGCAGTCAGTGCGGCAAAGCAAAGGCAACAACATGGCAGTTGCTTCCTCCCTCCATTTAGAAATTTGCACTTACTGGGGGTCGGGTTTCAGGTTATCCAAACCTCCTGCAGGTTTGTATGCAAAAAAACCCACAATGCCTTGTACATTTTGCATTTGGGGGGTTTACAGCAATCTGTCTTCCTTTGGTTTTCACATTCAGAGTATTCTGAATGCATTTGATGCTGCTGTTTTGGTCATCATATTTTGACACTGCTTTATCTTTGTCTTGTGAGCTGCCTTGAACAAACTCAGAATGGAGGGTGTGAGGCCTCCCTGTGGGGGAGGGGAGGGCCCACCCGGCCTTTCCAAGGGGGACCCCCTTGTGGAGGCCTCAGACTAGTTCCCCACAAGAAGGGGCATTGCATCACCCAGTTCCCCTTCTTTGGGTTGGCAGCATTTGTTAGTCAGGAGCAGGGGCTGCTAGCAGCAGGTCCTCCTGCCTGCTCTTCTAACTCCCAACTGCCTTGTCATCCCTGGCCTCCAGGTTTATGTAGGGCAGACCCCTCCCCTTTGGCCCCTCCCCTTCCCTCACAGGGATGGTACAAAAGGGGTCTGTCTCTGGGCCTGCCCTTCCCTGGGCTTACCACAACTCCTCCCCTTCCTCTCTCTGTTTCCCTCCCACCTCCTCTCACCTGGAGTTGCCAGGGAAGGCTGCTGCCTCTGCTCTGGTCCAGAAGCCTCCTCCCTGCGTAAGCTGGGGACTTGGGGGAGGAGGGGAACCCCGACAGAGGGAAAAGGCAGGATATCTATTTTAAAATAACCAATGGCCTTACACTATCCATGGGATATGTTGAAGAACTACAAGGTCCACCAGTGTACCCTATGGGCCACCATCATGGCAACCCCTCTGCCATACTGTGGAGATGACAATTGTTTATGATCCTCAGAATCTCATGCTACCAGCTACCAGCAGTGTTCCACAGACTGGCCATCAACTGGAATATGGAGGGTCTTGGCAGGAGCAGTGGTTGCCAAATCCTATCAGCCCAGCCCAGACCTATTCACTGCTACTCTTCAGTTCTATGTCCACAGAAGAGCTGGTGTTGATCTGAGGAGTCCCAAGGGGACCAGGCAGCCACCAGAGAGGTAAGTAAAAGTTTTCTTGACTTACCTCTCCCAGCCTGATTGGTCCTCTCCTAGTACACAGGACGCAAGCACTCCTCCACCCCAGCAGGGGATAGCATTGGGCCATAAGTGTCTCCTGACTAAACTTGTTCAAATGCCTCCTCCCTCATTCATATACCTTTACTGAACAGGCAACTACTCAACTTGGCTAGTTCCAAACCGGTGTGTACTTGGAGTAGCCATTACCATTGTACCATCAGTGCTTCCTTTGCACTTCCTGAATGACATTAACAATCTGGTACAATCTGGCTTGGTACATGGTACAGTCTGGCCTGGGTGGGGTGGTGTTTGTGGAACAGTTTAAGAAAGGGTCAAATGACTCAACTACCCACAGAGTTTAGCATTATTTTGATTGTGAAAACCAAGCAATTATTACAGAAATATTAGGACGTTATGACTTCTCCTGATAAGAAAGGAAAACAAAGGTGGGAGAGCAATGAACCCACAATTTCATGGAATCATAGGAAGGGGTTCTGTTCATGCTTTAGCAGCCCACCCCTAACCTGTGCTGGAACAGACAGGTCAGCTACCCTGAGCTGGAGGTGGCTGTGGCACAACTCGAGGAAAGGGGATACTTTTCTCCTTACCCCAAGCACTGCCACAGCCATCGAAAAGGGGCTACTCAAATCTGCACCAGCTAAATAGCTTGCGCAGATCCAAGAAACCCAGTGCAATGCTGCTTGAGGAGTGTTAGGATCTGGACTTAGTGCCAGAGGCTGGTCTCAACCCCCTCCCTGCCAACCCACGAGTCTGCCCATCACCCACCCTCCCCCGCCTAAGAATATCCCCAAAACACCCAGCTTGGACAATGACTGAGCAGAGCCCAGACCATAGTTGCTAGGAAATGACCATTTTTATTTGTCCATAAACAAAACGTAAGGTACTTCATCTGCATTTAAATGAATACTGCAGAAAGAACATGAATATTTCAAACATCAATTACTTGAGGCAAACAAAGGACTCAACTTTTGTTGCCTGACTTAGCACAAATCCAATTTTAACACTCCTAAGGTGTATAAAGTTTCTCTTTGCCGTGGATTCTTTGGTGGGTAATAAGATTCCATCTCTGACTGTAGGCCTTCCCACACTCCTGGCACTTACAGGGTTTCTCCCCTGTGTGGGTTCTCTCATGGAGCTTAAGATAGCCACCCTGAATGAAGTTTAGAAAATAGCTCTGAATAAATAAGTGAACAGTGCCACCTATTGATGATTAGAAAATCATGCAGTAACCTGAGACAAACAAATGTCTAAAACTTGTGGCCAATCACAAAAGAGGTTCCATTTCTGATGTCACCCACCCTTTAGCCAATGATTGAGAGATTTTTTCAAACAAAGGAACCAGAACTATTTAAGCCAAAGACACCCATTGAAAGGCTGCTATTCTCTGGAGGCACTGAGAGTTGACATAGCTCTCTGTGCTTCCCATTTTGAACAACAAGAGAAGCCCATTGCTGGCAATGAATAAAAGCTTGCAGATGACCACAACTCGAGTCTGCTGAGTTTGTTCTTGAACCCTGAAGTTACCTCGCAACACATTGATCACATTGCTCACAATGTCACTCTACTGAATAGTTTTGCCAGTACTCAGAAGCAGGGAAATTCTGTGGCTGAAAAGTTTCTTTCTCCTTGAGTAGCTGGGATGTCTGCAAACATTTTGCCTTCCCTCCGTTTAAGGACTGGCAGTGACAGGGTAGCGGCAGACTTATAGTTGGCCTTAAAGCCTTGGTCCCAGGCTCCAGCCTTCCCACTGGTTCTTGGGCAGCATTACTCAACATGCTGCTGGAACAACCAGCCCTGGTGGAACACTGGTTCTGCCAATGGGGCAGCCCAATAGTATTGGACTGCCTATCAGCGTCATGGTTGGACCTGCACTGTTTCCATGGGTTGCCATGGGAACAAATCTGTATAGATACAGATTTGGTGGCAAAGGCATCCATTGATGCCAAATCTTCCTTACCATGTGAACAATGAATCAACAATGAAAAAGATGATCAGTAAGGTGGACTATAAGAGAGATTCTGGCACAGCTTATATACTGTTAGGCTCCTTTAACTGGTGATGTGCCAGCCTCTACTCATCTCTCACCTTCACTCTGGACTGGAAAAGTATGAGGGACAAGGTGGAAGAGGATCTAAGATACCCCTCTCTGTGGGGGTTTAAAAGAAAAAAAAGTCAAAGCAGCGTGTTGTTTTTTTTAAAAAGTGCTTTTATTTTTTATAAGGTCAGCCATGGTACAGAACTAGATTGTCTCTGCTTTTTAGAAGATCTTCTGGAAGCCTTGGGGGTATGTTTTATTTCCGTCACAGGGCTGGGGTTTTTCAAGTGGTCCAAAGAGGTCCTGTTTCCCGGGTTGCTGACAACCGTGGATGGGATATTTAGTTCAGCCATTGCCTTCAGAAAGACATCCCAACCCTTAGGGGTGCGCGCAGCTGGCAGCGCATGGATTTGTGTGATTCCTTTCACCAAGTCCAGCATGTTGGAGCCAGGGATAGTTTCCCCTTTGTAAACAAAAGCCCCCTTTTCATTCCACAAAGAAACAGACTTGTTTTGCATCATTTTGTTTAGTACTATCTTCGCAGGGTTTTTATATCTGACAAACTGTCCAAGGCTTCATGATATACACTGTCTGGAGCTGGAGGGACATGTGCTTTGGTAGTTGTCTCAGCCGGTTCTGCAGGCATTGCTGCTGGTAACGACAAGGTCAGATGTCCTATTTCAGATTCCCCCTGTTTCACATGAGTTAGATATTTTTGAAGCAAAGCAGAATATTGTTTCGCCTTTTCATATTCCGTTAAGTCCCTTCTCTGTAAAACATTTCGCATGTCAGCATCTAAGGAACTGAGGGCTGTAGTTCTGATGTTTTCTTCTCCTGGGGAAGGATTTTTCAGTTGCTCTAACTGGTGGCTAGGTACAAGGAACATTTTTTCAGCGTGTTCCATCAATGGTTATGTAAAAGCTCTGCGACTAGGGGGAGAGCTATGCTTAACAAGGGAGCTAGAAACCCTCCAGATTGATTTACCAGCTGCTTCTTTTTTCTTAAGGATAGCCGTTTATTACTCAGTTTTCTGATGAGTGAGCGGTTTTTTCTCAGTTGAAAAATCTGACTGCCGGATAAGGGAATGTTACCTTTTAAACTGTTGAGTGCAATTTCTGAGATAGCCAAGACGAGATCGTGAGGAGCTGCGTACAGAATGGCTTTTCTCTGTCGCGGGGGGGGGGCCTTGATAAGCAGCTGTAAAAGAGGTAGATTTCTTCTCACTCAGATAGACATGTTGCCGTAAGGAGGACACGCTTACATTTGAATGCCCTATGGGTTAACTCACTTGCTTTTGTAAAGAGCTCCAAGTTTCTTTTTTTTCATAGTGTAGATGACCGGCCAGTCTGGTGGGAAAAGCCCCATCCTCAAACTGAAAGACTCAGGTATGGAAGCATTTAAGTCTACTAACAGATAGCCATAAGGTTTTGCTGTCGCATCCTGAAAACTCTCTAGAAAGAACTGAACGTTTCCAGGGTACATCTGATGTGCCAGTGTAACGATCTGTAGTTTGTCCCTGGAATTTTTGAAGAGCACCATGTATTTTACGTTTAAGGTAATGGTGCGATTGGATTTTCCCTGGAAGAAAATGTTCTGTGTGATGAAAAAAATAATTAAATTACGATGATGCACATACTTGGTAAAAACATCAGCGATCTCAGTGCTGGAAGAAGCAGAGGCCATGAGGTCATCCATGATAACAAGATTCACTTTATTTGGGGGTAATATTTCATCATCATTAAACGTCACAGGGAGCCCCTCCATAAAACGTATGTGGGGGTACTTCTGAAGGAGCTCCTTATACATAGGCTGCCAACATGCATAATACCATACAATATTTTCAGGAACAACAGAGAGCACAGTACGCACGTGATCCAACATGTTTTTTATAAAATACATTTTCCCGCAGTTGCTAGGCCCTGCTAAAATAGCCGAAAAAGGGTGTTTCCATCGCACATCCATCTTAATACCCATAAGGGAGAGTTCTGAAGTCTTTCATACCCTCTTATCATATACGACCCTTAGTGTCTTCTTCAGACCGCCTGTTTCGATACACCACATCCTTTTATTTCTCAGAATGCCCCTCTGCTGCAGAACAATTTCTTTAGACCCCGTTCCATAGTCCAGAACCATCTGTTTCAGACTATCGAAATGGACCCTTTCAGAATTCTGAGCGTGGAGCGTAATGCCCTTCACTCTCATGTAAGACCTCACGGAGGAGTCTCAGGCCGTAGGTCTTTGGACCAGCTGACACAAACTCTGTGATGCGCTCATTTGGGGGAATCTCATTTGTCAGATCCCCTAAGTAGTCTCCTAGGGGGGGACGCCAGTCCCCCTCACGATGTACAAAGATCACAGAATCTGTGTCATGGTACAAGCACCTGTCACCCAACTGATCCAGCAAGTTGTAAAGTTCTAATCGCGCGTATGCGGTTGTAAAAGCCCCTATTAGTACATTTGTTCTCCCGGATCGTGTGTACCTCTCTTTTGAATTTCTCCAAGACACAGTGACCGCCTCATCGTCAAGAATTTCAAACCCTGAAATCTCATAGGCAGGTGAGAAGGCATACACCAGAAGCTGAGTAGGGTCCCTCATGATGCTGCTATTCAGCAAGTTAGAGCGCTGAGCAAATTTTCCCCACAAAGAATTTAAAAACAACTTTGCTATCGCGATCTTTTGGGGGCATAATTCAATGCTCTCTTTTTCACGATAATCAGGGATATATTGTTTCTTCTTTGCCTCATCCGTGCACCACGAGGGATAGCCCGTGGCTTCTTGTTTCTGACGTAGATGCATTTTAATGTAACCAGAAAACAACTCGTCGGTTTCGCCAGGAAAATCCCATATCTCTGAAATTGCCAAGACCCTGTACCCCTTTTCCAGGGTTTTCATCACCTCAAAAGTGCACCATGTGCCTATGATGGCGCGTTCCTCATCAGAGTGACGGCAGGGTTCCTGCTGGCTTGTTTCCACACATTTCTGGCACAAAGGGAACATGAGCTTCCCCCTCACCCTAACCGGTAATACAGGGAAAAAGAGTCCTCTCAGGGGGAGCACTTTCATTTTCACAACACCAAAATAGCAAGACAGGGGCTTAAAGTTCTTGGTGATAATTCCAGGATGCCCCAAAGGATATTTCTTTGTTTTGTTTACATAAGGGTACAGGCTCGTGAAGTCATAATAACATATTTCCTCCCCCTCTTTGGGCTTGTAATAGAGGGTAATGGCGTTTGTTCTCCCACCAAGCAGAGCATCTCTAGGTTGCAGAGGTTGCGGAGGGTTTATTTCAGATAGAAATGCTTTAAGCGCTGCATCACTGGCTAACATTGCCCTCCATTCGTGTTCTCAAATGGTAATGATCTCAAACCCCATATCTTTGATCTCATACTCCCTACGCTTGGTCTCATAATAAAGCATACGGTAGGTTGTGTTCCTGAGGGGGTTTATTTCCAATCGCTTTTTTATCAAGTCGTAGTTGTCCCATGGTAGAATAGCGATGGCATTCCTTTCTAAAAACATGTATCTAAACATGGCCATTGCGACGCTAGCTATGGTTAAGTATTGGAACGGATCCAGCCCGTCCCTCCCTCCCGATTTAGTCATCCATAGGATTTCATCCCTGAACAACATACAGGCCTTCCTCAATATTTTTACATCCTGTTGGCAGTAATGCGCTAGCTCATTCTGGAGATTAAAAATGCTGTTCTTATTTTCCTCATACCATGTGAGAAAATCTTTTTTCTCATCAGGCATCATGGTGTCATACCCGTAAAATTTCGGGTGGGGGAGAGGGCCTTGGTAATCCCAGTTTTCAGCAGTGTTAAAAAAGTGGGGAAAATATCCTTTACAGCCCTCAAAACCCAAAGCCTTGGGAAGTTTCCCAAGCTTCATGGGGAGGAAGTTTAAGCTGTCGATAAATTTTAATTTCAATTTTTTCACCATCATGCACATAAGTTTACCTCCCTGTACAATAAGTTTCACCTCCATCCTTTCCTTCACCAGCTGGTTTAAGATAAAGTAGCTATTATACCCCTTTGCATTGTGTGCCAGAAAGGTGAATCCTTTGAACTTTGGGGAGATAAAAGTTGAAATGAAGTCTGAAAGACAGCCTTCGCCCTTAAACTCCCAAGTTTTCCCTTCCTTTGTCCCCATCGCATATATATAATTGGGAAGGTGAATTCCTGTCTCCTGAGTACACTCAAAATCAAAAAAGATATACTTGTCTGAAAGTTCAGGTTCCCTAAGAGGGGGAATGTAGCAGAGATGGTCAGGTAAAGGAATACTGAGACACTCCAAGCACTTTTGTGGCTTGCATTTGTGTCTTTTAGCGACATAACCTCCACATTCTTCACACAGCCGTTTAGAGAAACAGTCAATCTCCTCTTTGGCTGCTAATTTTTTATGGATATTTAAACAGGTCCGAGAAGGGCATATCTGCAGCTTTCACACCGCACCTCCACCTCCCTGGTACACTGTCTCCGTAAATAAAAACGACAGCGAAACCTACAAGTTTGTGTATGAGCATAAGGAGTTCCACAGATGGAGCAGTAATTTCTAGAACCAAAGAATCCTTTCATGTTTAGAATACCATAATAATGCTCATCGTGTAGCAGTAGAAAGTAGGACTTATCATGTATAAGTGGGCCTGATCTGAAGATTTCCCAGCCTTTATCACCATGTAGGACAACCCCTATATTCACTTGTAAATACCTTTCAAATCTCCTCAGGTCTGATAGTAGTATTTTTTTATCAGGGGCAATCCCAACTGCTGCATACAGCTGTCTTGCCATCTGTAATAAATGAAAATCAGTATACCCTTGGCCATTTATGATTGCTAAGAGACTCCCCCCAAAGCAAAGGTTGCTGTCCTCGTTATTCAGGTCAACAAGGTGTTGTCTTTTCTTTTCTATGATCTTGCTATAAAGGACAGTGCTTAGGAGTCTTTGACCCCTCCCACCTCTGTTTCTGATAACAGAAACAATGAGACGCAACAGACCATGGAGATGAACTTCTGCATTGTTCTGAATGAGATTCCCTATGTTAGCAAAAAATGATGCAGCGTCCAGAGCATTGATGTGTCTCCTCAAGGAGAAGAGGGGGTTATTTAACCCCTCTCCTTCAAGACGCAGTTGTACTAAATCCTCCAGATCTATTTCGCTACATAATTCATCCAATAAATCCTGTATGCTATTGATTATTGCTTGTTCCACCAACAAAGAGTGACTTAAGCGCTCCAAGTTTACAAAACGGAAGGAAAAAGTATATCGGGAGACAGGTAGTCTCGGAGCATGCCCTTCCCAGCGACCCTCCCTTTCCAGGTAGACTCTTGGTTCAGGCTCCTCCTCCTCCTCCCCCCCTGTAGTGTTCATGGTGGAATAACTGCTATCGGACACAGGGTTTGGATTGGAGGAATAGCCACTATCAGAATGGTCTTCAACCATAATCAGCACCTGCCTCTGGTGCAGGAACAGGTGACCCCTGGGGGATGGGAGAAAGCCCTATATCATCATCATCATCATCCTCTGAATCAGAGGAGTCCTGTGGGGAGTGTGGGAAGCCTGCCCCAACCTGATTCACCCCTGCAACAGGTGGAGACTTGTGTGGTGTCTGGCTCAGGTCCCCCTGCTGACTATCAGGATAGATGTGGAAGTTTTTAATATTTTCTTGAAAAGAAACAAGCATCTCTCTATCAAGCCCCTTGCCATGAAACAACGAGCACCAGTGTTTTTTTTAACTCTGAATTCCAGTAGCTAAGCTGAGCTGAGAGTTTTCTCTCCTTCTCAATAACAGAATTCATACACTGGTTCAATAATCCACCCAATTCAAAACATTCATCTGGGTCAAGGTTTCTGGTTTTCTTCTGTTTTTTCTTCGGAGCAAAATCTTCAGATTCACTTTCAGACAAGGCAGCAGCAGGACGCTTCCAGTCAGGGAGCGGTCTGCCTGTGGGAGTGACAGTTCCTAGAAAGATATAAACATTTTTTTACTGAATGGAGAGACTACATAACTGGAATAGGCAATTTATTATCATAAGAATAGACCATAGGCCCCCACCTAGTCCTGCGACCTGTATCTCACACCAGGTAAAAAAGAGACTCCCTTGCATAGTCCACTTCTAAAATCCTGGCTTGTAACCCACAATGGATTTTTTCCTCTCCAATCCCCTCTTAAAGGCATCCTGTCCCAATGAGTAAAGAATTATTTTTTTGTCAAATTTAGTGGATAAATTTATACAAGTGGTTACCTTTCTGGTTGGCAGTAGTTGCTACATTAGAAGTGGAAGGCCCCCCAGCAGCTTTTCTTTGAAGAATATTTTGCACAGGCACAGTATTTCCTGAATGTAGAAAAACCAAAATTTAAAAGTGCTAGAAAATAGTGGCATAGGATTTCTCATTAAAAATATTCCTATTATGTAATTTATACAGGTAGTTACCTTTCTGGTTGCTAGCTGTATTAAAAGTGTAAGGCCCCCCAGCAGCTTTTCTTTGAAGAATATTTTGCACAGGCAGAGTATTTCCTGAATGTAGAAAAACCAAAATTTAAAAGTGCTAGAAAATAGTGGCATAGGATTTCTCATTAAAAATATTCCTATTATGTAATTTATACAGGTAGTTACCTTTCTGGTTGCTAGCTGTATTAAAAGTGTAAGGCACCCCTGCAGCTTTTCTTTGAAGAATATTTTGCACAGGTCCAGTATTTCCTGAGTGTGAGAAAAACCAAAATTTAAAAACACTGGAAAATAGTGGCAAAGGATTTCCCATTATTATTAATATCCATATTTTGTATTTTATTCAAGCTGATCATGGATCAGTGGTTACCTTTTTTGTGACTGTCCAGAGCAGGTGGTTTGGACGTGCTAGGCTTTGGACTCAATGGAGATGTTCCTCGGGGTCCATTAACACCTGCGTGATTTTGCACAGGTTCAACATTTCCTATTGTGGGAAAAAACCAAAATTTTAAAATCAATTTTCTTTTTTAAAAAAACTGACCTCCATTCAAAAAAAAAAAAAAAGGCCTAGGATTACCTCCTCCTGTGCTGGATTTTGCTGACCCTCCAGCAACTAAAAGAAAAAAAAGGAAAATCTTTTTAATATTTTTATTGTTATTAATCAGGTTCATTACCTCTCTTTAAATGGTTTGTGCAACCATTGCAATTGGCTGAAACTAAATTTAGCTGCAACAGCATGGTTTCCTACAATTGAAATAACCAATTTTATTTTTTTTATAATGTCTGATTATAGATGTGCAATAAAAAAAGGGGAGCAATAACAGAATTTTTACCTCTTTTGAATAGGGCTAGAGATGATTCTCCTTCAAAAAAGAAATAAAACAGTAAAAATAATTATGGATTATGTAGGATACCCAGTATCTTGATTTTTAAATAAAATATGAGGTAAAGTAACACAAACCAGGACTGGTCGCTGAGTATAACCCATCAGAACTGGGGGGGGGGGGTGTTAATCTGATACTTGAAGGAAGTCCTACAGTTAAAAAAAAAAAAGAAAAAATAAGGAGGGTCACTTTACTTATTTTTTTAAAAAGAGACTCAGGAAACTTAATTAAAAAATATGCACAGTTTTACCTTTTCGAAATATGAAAGGCTTTTTCTTATAGTCTGAATTGTCACCTGACTGCCAGGGGGATCTGAAAAAACATAAAAGAACCATTTTTTTTTGCTTGCTCAGTTTTTTATCTTAGAAAGGAAAATAAAAATTCAACTGTGCATATACCTGGTTTAGCAGTTGATTCCTGCAGTGCCCCCAGAAACAGCACTAAATTTGAAACAGAAGAAGACATGTAAATGTATCTTGTACTTTTAAAAAATTATTAGGAAACTGCTATTTTTTTTTATTCAAAGTACCATCAGATTCCTGTGAAATAAATGGCTCATCTTCCTCTGACATTCCACCACTGATCAATCAAACAATTTTTTTTTACACTGTACACCTGAAAAAAAAAAAGACAGACAGACATTTTTTTGCCCTATGGTCAAAATTCAAGACAGCCCCCTCAACCCTTGAATAAACCCCTCAACAGATTGACACAAGGGAGCAGTCAAATCCCATGAAAAAAGGCGAGGACCAAGCACCCTCACACAGACAAAAAATTCAAGACCAGAAAAAGAGAGAGAGAGCTAGGATTTTTTTAAAAACTCCTGTCAATACATAACCCCTGAACATGCACAGAATAAAAAAAGACATCAGACCCCACAAAAAATCCAGACATTTTGTCCTAATGGACAAAATTTCAAGACATGCTTCCTAATAGGATCACACACACACACACACACACACACACACACACACACACACACACACACACACACAGAGTCACACAGCACCTACAGTACTGAAAATGGTACAATCATACAAAATTGTGCAGCCAGTGATATAGGTGTAAGATTTTCTCAGACCAAGAATGCCCCAGAGCACATGCAGAGTGGAAAATACAAACCTTGAATAAAAGCAGTCTATTAAGATTCTGACATACAGATAGAGAGAGAGAGAAGCAATATTTAATTCTATCAGATTCACAGTCACACAGGCCCCTGCTCAAAACATTCCATCCACCCCCCTCCCAAAAATTCAGAAATTTCAAGCAATTAGCACTGGCCATTTGTAAAGTGTAAAGGCCCACATTGAATAAGAGAAGCCTCTGCTGACAGCCCCCCACACACACACACACCACACACACACACACACAGGGACAAGTTTCACAGAGTCACACAGACATGCTGGCTGGCATAGTACAAGAAAACCAGTTCAGGCCAAGAACACTGTGGAGCATGAGCCACTCTGTCCCTGAACAAATGCAGCAAAATTCAAATCTAACAGTCACACAGCACCTGCAGTACTGAAAATGGTACAATCATACAAAATTGTGCAGCCAGTGATATAGGTGTAAGATTTTCTCAGACCAAGAATGCCCCAGAGCACATGCAGAGTGGAAAATACAAACCTTGAATAAAAGCAGTCTATTAAGATTCTGACATACAGATAGATAGAGAGAAGCAATATTTAATTCTATCAGATTCACATACACGCCCCACACATACAAATTCCAAGGCAAAGGAGAGAGAGAGAGAGCAATATGCTTACCAAAAGAAAGAAGGCTGCAGTTCTTTTGGAAGATGTTCTGACACACACAATAAGGTGTCCCCTTTTATAGGAAAAATCTCTGTACCCCTCACATCTGGACATTCCAATTAGTTTTTTCTTCCCAGGCCCATACAATAAACAAAAATGTTGGTAAGTTAGTATGTTTTTATTTTCACACCATAAATCTTAAAAGAAGTCATGGGTGTTGGATGTTATACACGTAAAAAACAGACCCCAAATTCTGCTTCCCATGTCAAAAAGTTTTGAAAAATTTCCAAGTTATTGGAATGCAATAGTCCTGGATTAACCCCAGTTTTTGACCTGTGTCTGGTTTTTGCATGTGAAAAAAACCAGATACAGATTCTATTCCCTGTCTCATGGAATATAAAATAGTTGAAATTGTTTTCCCATATAGAAAAGAAATGTGTCTGATCAGCTTCTGATTTTTTCAGTCCTTTTTTTTTTGGTGTAACCCCTATGTGAGCAAGTTCTATTCTCCCATGCCCCCAAGCCCATGTCTTCTAAAATTCAATTGAAATAAACCCCCCTGTAAGCAACAGAACAAAGTCCATATAAAGAATATATTTTTTATTCCTAAACATGCACATTTTTAATAAGCAATCCCTCTCTCAACCTCATGTCTTCTCTCTACTTCTAAAATTCCATTGAAAGCATCATTTCCCTAGTCATGCAAGATCTGCATTTTATTCCTAAACATGCACATTTTTTTAAATGAGTATTCTCTCTACTTTTTTTTCCCTAATCATGCATATATTAATATTCCATTCCACTCCATTATTATTCCATTAATATTACATCAGATAAAACCAAAAAGATTTGTCTTTGACCACTCTTTCAACAGAAAAAAGAAAAACACGCTCTTGCGGCTGAAGCAGATTAGCGGCTATTTTATGGGGTTCAGATTCAAATTTATATACATGATCCAATAATGACATAACGTATTCAGGAAATTCCTGCTTGATCGCAAGACAACCTAATGAAAATGCAATACAGATACACGTGTGCAACAGACTTCCAATGTCCAATTTTTTCATAACCCTGCGCAGCATGTCTCGAATAAACTCCTGAGTCCAGTCAAAGCAAACGTGGGCATCCTGGTTTGGGGCCTTCATTCGACATCCCTCACAGGACACCTCGAGAAATTTTGATACACAATACTTCACAATGGTGAACAAACTTGCCCTCAGCAAACTTTTCGTGATTCTTTGTCGTGTTTGTGATGTCAGATTATTGTTCTGTCTGTCCAGCGGGAGAACCCCTAAAATGTTTCGTAACATTTTGAAAGCGTCTTGCTTCACATCCTTCTTTGGAATAGCCTACAGAAAAAAAAAACACATATAAGTATTTTTGATTTTACATTTCAGGCAACACACTCACGTATGCACTCAAGCACAATGATTTACCTCTGCTTCAGTTTCTCTAGGTACAGGTGGTTCTTCCATTGCAAATTGGTAAACCAGGTTCAAAGATGGAAACGGTAACATGTCAACCTCCTCATCCTCATCCTCATAATGCCTACATTTTTGCTTCTTCTTCATAAGTCTATGCGGTAGGCTTTGAGAATCAGTGGGTCTGTCTAGGGTCTCCGGCACATCGCAGCTCCCAATCTTGAGCAGTTTACGAACGTAGTTTTGAGAATCCACGGGTCTGACTGGGGTCACCCCCCCCCCTTAGAAGGCAGCACATTCTCCTTCTCTTCTTCGGGGCTCTCCATCTTGACCACCACCACAGTGTAATTTTCACTCTCCTCCCCGGCAGGGGATTCGCACTCCAGCTGGGGAGCCTCCATCTCAGAAGGCGAAGCGGGTGAGCTTTTCAGAGGGGAGGCCATGGCAGAAACAGCAGCAACCGCAAAGGCTGATCGGGTTTCTCCCTCCCCTCAAAGGCCCTGGGCCTTAAATACAAGGACATGTCCGGACCTGTTCCCACTCCCCCCTTTTTTCCCATTGGCTCCACACGGTGGTCCGAGAGCTATGAAACCTGCGCCTATTGGTCGGCGGCGACGGGACGAGTTGTTTGAGGGGTCACATGAACTCCTTTCCAACACTTTATTGGCAGGCTCCTTTTCCCGCCAAACCAAATGTCAGGGTGCTACAAATCTCCTCCCTAGCGGTCGAGGGGAAAGGGAGAAGTTGTTTGAGGGGTCACATGAACCCCCTTTCCCACACTTTATTGGGGGCTCCTTTTCCCGCCAAACCAAATGTCGGGGTGCCCCAAAAACCCTCCCCAGTGGTGGGGAGCAGTGGGGAGAGTTGTTTGAGGGGTCAATTGAACCCCCTTAGGGGCGGGATTTCTGGTAAAAAAGGGCAGGACCAGCTGTCAAAGTTAGTTTGACATAAGGTATGTACTTCCTAATACTACTCCCACTGACTCTAGTGGGACTGACTTCTGAGTAGACATGCCTAGGATTGGTCATCACCACATCTTGTGGCTGCAAATTCTATACATGTGTGTAGAAGAACTTTCTTTGGACTGTTCTGATCTGTTGCCCTCAATTCAGTGGCTGAATTTTAGGGGTTGGAACACTGAGTGTCTGTGGAACTCCTTGCCTCAGGACATGGTGATAAATACAGTGAATAGGGGGATGCTCTTTTCCCTCTTGTACAACACCAGAACCAGGGGACATCCACTCACACTGAATGACTGTGGAAAACCTGGCCACAGGATGTGGTGATAGAGTGGGCAGGGGGATGTTCTTTTATTTGCACCAATCATGTTTAAATGTCTTGAGCCAATAGAGGGTGTGTGACCACGTGATTTTTGATCCATAACTTGTTTATTAATCAATTAATTAACCCATCTTTTGTGCCCCCTCTCCCCTGTGTGCTATTTGATTTGGGTTCAAACAAATCTGTAGAGTGATGTAATGTAATCATTTTTTATATTTTGCCTTCATTAATTGTTTTAACCAATATTTATTAAATGTTTTAAAAGTTTTAATTAAATTTTTTGGTTGTTACAGATTTGCAAATACATGCAACAAGCCTTGATATAATCCTTGGTGTGCGCTCCCAAGGTGGTCTGTCTATTTTTGTTCTTCTCTCTTGAAGATCTCCCCTCATTTTCTAGTTCTTAAGTAGTTGGGGAATGGGGATTTAAAGAGAGAGAAATGAGATGAATAAATAAATAAATAAAAGATTTATTTTATTTTAAATAAATAAAATATTTTATATATTTTATATATTTATATATATATTATATATTTTTCTTTTGTATTGGCAACCTTCAGTCTCGAAAGACTATGGTATCGCGCTCTGAAAGGTGGTTCTGGCACAGCGTCTAGTGTGGCTGAAAAGGCCAATCCGGGAGTGACAATCCCTTCCACACCGGGAGCAAGTGCAGTCTGTCCCTGGTCTGTCTCCCTGGCTATGGGCCTTCCTTCTTTGCCTCTTAGCCTCAGACTGTTGGCAAAGTGTCTCTTCAAACTGGGAAAGGCCATGCTGCACAGCCTGCCTCCAAGCGGGCCGCTCAGAGGCCAGGGTTTCCCACTTGTTGAGGTCCACTCCTAAGGCCTTCAGATCCCTCTTGCAGATGTCCTTGTATCGCAGCTGTGGTCTACCTGTAGGGCGCTTTCCTTGCACGAGTTCTCCATAGAGGAGATCCTTTGGGATCCGGCCATCATCCATTCTCACGACATGACCAAGCCAACGCAGGCATCTCTGTTTCAGCAGTGAATACATGCTAGGGATTCCAGCACGTTCCAGGACTGTGTTGTTTGGAACTTTGCCCTGCCAGGTGATGCCGAGGATGCGTCGGAGGCAGCGCATGTGGAAAGCACTCAGTTTCCTCTCCTGTTGTGAGCGAAGAGTCCATGACTCGCTGCAGTACAGAAGTGTACTCAGGACGCAAGCTCTGTGGACCTGGATCTTGGTATGTTCCGTCAGCTTCTTGTTGAACCAGACTCTCTTTGTGAGTCTGGAAAACGTGGTAGCTGCTTTACCGATGCGCTTGTTTAGCTCGGTATCGAGAGAAAGAGTGTCGGAGATCGTTGAGCCAAGGTACACAAAGTCATGGATAACCTCCAGTTCATGCTCAGAGATTGTAATGCAGGGAGGTGAGTCCACATCCTGAACCATGACCTGTGTTTTCTTCAGGCTGATTGTCAGTCCAAAATCTTGGCAGGCCTTGCTAAAACGATCCATGAGCTGCTGGAGATCTTTGGCAGAGTGGGTAGTGACAGCTGCATCGTTGGCAAAGAGGAAGTCACGCAGACATTTCAGCTGGACTTTGGATTTTGCTCTCAGTCTGGAGAGGTTGAAGAGCTTTCCGTCTGATCTGGTCCGGAGATAGATGCCTTCTGTTGCAGTTCCAAAGGCCTGCTTCAGCAGGACAGCGAAGAAAATCCCAAACAAGGTTGGTGCAAGAACACAGCCCTGCTTCACTCCGCTTCGGATGTCAAAAGGGTCTGATTATATAATATAATATAAGGGTCTGATAATATAAATATTATATATTTATATATATATATATATTAAATAAAATATTTTATTTTAAATAAATTTAAAAATAAATAAATAAAAGATTAACAAGTTGTAAGTTCCTGCACCTTTTTTTTTTTTTTTTTTACAAAAAAAGCACTCCTTACAACCATCCGCATGGGGATCCTGCAGCACACGTTGGCCTACAAATAGGGTGGAGCAGGATATTGAACCCATTTCAGGGTTTGAACTTGATCCCCCAATCTGTGGGCTGCTGCAGATGGGCCTGATCTGTGCCCTACTTGCATGCCTTCAACTAGGGCTCCTCCTCTCAGGTCTCCCCCTTAGTCTTGCTTTGTCCTACAAGTTACTTCTACTACGTACACCATTCCCACTCCTTGGCAAACATCCACCCCCAATCACACATCAGTCTTTCCACTTCCATCCGTGTCCTTGGGCACATCTGCCAACTGAATCGCCAGGGAAGCCCTGATGTGCTGCACAGATGGTGACTGGAAGTAAGTCTTTCCCTCCCTGAGGTCCCATTGGGATTGCCAGTGCCACCAGCGTTCTGAGACATGCTCAAGTTTGGGTTCTAAGGTCCTCTAAAATGGCCATTTACAGCCAATGTGGCAGTTTTGAAATTCATATACTGAGGATCAACTACTCAACAGAGTCATAAACGCAGAGCACAGTACTGCAGGGGTGTCAAACTTGTTTCATGCAGAGGGCCGAAGTTAGCATTCAGGGCTCCAGCTGAGGGCCAGAAGTGATGTCTTTAAGCAGAAAATGAAATCATTAAGCAGCTAATGGCCAAAAATCAGACCCCGTTCTCATTTAGAATCTCATTAACTGCAAATGCAGAAAAGGAAGTATGCAAATCTTGATCATATTGCAAGATTTGGGAAAGCCCAATTTTTATGTGGACTGCCATTTCAGCTTGTGCCCCTGAATTCCCAGTAAAAAGGCTGTGTTTCTAAGCCACAGGCCCAACAGGAGGCCTTGGGCACTCCAATCCAACCTTAGTCTCTCCCCACCACCAAGTTGTTTGAGGGGTCACATGAACCCCCTTTCCCATACTTCATTGGCGGGCTCCTTTTCCCGCCAAACCAAATGTCGGGGTGCCCCAAAAACCCTCCCCAGTGGTGGGGGGCAGTGGGGTGAGTTGTTTGTGGGGTCACTTGAACCCCCTTAGGGGGCGGGATTTCTGGTAAAAAGGGGCGGGACCAGCTGTCAAAGTTAGTTTGACATAAAGTATGTACTTCTTACTACTGCCAGGCTCTCAGGAGGGGCTGCGTAAGATTGTCTCTTCGAAGGGGCAAAAAGGTAGTCAAGCCTGAACTGTTTAGTGTTATGAAAAAATGTTCCAAGGTCTTGGCACTCTGAAGAGAGAGGACGTTTCCTCCCCATTAGAGGATACGAGGTGGAAAAAAATAACAAGCAGAGTATACTGACTCCCACTCACAGTTCTCAGGATAAATGGAGGTTGTTGTCTCAGGTCCGGCTGTTGGAGCAAAGATGACATTTGAAGATGAAAAGAGCAGTAAAAAGCTCGTATCTCAAGACTGAGGCACAGGTCCAATAAATACAGATTAAAAGAAAAGACTTTAGAAAGCAATTGGGCCGATAATGCAAATAAATACAGTTAGGGCCTGGCAGAGACCCGGTTCGTGCAGTTTCTCAGCTAGGGCTCAGGCCACGCCTCCTTGTATCTTTAGCTGAAGTCTGTCACTGGCTTTCCCACAGTCAACCCGACTAGTCACTGTATCTAAGGGGATGTGTTTAGTCTGGCACGATTGGTGTCCCAAGAATATATTGACAAGATTTTGTCTTGCTTAGATTCAATTTGATCAAATTGCAGGAAGTGAGAATACAACATCCCATCAGGGTACATGTCTCAAGAAGTCTGCCAGCTTCTGACAATTCCAGCAGGACCCTTTATGGGAAAAGCTTACATCCCAGGAACAACCTGAACTGTGTACCAATCTGATCATGTGAATTAATGTGGGGGCAGCTGGTAAGCAGATGGAACACTTTGCCCAGAGCACCACGACTGCTGTGGAAGCTGGCAGTGGAAAGGTTGACGCGTTGCTGAGAACAGGCAGTCTTGGGTGGAGACGGTAGAAGGCACCAAAACAGAGCAGGGTTGAGGAGAGGCCCTGAAAAGACCAGAAGAGCATGTAGAACAAAGTGCTTAAGCAGGACAGACTCACAAAGGGAAGGAATTTTCAAGGATTTGGATTCCCCCCCAGTCCTAAAATAAACATTATTTACAATTAGGAAACCAAATGCAATAATGTTTGCAGATTAATAAATTCACTTTTAATGAATGCACAGACACATTGTAGGTGAACACAGTAATTTGCACATTGTCAAAAATGCAATTGATAGTGATTTTTCTAAAACATTGAAAGGCTTGGAAAGCAAAAAGTATAGAACACACATTCACTGTACCCACTCACTGCTCATGATGATTCTGGGAAGATGGTCTTTGTTTTCGTATTTGAGTTGGAAACTTTTTGCAAGCCTCACGCTGATCCCAGGGGCTCACTAGGAAATGTGAAATGTCTCCTAGCTCCAGCATCAGTCCTGCTCCTGCTGCCATGTGGAGTGCTGGCTCTGCCCCAACCCCACTACATTGCTCCTGCTTCTGAGATGCAGAGCAGGCAGGGAGTGGAGGAATGAGCCAGGACAGGGAGAGAAGTGCTGGAGGAAGGCCTCCTGGAGGGCCAAGGACAGGTGTGCTGAAGCCTGAAGGTGGAACTGCCAGTGCCATCTAGTGGGGATGCCAGGGAAATACAGAAGGGTGAAAGGAATATGCTGAAAGGGAGGACTGTTCCTTGGAGGGCACTCTGAAGGTGGTGGGGAAGCTGCTTTCTGTGTGAGCTTCCAGGCACCTGCTTGGTTGGCAGGTGTACAAACAGAGCCTGGATGCAAGATCCTGGTCCTCCTCTCCTGAACTAGTTCTTTGACTGTGAGGCTCTTCCTTCTTCTTGAGATTTTTCCAGGAGACTGTCTTCCCAAAAGCACCACAAGTGAGATGGTGGGGTGTGTGTGTGTTGGACAAAGTCACCTAAAGACCAAACTCTTTATAGCAGGGCCTCTGAGAGGAATGTTATCAGGGGGTACGAAGTTCCTTTTCTCAAATGGGGAGGGGGCTAAACAGAGTGGGGAAGGTGGCAATGGGGTGGGCAGACTGGGAGTGAAACAGGGCTGGGGAAGGATGGCAACATCCGAAATGGTCTTTGGAGCTCATGTCTACCTGTCTACCAGCATCGGCATCTAGATGCTGGAATACGGAAAATCAAACACACTCAGTCTCTCTAAAATCTTTTACATATAGAAAATCACAGCAGAAAATTCGCACCATTGTATTCAGAATGGAAAGTGACCTGTGTGTACCAAAATTGACTTCTGCAGCAGCTTTAGTCCCACAGCCAGAATCCAGAATTTCTCTTTACTGATCATCCTTCCTTTGTCTCACAGCTTCGGAGCTGAAGTGCATAAGATGCAGTCAATATGTGAACTTCAACTGTATTGGAGTAAATGATACATGTTCAGGACCATCACACATAATATAGTGTATAACAAGTGTGACCAAAGAAGGTAAGATGCAGAGTGTCCTGCTATTGTCACAGGTTGTGTGGAAGCAAAATCTTGGAAACGATTTCTAGAAGGCATATTTCGCTCCCCAATTCTAAATACGACAGTAGGAGCAGTCTAAACTGCAGGGTCCTATTCACCCCCCACCCCCACCCCAGAAAATACCCATGATTGTCCAGTGTGTGTTACAATTCAATGGTAGGGCAGCATATTCAGGATCCTAGAACACTTTAAGGATAAGTGTCAGATAACTGTACTTTAGGACAATGGAATGGAGGTTCCATTGTCAATGGTCATAAGGCAGAATGCACAGCAGTGGTGTCAGAGGACCACTGCCACAGTGGGCTACAGGCAGGTCTGCAGGTAAATTGGTGTAGGCGGAAGGCGGTGGGAGGAATGTGGTGGGGCAGTGCCTGGATGAGGAAGGGTGCAGGTGGAATGGGGGAGCGAGGGGGTGGAAACTACTGGAACCAGGATGTGCCAGGACCCTAACACAGTTCTTCTGCCTTTCACTGTCCATTATTCTGTAAATAATAAAAACCAGGGGGTAAAAAGCTGAGCTTGACCAAAATTGTGAAAATCTTTGTATGTACAAATAATACTGTCATGTTATATACCATTGGAAAGGTAATTTAATGCAGATTGCAATGATACAAGTCACATTAGAATATCTATATTATATCAAACGTTATGGCCAATTAACGAGAAAAAAACCACAACTACCTTAAGGAACAAAAAGTGGATTTCTTTAGTTCAAAACCGATCTATTGAACTGATTGTTCTGAGAGCCAATGAGAAGTTGTTATGATACTGCATGGAACCAATAAGGTGTTAATGAGTCAACTTTCATTTCCATGTATCATAATACAGTTGCTAACTGGTAAAGAGGCATTTTTTAAAGTGGTGCTCCTCTTATATTGAGCAGGGAGAGAATAACCGTCTGTCTTCACCCCAGCACAGTGTCTCTAACCAATAAGGGGCACACTTTTTATTTAGTTACTTAATTAAATTGGATTTTGTCATGGAGGGGGAAGACAAAATTTTCTTTGATCACAGGTAACTGATAGATGCCTTCGCTATGCCACTGGCTGGCGGGTGGTAGATCAAGTGGCTGGTGAACTGTGAGGGGAGGAGGCAGGTTTCCCCCGATTTTTACTTTTTAAAAAGCGTAGGTGTGATGTCACTTCCGGATGTAACAACACTTCCGGGGCATCATTTTGAGGAGGCTTGCCCTGGTGTAAGGGAACCAAAGTTTCCTTCCCTTTTGCAGATCTCTGAGACTGCCCACTCCCTGCAGGATGCAGCACATACTGTGTTGGCATGGCTTCATCAGGGGCAGGGTTTACCTGGGATTGTGCTGTAATTTATATTAATTGATTCTGAGCAGGACATTTTAAAATATGCAATGTTTGTGTGCAAGATCAGACCAAAGTCCACCGAATCAAGCATTCCTTGCATCCTGGAGACCAGGGGATGCTTGTTGTGCCACCCAAAAGGGGGCAGAGGTCCACTGGTGGACCACAATCTATGTTTGGAAATTATCCTGCAAACTAAGAGATGAGAGGTGTAGTGCCAGAAGTGTGCAACTGAACCTTTAGTGGACCACAATCTGCCTTTGTTCACCTCCTGCTTTAAGCAATCCTCCCTGTATTGAAGGTGTGGACAATGCTTACAGGTCACACCCACTGCAAACCTTGACATTTCTTCCCTTTCCAATAGAAAGATGTTATCCTTACACTTATGTCTTCATTTCTTCCATTCCAGGATTTGGGTCCTCTAACTGTCGTTTTAAGGGGACTTGTAGACTTCTTAGAGAGAATCCTCTATGGACACATCAAATCTGTTGCAGCAAAAATTTCCGCAATATGCTATCAGTTCCGACCACCACCTCTCCAACCTCCACCTCCACCTCCAACCCAAGCCAAGCCAATGGAATATCGGCCCAAACCACCACCTCTCCAACCTCCACCTCCACCTCCAACCCAAGCCAAGCAAACGGGATATTGGCACCGACCACCACCTTTCCAACTTTCACCTCCAACCCAAGCCAAGCCAATGGGATATCGGCCCCAACCACCACCTCTCCAACCTACACCTCCAACCCAAGCCAAGCGAACGGGATATCGGCCCCGACCACCACCTTTCCAACTTTCACCTCCAACCCAAGCCAAGCCAATGGGATATCGGCCCCAACCACCACCTCTCCAACCTACACCTCCAACCCAAGCCAAGCGAACGGGATATCGGCCCCGACCACCACCACTCCAACCTCAACCTCCACCTCAAGCCAAGCCAACGGGATATCAGCCCCAACCACCACCTCTCCAACCTCCACCTCCACCTCCAACCCAAGCCAAGCTAATGGGATATCAGCCCCAACCACCACCTCTCCAACCTCCACCTCCACCTCCACCTCCAACCCAAGCCAAGCTAATGGGATATCGGCCCCAACCACCACCTCTCCAACCTCCACCCCAAGCCAAGCGAACTGGATATCGGCCACGACCACCACCTTTCCAACCTCCACCTCCACCTCCAACCCAAGCCAAGCCAATGGGATATCCGCCCAAACCACCACCTCTCCAACCTACACCTCCAACCCAAGCCAAGCCAACGGGATATCGGCCCCAACCACCACCTCTCCAACCTCCACCTCCACCCCAAGTCAAGCCAATGGAATATCGGCCCAAACCACCACCTCTCCAACCTCAACCTCCACCTCCACCTCCAACCCAAGCCAAGCAAATGGGATATCGGCCCCAACCACCACCTCTCCAACCTCCACCTCCAACCAAAGCCAAGCAAACTGGATATCGGCCCCGACCACCACATCTCCAACCTCAACCTCCACCTCCAACCCAAGCCAAGCAAACGGGATATAGGCCCCGACCACCACCTCTTCAATCTCCACCTCCAACACAAGCCAAGCCAACGGGATATCAGCCCCAACCACCACCTCTCCAACCTCCACCTCCACCCCAAGTCAAGCCAATGGAATATCTGCCCAAACCAACACCTCTCCAACCTCAACCTCCACCTCCACCTCCAACCCAAGCCAAGCGAACGGGATATCGGCCCCGACCACCACCAATCCAACCTTCACCTCCACCTCAAGCCAAGCCAATGGGATATCGGCCCCAAACACCACCTCTCCACCTTCACCCCAAGTCAAGCCAATGGGATATCAGCCCAAACCACCACCTCTCCAACCTCCACCTCCACCTCCACCTCCAACTCAAGCCAAGCAAACGGGATATCGGCCCCGACCACCACCAATCCAACCTCCACCTCCACGCCAAGCCAAGCCAATGGGATATCGGCCCCAACCACCACCTCTCCACCTTCACCCCAAGTCAAGCAAATGGGATATCAGCCCAAACCACCACCTCTCCAACCTCCACCTCCACCTCCACCTCCAACTCAAGCCAAGCAAACGGGATATCGGCCCCGACCACCACCAATCCAACCTCCACCTCCACCCCAAGCCAAGCCAACAGGATATCGGCCCCGACCACCATCTCTTCAACCTCCACCTCCACCTCCAACCCAAGCCTCACCGAAGGTTTTTGAGTCCTCATCATCAGCTGGTCCTCCTGACACAAGTCACTGGGTATATTGTCTGACCCATATGGTCATCTTGGTGTGAAGGAGGAGATGAAATTTCAATAAAGCCACACCTGGAAATTCTGTATCTGAATATTATCCCATGTTTCTAACTCCCATTTGCCAGTCACATGCGAAAGGAAGCCTTGGATCGTATCAAAATTGGCAGAGCAGAGCAATAGACCAACCTGGTGATTGTTTAAATAACCAAATACAGGATATCCCTGGTGAACCTTGAACATGGGATCGGGGTTGAGTCTGAAGATGGCGGAGATTGACATTTCCATTATTTGTTCTCAAATCGGAAAACAAAAACCATCTTCCCAGAATCTTGAGCAGTGGTATATCCATATAGGAATGTGCAAGTCATTGGCCACTTATCTGGCAGAGATTATGAAGGACAAGATGAACCTGACTTTTGCCAAAGAGTAATGCAAGACTTGAGGAGGCATCCACCAGCAGATGGCCTCCCAGACCCAAGGCACGTGATGATAAACAGAATTCCAGATGGAGTTCAGGGCTTGACATGTTCACATGGTTATGTCCATGATTCATGTTACAGTCCAATGGTGAATGTAGAGACTCTAGGAAAAGCATCCAGAATCCAGGGCTGGTTCCTTAGGATGTTGGCAAGCAGATATGGCTTGAGCTGTTCTGCCTGATGTGTGCTAATAGGCATTTGAAAATGTATCCATAGTCTATAGATGGCAAGAGTAGAACAGAAAAATATTCTAAAAGAGGTCATCACTTCTAATATGGTGATAAAACTGCAGCAGGAGGAGGTAAACCCTCCCATCCTCCAGGCAGGCGGAGGGCCTGGGCATGGAACGTGGCACACCCCCATCAGTTCACCACCCTTCCCAGCCTACCACCTAAGGGTGAGGGGCTCAAGCACTCGTATGGAAGGGTCAGGCCTGCTTCTTGCAAACAAGCTCACCCACAGCCTAAGAACACCAACAATCCAAGTTCAACTAAAAGCCCCTTTATATCACTCAGTGCCAGTTGGAGGACAATGAGTGATACATGAAGAGAGGAATCCCATTTCATTCCTCTTTTTCAGTCTCCCTGTTTCCCAATCTCATTCCCTGCTCTTCTTGCAGTACGGAATGGGAACCTTTTGTTTCCTGAATTGCTGGAGTGACCCTTTGGCAAACACAGCTGAAAGGCTAAACATCTCTGGGTCATCTCTGACTTTACCATTGGGGACTGCCAAAAAATAGTCTGTGGGCCCAACCCAAATCTCTCCCAGTTATCTCAGGGAAATTGTCAGGGCCCAGCCTGGAGGAAATACTTGCAAACCATGAAATGCTTGGGAAACCAAAGAAAGATCAACAGAAGTGCCTCTTGTTGAATGGGGTCTAAGGATGAGGCCTCTCCTTTGTCTAAAAGCTCACCTTTGGCCTGTCAGATTTCCCTTCTTCAAGCATCAGCACCCCATCAGTTCCCCTGCCTTTCTTGGCCAAGGTGTGTGACTCTCCTCAAGAGCTAGAACCCACCTGGTTCCTCCATCAACCCTCCCAAAGGTCAGCTTTCTCATGGGTGAAAGGACTAAGCCAGCCAGTGTTTTGCCAGATTCCAAGGCCAAGCTCTGCCTGGAGAGTTATGCCCACTTGAAGCTAATTAGCTGCCCTTCTTTCCTCAAAAATGACCCTGGTTCTGCCCTGCAGTACTGCTGGACCCCACCACCAGGGTAGTTTGCCTGTCTAACTTATAGAGGTCCTCCTTCCTGCCAGCAGCCTCCCACCACTACAGCAGCCCCTTGGTCCTCAGCAGGTCTTGGGCACAGCAGCCAAACACCAGTCCTTGTGCCTCCAGCAGTCTCCAAAGTCCATTCACCAATCAGTCTAGTCACAGTTCCAATAGTCCATTAGCCATCAGTGCCTCAGTTCAGTCTCCCCTTTCTCCAACTTTCCTCCTTCTGCTTCCCACACCAAACTCTCCCTTCATGGGGTGCTTTTATGCCTGAGGGCCCTATTGCCTTCAAGTGGCTGCAGCTGTGCAGCACACTCCCTACTGAATGCCCAGGCTTCACCCTTAGAGGGGCCACTGCTGACACCCTTGCCAGATCTTCCATGATTCCATTACAGCCAGAGGGCCACAATTTAGGCATCCATCTCAACACTTCCACTTGTGCTACTTTACACACCCCACATTCTTGGGTCAAAGTTGGGGCTCCCAGTGAGCCAGGAAAGTCACTTCTTCCTCACTCTCCCGCCTGCCTCCTCCATTGCTGTGAGCTGGTGAGTGACAAGGCATTGGAAGGTAAGTAAAAAACTTCCTCAGGCCTACTCAGATATGTGCCAGCTTTTTGAGTTGGGGTACAACCAGTTTGTGGGGGGGGGGGACAGGTTGAGGCCAGTCCAGGTGTATAGGATATTGGCAGTGCTACTTCCAGCAATATCCACCTCCAACTCACTCCTGACACATACCCAGCTGGCCCTGAACCCCACCCTGATCCTTGCTCAGAAAGGCCCCTCTGATTTACCTGCTTTGGCAGGAGCTGGGCGTCCCGTTGACACACAGTCAAAGTTGCCAGCCATTTGCACTGCCGGGGCCTTGCACTGGCACAACACAATTTCCATCAGTGCAAGCCCTGGATGTGATTGGGTCCTTAGGGTGGGGAATGAAGTATTACTTCATGTTGAGTCAGATTGAACCTACAAGGCGATCTCTCTGACTCTTTCTGTACCAATAAAGGAGAGAAGCAAGGTTGTGTCCTTGCCTCTATTTTATTCAATCTATTTATTAACTATTTATCATCACACCTGGCCTCCATTGATTCTCAGTGCCCCAAACTTAGTCATCCGCAGGACCTTTATTATTGTATGCAGATGACATGGTCCTGATTTCCTGGGCAGGTATCAGGCCAAAAGGTTTAGTAGCAGAATGTATTCAATATCTTTCTGCCAACAATCTTCAACTTAGGGCACAAGCATAACAAGATCTACTCAGAAGTAAGTCCTATTTTGTTCAGTGGGGCTTACTCTCAGGAAAGCATGGTTAGGATTGCAGTCTTAATAACACAAAAACTAAAATTCTTGTGTTTGAGAAATCCTGGAAGTATCATTCCTGGCTTTTCCAAGGCAAGGTGATCCAACAAGTTAAGACATTGAGGTATTTGGGCTTGAATTTCCATTTCAAATTGTCATGGGTCCCTCAATGCATTTTGGGGATTAATTCTGCTAAACTTTCTTCTCAGACCATATTATGCTTCTTTTACTCGAAAGGCAATTTGTTTGTTCCAGCAGCTCCGTTTATTTTTAACGCCAAATCTTCAGCCCAAATCCTTTATGGGATTCAAATTTGGCTGCCGGCCTTCAACCAGGATGTTCAATCAGGAAGTTCTCTCAACCTTTATATATAAGATCCTTGGCTTAGCCCCCTGCGTTCCGTATGTGGCCTTATGTCTGGAGGACGGGCAATATAGACTTGGAGCCCAATCCTGTGGTCCACAAGACCTCCTACCACTGTTGGACACTCATGTCATGGTAGGAATGCTGTGTGTACCATCCAACACTGCCCCGCATACCACCAGTGGTATGTGTACCACCAGTTGTGAACCCCAGATATAGACCCATATACATCACCCATCCACATTAATGACTGCTTTAAATCAAGTTGAACCTCCTCTTTCCACAGGATGGTCAGAGCATCTCTAAAGAAGGCATACATTTCTCAGTCTGTGTGCAAGTAACCCATCCCACAAAGGAAGAAACCTCGGCCTATAGGTAGCTCTCTATGGTCGACGTTATATCAGGATTTTAATATCACCACATCATGTGGAAAAGTGATGCCCATTGCCATGGAACCAGTGGAAGAGCAAAATGGGAGGTGTGCTTAATTTAGCCAATGTTGTAGGCACAAGGGTTGATCAAGGGTTCTGACTGGACAGTCTAATAATCATGAAGTCACCTCAGTACGATTAGCATAGGAGCACAGCATAGCATAATGAGTGCCCAGGGGGGTTAGGAGTTCCCTCTTGGACAAAGAGTCTCAGTTGCGATGATCTGCATGTGTGAAAGCTCCATAGTCCATCATGGGCACCTGGGGTGCCTTACAAAACATAGTGCTCTGCACCCTCTAGCTATAGCACTGGTTTAAGAACACCTCTGACCATAGGGGCCTAGGCAGTAGCTGGAGAGTTAAGTCCAAGTTTCTTCACTTACCTCTCCCAGCCAACCTGGTCCCAACTGGCCCCC
This sequence comes from Tiliqua scincoides, assembly GCF_035046505.1. Classification (NCBI taxonomy): domain Eukaryota; kingdom Metazoa; phylum Chordata; class Lepidosauria; order Squamata; family Scincidae; genus Tiliqua; species Tiliqua scincoides. The sequence continues at coordinate 253,289,398 of NC_089822.1, forward strand.
ATGATGCAGCAGCCCCTGCATCAGCACACAGGCCAGCCAAGGATAGGATGGGGCCATCAGTGATACTTCTGATTGTTCACTGGACTGAGCGATGTAAAGTGACTTTTAATTTAACTTGCCTTGTTGATATCCTTGGGCTGTGGGTGAGCTTGTTTGCAAGAAGCAGGCCTGGCCCTTTCATAAGAGTACTTGAGCCTCTTCTCCTTAGGTGGCAGGGTGGGAAGGGTGGTGAACTGATGGGGGTGTGCCATATTCCATGCCCACCTGCCCAGGCCCTCCGCCTGCCTGGAGGATGGGAGGGTTTACCTCCTCCTGTTGCAGTTTCACCACCATATTACAAGTGATGACCTCTTTTAGCATGTTAGAATATTTTTCTGTTATACTCAGGCCAACTATAGACTATGGATAAGTTTCCAAACGCCTATAAGTGCACATCAGGCAGAACAACTCAAGCCATCTCTCCTTGCCAACGTCCAAAGTAACCAGCACTGGATTCTGGACACTTTTCCTAGTGTATGTTCATGAATGGACTGTAACACGAATCATGGGTACAACCTTGTGAAGGTGACAAGCCCTGAACTCCACCTTGAACTCTGTTTATCAGCACTGCCTTGGGTAGGGGAGACCTTCCGCATGTGACTGGCACTTGGGAGGTAAAAACATGGGATAGAAATCAGACACAGGATACCCGGGTGTAGTTTTATTGAAATTTCATCTCTCACTTTTTCATCAGCCCAGGATGACAATATAAATCAGACAATATAGTTGGTGGGTTATGTCAGGGGGAACCAGATATAGGGTCCTCAAGGGCCTTCTGTGAGGCTTGGGGTGGAGGATGGAGAGCTGGTGGACATGTTTCTGGAGGAAAAATCCATTATGGGGTACAAGCCATGATGTGTATGCACAACCTCCTGATTTTAGAAATGGATTATGTCAGAAGGCCAGATGCAAGGGAGGGCACCAGGATGAGGTCTCTCGTTATCTGGTTTGCTCCCTGGGGCATTTGATGGGCCGCTGTGAGATACAGGAAGCTTGACTAGATGGGCCTATGGCCTGATCCAGTGGGGCTGTTCTTATGTTCTTATGTTTAATAAAATAAAACCAGGAGATGTTGCCATCAATGCATTCATCTGGACGTCAATGCATTCATAACCACAGCCAGAACGTCCTTTACATGGTAGGGCCAGAGCTGCAGACATTTAACATTTCTTAATGAGGTCTTCGGATAATCGTGATGCTTGCAAAAAGTTTTCATCTCGTCTTCAACTCAAGTAGAAAAACAAGACCATCTTCCCAGAATCATCATGACCAGTTGGTACTTTGCTCTGGACAAAGTGTTCCATCTGTTTACCGACTGTCCCTGCATTAATTCACATGAGCACATTGGTACACACTGTTCAGATTGTTCCTGGGATGGAAGCGTTTCCCATAAGGGGTCCTGCTGGGCTTGTCAGAGACTGCCAGACTTCTTAAGACATGTGCCCTGATGGGATGTTGTGTTCTCACTCTCTGCAATCTGATCAAATGAAATCTGTGCAGGACAAATGCCTGTCAATACCTTCTTTGGACACCAGTCATAGCAGACTGATTTCATCTCCTTGGTGATTAGTCAGGCTGACTGTGGGAACACCACTGACAGACTGCAGCTAGATTTCAGCAAAGCATTGGACAAAGTCTCCTGCGATATCCTTGTGGATCAGAGACAAGGGTGGGCTAGATGATGCTACTGTCAGCTGGGTTCCAAGCTTGTTGAACAAGCATGTCAATGAGTGATATTAAATGGTTCTGTGTCAACCAGAGGAAGGAATCAAGCGCCACAGGGCTCTGTGCTGTTCACAGTTTTTATTAACTATATGGATGATGTCGCAGGAGGTTGCTTATAAAATGTGCCCATGATTCAGAACTGGAGGAGAGGGAGAGTTTACAACCTGGAAGATTGAATGAGGATTCAGAATGATCTTGACAGGCTTGATCATTGGGACCACACCAGTCAGATGCAGTTCTGTAGAGACAAATGTGATGTTCTGCATGTAGAGTCAGCAAATCAGGGGAATCAGGACAGGGTGGGGAAAACCTGACTTGGTAGCAACATGTTTAAAAAGGTTGCAGGTGGCAAATTAATGATCTGACTCAGTGCAACACACAAATGTCATCTGTTCCTACTCTTGAACCAGAATATCATGTAACGTGATGAGTGCCATGTTGGCAGTTATGTTGGAGAACCTTTGGAATGAACACGGGTCTTTCAGGATCGCTGGAGGTGAGGGGGGCAGAGCTGGTTCCAGCCTAGCAGTGCAGGGGCAGTGGCAGTTGAGAGGGCAGCCCAGTCCCGTCCCCCTGCTCCTTCCCATGGCATTAGAATAGAACACCCTGCTCCCCCCCCAATCTAACTCAATCATCTGCAGGAGGAGTCACAGTGTTTCGAGTTAGCTTAGCTTCTGCTCCTGATTTTTTTTTTTTTAAATTCTTGGACATTTGGAAAACCACCATTCAGGATCAATCACAATCACACACCAGTTTCTTCCTCAGCACAGCAGCTGGTGCAGGTCAGAGGACACCCATTTGGGCAGCAGAGGCTTTCCCAAGGTAAGGGAATGAAAGTCCCCAACTCTGCCCCCTGATGCAGGATGCAGCTCAATTGTCACAACTGCATGGGGGGGGGGGGGAGATTTCATTGGGATCTGTCTGCAAGCTGCTCAGTTCACCTTTATCTCTCTCTTCCTCTTCATTCTTGCCACACAATTAAGGAGTACCCCAAGGATAACGATACTCGAGTCTGAAGAACACCACCAGCCCCTTGTATATGGACTGCCACGCATGTCAATGTACCTGATTCTAACAAATGAGGTGAATGCCAAGCATTTCTGGCCAGGCCCCTCCCAGGGGTGACAAGAGTGATCAACAGTGTCTGAAACCTACTGCCAAGTCTTCCAGTAGAGGTACACGATGAGCTTTGCACCCCATTCCAGTAAGAAGGCCTGGCTGCACCCTCTTGCTTCACACCTTGGCTCTTCCTAGGGACTCAGAGAGGATAAATGATCAGCACAGAGCTGTCCTGAGGTATCCAGAGAAGAGCTTTCTGGTCTGAAGGTGATTCTCTTCCTGTCTGCTTCAGTTGTGATCTCGGTTTGCCTGTCACATCCAGCAGGATGAATAAGGTTCTGCTCCTTGTGTTTGTTGTCCTGCTTTACGTGAGCCCTGTTGAGTCCTGCTTGTCATTTTTCAATTGATGGTTGGGAGAAGAAGTGGGGAGTGCCTGGGTGTGGCATGGTGGTGAGTAGAATTTTGATCCTCAAGACTGAAAAAGGAGAGGTTAGTTGCAAGAAAGATGTTGTTTATTAGGAATTTCCTCTCCCCATAAAGAAACAAGCAATGCCAGTGACCTTCTTTGGAAGCAATGCTTCCTGGGACAAAATACAGGGTGTTTGAAGGTGTAAGACAGGGTGTTTGAAGCATCTGTGTGAGAAGAGGGAGGAGGCAGAGAAGGAAAGTGTGTTCTCTCATTTGTCTAACTTTAAATCAACTTTTATTCTTTTACCTAAAGTTAATACTTAATCTGACCTGAGGAGGGAATTCTGAAGTTCCAGAAAAATTGGGTAGGACTACACAAGGGCAATAAAAAGAAATATCTAAGTGCATACTTAATAAAAGCAGCAAGGCAGAATTTGGACAGGGAGCTAATTCTGAATGGAGTTACAGCTCAAGTCTAAACAGGTCTACTCTGAGTTGACCAGAGTAGGAGCTCAATCTAAACAGAGGAAGAGAATTAAAGGAGGAGGAAAGCACACTTTAGTGTTTTAACTTTAAACAGGATTTAATCCTAAGTGTGTAAGTTCTGCCAACTTCAAAAACTAAAGCCAGTTCAGTTTAAATTCAAAGTAAAGACCAGCTTGGGGTTCAATACAGTCCAGCCCAAAGAGAGCTGATCAGAGGACAAGAATGCAGGCAGGGCAGGTTCCCAGCCAGCCAGCAAATTGAGTACAGTCAGCTAACATTTTAGGAGTTTGCAGATTCAGGTACCCCATTCAGAAGTTTGAAAATGGGTTAATCCCATTAATAGACTTCTGCAGTTCCCAGGGATAGAATCAGCCACTGATTGTCCTCCTGAACTTTGCAGATCTCACCTGTGAAGGCCAGCCCCTTTTCAGTCAGCCAGAAAGGAGGGGAGGAAGGAACTCTCTAAGATAGTGGTGCTCAAACTTTGAGGGAGCTTTACTCCCTCAGCAAGTCCCCTTGTGGGGGAGGGGCGACGGGGTGCTTGTGACTTACTTTATGTAGGCAGAGTTGCAGCAGACTGTAGGACGTGTGGGGAGCCCTGTGCAGCCCTCCACAGCGCTCCCTGAGGCTTCGAACGTTCAATAAAAGTGGGCACTAAACACCTGCTGCAAAACAGAAGTGCTTTGCGCCTGCTTTTAGTGAATGTTCCAAGCCTCGTGGAGCGCCTCAGCCCTGGCTTCATAAAACAAGTCACAAGCACCCCGCTTGCCCCCCCCATATGGACACGATCCATGGGATCGCTTCCCTGCTTCTCCCCTTCCCCCCACCCCTTAAAGGGATGGGGGACCTTTACACAAACTGGTGGGTCATGACTCACCAGTTTGAGAACCACTGATCTAGGAATATAAAGCTAGGGTCAGGTAGGAAGTGAGCTTCTGGCTTCCTGGGACAAAGTGCCAAGGTCAGATAGAGTGAGTTCAGTATCTGAGTTAGTTCAGAAGCTGGGCAAGGAAGCTCCCTTGAGAACAGGGGTAGCAAAGCCGGGTAAGCTTTCTTAAGTATCACAAAACTAGGCAGTCAGACAGCCAGCAGCAGGTTGGGGGCTATCAAGTGTTTTGCACTGAGTGTTCCATGTCTGGCTATGTGCCTCTGGGGGTCATGGGTGTGCCCTCAGTGCAGAAAGCTCCAGGGACTCAGGGAACGGGCCTGCTCCCTTGAAACTTTGGTTGCCAACCTGGAGAAGCAGAGGAAGGCAGCGAGGGACCACCGTGAGACTTCCAGGGATGTGCAGGTGTCCTTCCACCATCAGGCAGGCAGCTCCCCAGCTGTTCAGGTAGGAAGTCTCAGGGCTAGAGGATGTCATTTATACTTTATTATTAAAGTATTATTATACTTTATTTTTACCCTGCCTTTCTCCCCGAAGGAACTCAAGGTGCCTCATTCTGGAGAGGAGAGGAACAATCCCCTGGTAGGATCCCCTTCTTCAGGGGACAGGAACGTATGTAATTGCACTTATTACTTGGTGGGAGGGGGGTTGGGGCTTCTTGTAGTGGGTGATTCAATTGTTAGGAACATAAAGGGAGGGTGTGTGACAAATGGAAGGACCGCATGGTGACTTGCCTGCCTGGTGTGAAAGCTGCAGACATCACGTCTCATCTAGATAGGCTAGTAGATAGTGTTGGGGAGGAGGTAGCTGCTGTGGTGCATGTCAGCACCAACGATGTGGGGAAATGTAGCCATGAGGTCCTGGAGGCCAAATTTACGCTGCTGGGTAGGAAGTTCAAAGCTAGGATTCCAAAGGTAGTGTTCTTAGAAGTGCTACCTGTTTCACGTGCAGGGGCGGCTAGGTAGGTGGAGTTCAGGGGTCTCAATGAGTGGATGAGATGGTGGTGTCTGGAGGAGGGGTTTAGATTCATTAGGTACTGCAAAACATTTTGGGACAAGTTGGGCCTGTACAAGAGGGACAGGCTTCACTTGAACCAGACTGCTGGCACGTAACATTAAAAAGGTAGCAGACAGTGGTGTAGCTAACGGGGTGCTGGGGGTAGCAGCTGCACTGGGCATCATGCTGTAGGGGGGCAACAAGCTGAGCTTGACACTAGTGACCAAAATTGTAAAAATCTTGTATGTATGAATAATACCATCGCGTTATATATCATTGGAAAGATAATTTAATGCAAATGCAGTGAAACAAACAGCATTGGAACCTCTGTGTTCTATCAAAACTTATGGCCAATTAACCATAAAATGAAAGCACAACTGTCACAACTGTCTTTATGGAACAAAAAGTGGATTTGCTTAAATCAAAACCAACCTGAGACTGATGGTTCTGAGTGCCAATGAAATGTTGTAATGATACAGCATGGAACCAATAACTTTTTATTAATTTGCTTAATTAATTAAATCTAATTGTGTCATGGAGGGGGAGCTACAAAAACTTCTTTGACCCCAGGTAGCAGATAGATGCCTTAGCTATGCCACTGACTGGGGGAGGCAGCAGAGCAAGTGGGTGGTGAGCTGCTGGGGGAGGAGGTGGGTTCCTCCCAATTTTCTCCTTTGAAAAAGCCTGGGCATGATGTCACTTCCAGTTGTGACTTCACTTCCCGGCAAGATTCTGAACTTGGCACTGGGCTTCACGATTATTAGCTACGCCACTGGTAGCAGAGCAGCTTTTAAACTGACACTTGGGGAAAGCCTACAAGAACCGAAGGGCATCCAGTTCAGTACCCCTCATCCCTATGTAAAGAGGGAGTAGAAATTGGGAGTAGAAGCATGGTGGATGTGATAGCCTGTCCATCAAAATGAGAGGCTGCAGGGAGAAAGGAGCAAATAAGTAGCCCATGTTGCAGCACTCCATATACAAGTACTTTTATGCAAATACCTGAAGTCTCCAAGCAAAGATGGGGGAACTGGAATGTTTGATGGCAAGAGGAACACGGATATAGTAAGCATAACAGAAACCTGTTGGAATTCAGAGAATCAGTGGTATACTGCAATTCCAGGCTATAAACTATAGGAGGGACAGGGAGGAGCAGGTTGGAGGTGGGGCGGCCATCTATGTTAAAGAAGGGGTAGAATTCAGCAGAGAATGAAGGTGGGTCTGATTCTCCATCATAGAATGTCTGTGGATTAAATTACCGGGCTTGGGAAGCGATGTAATACTGGGGACACGCTATTGTCCTCTGGACCAAAAACCTGAAGGGGACCTTGCAAAGGGGGAATCAGATCAGGGAGGTGACAAGGAGGGACAGGGTTGTAATCATGGGGGACTTCAATTATCCTCATATCAACTGGGTCAATTCGTGCTCTGATCACGAAAGAGAGATCGGATTTCATGACTTGCTAAAGAACTATGTTTTAGAGCAACTCGTCATGGAGCCCACCAGAGGACAGGTGACTCTGGATTTAATATTGTGTGGTACTCAGGACCTGGTTAGAGAGGTAAATGTTACTGAGCCATTGGGGAAGAGTGATCATGCTGCGATCTGTTTTGCCATGTATGTCGAGGGAAGAGTGCCAAGCAAACCTAACACAAAAGACTTCCAGAGGGTGGACTTCCCCCAAATGAGGAGGCTAGTCAGAAGGAAGTTGAAAAGGAAGGTAACAAGAGTCCAACCTCTCCAGAGTGCATGGAGGCTGTTTAAAACAGCAATGGAGGCCCAGCAGAAGTGCATACCGCAAAGGAAGAAGGGCTCGACTAAGTCCAGGAGGACGCCAGCACGAAATATTGCTTGAGTTCAGAATATCATAACCAGGGGGAGATTCACCCATAACAGTCTGTTCAATCAATCAATCAATCAATCAATCAATCAATCCGTTCTTATTCTGCTTTGTGTGTTTCTGAGCAGTGTGTTGTTTGGCAGTTACCTCCTGTTGTAATCTTTTGTGTCACCTCAGCTCTTTTCTCAAACCTGCTGTGATCTTTCTGCCCTCCTGTTTGCAGCTTTCCTATCCTTCCTTATACAGCTGAGTCCCTTTGTTATGGCCTTTACTCGCTGCAACAAACTCCAGTTCCCTCCACTCTGGAAAAGCACTCTAACCAGAATCCAGAATTTCTCTTTACTGATCATGCTTCCTTTGTCTCACAGCTTCGGAGCTGGAGTGCATAGTATGCATTCGCTATGAGTTCAACTGTATTGGATTAAATTTTACATGTTCAAGACCATCGTCCATTTCAGAGTGTGTAACAAGTGTGAACAAAAAAGGTAAGATGTAGAGTGTCCTATTATTGTCACAGGTTGTGTGGAACCCAAATCTTGGAAACGATTTCTAGAAGGCATATTTCGTCCCCCAGTTCAAAATTTGACAGTAGGAGCAGTCTAAACTGCAGGGTCCTATTCACCTCCCCCGCCCAGAGAATACCCATGATTGTCCAGTGTGTGTTACGATTCAATGGTAGGGCAGCATATTCAGGATCCTAGAACACTTTAAGGATAAGTGACAGAGAACTGTATTTTAGGACATTGGAATGGAGGTTCCATTGTCAATGGTCATAAGGCAGAATGCACAGCAGTGGTGTCAGAGGACCACTACCACAGTGGGCTACAGGCAGGTCTGCAGGTGAATTGGTGTAGGCGGAAGGCAGTGGGAGGAATGTGGTGGGGCAGTGCCTGGATGAGGAAGGGTGCAGGTGGAATGGGGGAGCGAGGGGGCGGATACTACTGGAACCAGGATGTGCCAGGACCCTAACACAGTTCTTCTGCCCTTCCCTGTCCATTATTCTCCTTGGTTATGTGCCAGAAATATGACTGGCACAGATCCAAGAAGACCCATTGGGTCAGCGGAGGTCAGTGGCATAGCTAAGAAGGTGCAGGGGGTAGCAGTCGCACAAGGGGGTGTAACTAGCTGAGCTTGACCAAAATTGTGAAAATCCTTGTATGTGCAAATAATACTGTCATGTTATATATCATTGGAAAGGTAATTTAATGCAGATTGCAATGAAACAAACCACATTAGAATATCTATATTATATCAAAACTTATGGCAAATTAACCAGAAAAAGACCCACAACTGCCTTAAAGATAAAAAAGTGGATTTCTTTAGTTCAAAACCGATCTATTGGACTGATTGTTCTGAGAGCCAATGAGAAGTTGTTATGATACTGCGTGGAACCAATAAGGTGTTAATGAGTCAACTTTCATTTCCATGTATCATAATACAGTTGCTAACTGGTAAAGAGGCATTTTTTAAAGTGGTGCTCCTCTTATATTGAGCAGGGAGAGAATAACCGTATGTCTTCACCCCAGCACAGTGTCTCTAACCAATAAGGGGCACACTTTTTATTTATTTACTTAATTAAATTTGATTTTGTCATGGAGGGGGAAGATAAAATTTTCTTTGATCCCAGGTAGCAGATAGATTCCTTTGCTCTGCCACTGGCTGGCGGGTGGCAGATCAAGTGGCTGGTGAACTGCAGGGGGAGGAGGCAGGTTTCCCCCGATTTTTACTTTTTAAAAAGCCTAGGTGTGATGTCATTTCTGGTTTTAACATCACTTCTGGGGCATCATTTTGAGGAGGCTTGCCCTGGTGTAAGGGAACCAAAGTTTCCTTACCTTGAGCAGGTCTCTGAGACTGCCCACTCCCTGCAGGATGCAGCACGTACTGTGTTGGCATGGCTTCATCAGGGGCAGGCTTTACCTAGGATTCGGCTGTAATTTATATTAATTGATTCTGAGCAGGACATTTTAAAATATGCAATGTTTGTGTGCAAGATCAGAACAAAGTCCACCAAATCAAGCATTCCTTGCATCCTGGAGACCAGCAGATGCTTGTTGTGCCACCCAAAAGGGGGCAGAGGTCCACTGGTGGACCACAATCTATGTTTGGAAACAATCCTGCAAACTAAGAGATGAGAGGTGTAGTGCCAGAAGTGTGCAACTGAACCTTTAGTGGACCACAATCTGCCTTTGTTCACCTCCTGCTTTAAGCAATCCTCCCTGTATTGAAGGTGTGGACACTGCTTACAGGTCACACCCACTGCAAACCTTGACACTTCTTCCCTTTTCATAAGAAAGATGTTATCCTAACACTCATGTCTTCTTTTATTCCATTCCAGGAGAAGGGTACTCTTTCTGCGTTTTAAAGGGGTTTTGTGAAGCTGCAAAAAGGCGTAATGCACAGGAAGAATTTTTCTGTTGCAGCACAGATTTGTGCAACAGGATTTCGGCCCCAATCACCACCTCTCCAACCTCCACCCCATCCAACCGAAGCCTCACTGAAGGCCTTTGAGTCCTCATCATCAGCTGGTCCTCCTGACATAACTCACTGGGTATATTGTCTGACCCATATGGTCATCTTGGTCTGAAGGAGGAGATGAAGTTTCAATAAAGCCACACCTGGAAATTCTGTATCTGATTTCTATCCCATGTTTCTACCTCGCATTTACCAGTCACGTGTGAAAGGCAGCCTTGGATAGTATTAAAATTGGCAGAGTAGGGCAAAAGAACAACCTGGTGATTGTTTAAATAACCAAATACAGGATATCCCTGGTGAGCCTTGAACATGCAATAGGGGTTGAGTCTGAAGATGGCGGAGATTAACATTTCCATTATTTGTTCTCAAGTAGGAAAACAAAAACCACCTTCCCAGAACCTTGAGCAGTGGTGCATCCATTTAGGAATGTGCAGGTCATAAACCTAATGCCTTGGCCACTTATCTAGCAGAGATTATGAAGGACAAGATGCACCTGACCTTTGCCAAAGAGTAATGCAAGACTTGAGGAGGCATCCACCAGCAGATGGCCTCCCTGACCCAAGGCACGTGATGATAAACAGAATTCCAGATGGAGTTCAGGGCTTGACATGTTCACATGGTTATGTCCATGATTCATGTTACAGTCCAATGGTGAATGTAGAGGCTCTAGGAAAAGCATCCAGAATCCAGGGCTGGTTCCTTAGGATGTTGGCAAGCAGACATGGCTTGAGCTGTTCTGCCTGATGTGTGCTAATAGGCATTTGAAAATGTATCCATAGTCTATAGATGGCAAGAGTAGAACAGAAAAATATTCTAAAAGAGGTCATCACTTCTAATATGGTGATAAAACTGCAGCAGGAGGAGGTAAACCCTCCCATCCTCCAGGCAGTCTGGGCAGGTGGGCATGGAACGTGGCACACCCCCATCAGTTCACCACCCTTCCCAGCCTGCCACCTAAGGGTGAGGGGCTCAAGCACTTGAATGGAAGGCCCAGCCTGGAGGAAATACTTGCAAACCATGAATGCATGAAATGCAGAAGCCTCAGCCTGAAAGCACGAGGCGGGGAGGGGGGTAATCGGCCGCTGGTGCCGAATTCGTGCCAAGGGCTTATATCACCACATCATGTGGAAAAGTGATTCCCTTTGCCATGGAACCAGTGGAAGAGCAAAATGGGAGGGTGTGCTTAATTTAGACAATGTTGTAGGCACCAGAGGACAGAGAGCAAGAGGATCAAGGGAATGAAGGGCGTATTCTAACTGTGAGATGCAAGTCTAAAACAAACACCAGAGGGTGTGTGTGTGTGTGTGTGTGAGAGAGAGAGAGAATCTTTTTCTTTGTAGTGTATACTTTGACCACTTTGTATAAGCTACACATCTTTCACTTTTTTCTATTAAGTCTAATTTTCTATCGTGCAAAGAGGTAACTCTCGAACACAGAGCAACACTATTCCATGGGAGCATCAAAAGCTGAAGAAACATTCAATTTTTTAAATTTCCCCCATCCCAGGTCAAAGGTTGTTTACAATTGCAACACAAAACCAATGTGTTCATTATAACCAATTTATCACCTTTCCTGTAAGACATTCCTGCCCAACGTTGCATTTACGCAACAGGGATCAAATGTGTACACCTGTGTGCTGAGCTGAAATGGGTTGACCAATTCATCCATACAATTAAAGTGAGTCGTTTGCCACTCTGTTGATCTACAGGGTGTTGCTCCTGGTGGAGTGGCTGGTCTGCCACATGCACACAGCCATGTCACCCAGGCGGACTAGGGCAGCAATCGGGCTTGAGGAGGAGGTGTATTGAGGCAGGACAGGTGCAGATCTAGACAGCAGTGGCATCCGCTGGATCACATGTCCCCTATCCCAGCCCTTACATACCCTTTGTGGCCTAACAGACCAACCCCAGCAAAAAGCTGGCATAGATCTGAGAAGGTTCATACGTAGACGTGTGTTTTTTGTGATAACTAAATAAAAACATAACATCGCATTCTGGACATTCATTTTTTGAAAAAAAGAAGAAATAGAAATTTTTTTAAAAAAAAAGATCTCAAAGCGGGACCAAGCACCAGCTGTCTCCAGAGAAGCCCAGTGCTGGGATATCCACACAGAGGGTGGTGGTGGGAATAAGAGCCGTGGCTCTGCTGACGTCCTATTCCCTTTTCCCAGCCATCATCCATCCACCCAGGTCCGCTTAGACTTCTGCTTGCAATGCTTCAGCCTTTCCACAGCTGTCTTGGGGCTCTGGGCAAATCTGCTTACTGGCTGACCCCGCATTAATTCACATGAGCGCATTGGTACACAGTTCAGATTGTTCCTGGGATGGAAGCTTGCCTATGCTTGTCTACTCAGGAGTAAGTGCCACTGTCTACAATGGGGCTTACTCTCAGGAAAGTGTGGACAGGATTGCAGCCAGACAGTCCAATCTTATGCCTATCTACTCAGGAGAAAGCCCTACTATAGTCAATGAAGCTTACTCCCAGGAAAGTGTGGATAGGATTGCAGCCAGACAGTCCAATCCTATGCCTGTCTACTCAGAAGTAAGCCCTACTATAGTCAATGGAGCTTACTCCCAGGAAAGTGTGGATAGGATTGCAGCCAGACAATCCAATCCTATGCCTGTCTACACAGGAGTAAGCCCTACAATAATCAATGCAGCTTACACCAAGGAAAGTGTGGACAGGATTGCAGCCAGACAGTAAGAACATAAGAACAGCCCCACTGGATCAGGCCATAGGCCCATCTAGTCCAGCTTCCTGTATCTCACAGCGGCCCACCAAATGCCCCAGGGAGCACACCAGATAACAAGAGATCTCATCCTGGTGCCCTCCCCTACATCTGGCATTCTGACTTAACCCATTTCTAAAATCAGGAGGTTGTGCATACACATCATGGCTTGTACCCCATAATGGATTTTTCCTCCAGAAACTTGTCCAATCCCCTTTTAAAGGCATCTAGGCTAGATGCCAGCACCACATCCTGTGGCAAGGAGTTCCACAGACCGACCACACGCTGAGTAAAGAAATATTTTCTTTTGTCTGTCCTAACCCGCCCAACACTCAATTTTAGTGGATGTCCCCTGGTTCTGGGGGAGTGTCCCCTGGTTATGTGAGAGTGTAAAGAGCATCTCCCTATCCACTCTGTCCATTCCCTGCATAATTTTGTATGTCTCAATCATGTCACCCCTCAAGCGTCTCTTTTCTAGGCTGAAGAGGCCCAAATGCCGTAGCCTTTCCTCATAAGGAAGGTGCCCCAGCCCAGTAATCATCTTAGTCGCTCTCTTTTGCACCTTTTCCATTTCCACTATGTCTTTTTTGAGATGCGGCGACCAGAACTGGACACAATACTCCAGGTGTGGCCTTACCATAGATTTGTACAACGGCATTATAATATTAGCCGTTTTGTTCTCAATACCCTTCCTAATGATCCCAAGCATAGAATTGGCCTTCTTCACTGCCGCCGCACATTGGGTCGACACTTTCATCGACCTGTCCACCACCACCCCAAGATCTCTCTCCTGATCTGTCACAGACAGCTCAGAACCCATCAGCCTATATCTAAAGTTTTGATTTTTTGCCCCAATGTGCATGACTTTACACTTACTGACATTGAAGCGCATCTGCCATTTTGCTGCCCATTCTGCCATTCTGGAGAGATCCTTCTGGAGCTCCTCACAATCACTTCTGGTCTTTACCACTCGGAAAAGTTTGGTGTCGTCTGCAAACTTAGCCACCTCACTGCTCAACCCTGTCTCCAGGTCATTTATGAAGAGGTTGAAAAGCACCGGTCCCAGGACAGATCCTTGGGGCACACCGCTTTTCACTTCTCTCCATTGTGAAAATTGCCCATTGACACCCACTCTCTGCTTCCTGGCCTCCAACCAGTTCTCAATCCATGAGAGGACCTGTCCTCTAATTCCCTGACTGTGGAGTGTTTTCAGTAGCCTTTGGTGAGGGACTGTGTCAAACACCTTCTGAAAGTCCAGATATATGATGTCCACGGGTTCTCCCGCATCCACATGCCTGTTGACCTTTTCAAAGAATTCTATAAGGTTTGTGAGGCAAGACTTACCCTTACAGAAGCCATGCTGACTCTCCCTCAGCAAGGCCTGTTCGTCTATGTGTTTTGAGATCCTATCTTTGATTAGGCATTCCACCATCTTACCCGATATGGATGTTAGGCTGACCGGCTATAGTTTCCCGGGTCTCCCCCCTTTCCCTTTTTAAAAATAGGCGTGACATTTGCTATCCTCCAATCTTCTGGCACCGTGGGCGTTTTAAGGGACAAGTTTTGAGGGACAGTCCAATCCTATGCCTGTCTACTCAGCCCTACTATAGTCAATGGAGCTTATTGCCAGGAAAGTGTGGATAGGATTGCAGCCTAAGGCTCTTAAAGCAAAGAAGAGGCAATCAGTCTCCAGTAGCCTGTGCAGCCACCTAGTGTCTGGCAGGGAGAAGCAGCAATGACTACAAGACCCAGAATTACATGCGAGGCAGCATCCTGCCATCTTGCATAGAAGTTGAGCGGAGGGAGGGTGCCCCGCTTACAGCTACCTTTGCGCAGCGAGTTTATTTGCATATGCGGAGGCAGCCAGCCAATGAATGAATACGGGAGGACTGAGGCCTCGCCTCCCTGTGACGTCACCGCCTGAAGCCCAGTTAAGTAGCAGCCTGGAGGAGGGGGGGCGGCGGCGGTAGTGAGGGATTGTCTACGGCTGGGACTCCAGCGGACCGGGGGCTTTCCGGACGGGTGGACCTGGTCGACACTGCCTATCAAAGCTGTCTCTGGGGGTTTCCCAATGACCGCCCTGGCAGCTCGAGGGCGTGGCTGTGGAGTGGAGAGCGGGATCCCACCAAGGCACGGCTGCCCTCCTATCTTTTTCCCTCCCTCCTCTGCAGGGCAGACGGTGTCCCTGTGCATGTTAAGAGTGCAAGTTTGTGTCTCTGTGCATGTTAAGAGTACCAGTGCTGGAATGCTCTGCTGCATCTGGTGACAACCAGTTGCAAGAGAGATATGCGCACAAATCACGTCCGATTCAGCTTGCAGTTCTAGCCACACTTTCCCGGGAATAAGCTCAATTGACTGTAATAAGACTTACTACTGAGTAGACAGGCATATAATTGGACTGTCTGGCTGCAATTCTAGCCACACTTTCCTGGGAGTAAGCTCCATTGACTATCATGGAACTTACTTCTGAGCAGACATGCAAAGGATTGGGCTCTTAGGCTGCAATCCTGTCTGCACTTTCCTGAGAGTAAGCCCCATTGTGGACAGTGGCACTTACTCCTGAGTAGACAAGCATAAGATTGTGATCCCAAGGAGCTGCGAAACATCCCTCTCCTTCTGACACCCCCCCCCAAACTTCTCCCTGCCTTCTCCTCCTCCCTTCCAGCTCCTCTTTCAGGGTTGGCCTCCTGGCTTCTCTTCCTTCCTCTGAATTAGAGTCAGATTCATCCAGCCAAGGTGCCATTGATGGGGGGGGGGGGGTCCCTGTCTCTCCAGAGCAGGTCTTGACAGTCTGTCAGTCTCCAGCCAGGTTTCAGAGTGCCCACAAAGCTATGCCCCCAGCAGAAGGCTGTGGAGGGAGGAGCAACCTGGCATGCAAATGAAGGGGGGTCACCAAGGGCAGGGAAAGAGCTAGGCTGCTGGCCCCCTCATGGTGCCCTCCCTTTCAAGCATCCCTTTCCTGCCTGGTACAGGAGTGAGTGGCTGCCACTGATTTCCACAGAGGGGTCTCAAGCCCTGCTGCTCTTGGGTTGGGAAGAGGGAGGAAGAACGAGGGGGGGTGCTGGAAAGGACAGGCAGGTGGGGAGGTGGAAAGAGAAAGCAAAGTGGGCAGCAGCAGGTGAAGAGTGCCACTGAATTGGGGGGAGGTTGCCAGGAGGGGCCTTGTTGCCCCCAGCTGCTCCTCCTTCCTGCAGGGCTTCTATCCAATTGCCACCCCACACCATCAGATGCGTTTCAATGTCAGTAAGTGTAAAGTCATGCACATTGGGTTAAAAAATCAAAACTTTAGATATAGGCTGATGGGTTCTGAGCTGTCTGTGACAGATCAGGAGAATCTTGGGGTGATCAGGAGAATCAGGAGAATTATGGGAAACTTTTCCCATAAATGGTCTCGCTGGGACTGTCAGAAGCTGGCAGACTTCTTGAGACATGTACCCTGACAGGATGTTGTGTTCTCACTCCCTGCAATTTGATCAAATTGAATCTATGCATGACAAAGTCTTGTCAATACCTTCTTGGGACACCAGTCGTGCCAGACTAAACACATCTCCTTAGATACAGTGACTAGTTGGGTTGACTGTGGGTAAGCCAGTGACAGACTGCAGCTAAATTTCAGCAAATCATTGGACAAAGTCTCCCATGAAATCCTTGTGGATCAAAGAGTCAAGGGTGGGCTAGATGCTTGGGAAGCACCCAGGGTTTAGAACCTTGGTGCCTGAGGAAGAGTGCTAAAAGCAGAAGCACTCTGAGGGTTTAAACGTTAGAACTCGAGCAGCAAGAAGTTAGAGCAATGAGAGACACAGCTGACATTCAGAGGGTTGATGCAGGGAGAGCTAAGCCAGAAGTAGGACGGTATGAGATTGAGAGAGAAGTCCGCTAGCTTCCTCAGACTTTTATTCATTCTCAAAGCACATGATGACACTAGGGAAAATTACTGAAGGTTGCTGAAATCTGCACTGCTAAGAAACCTGCTGGCTCTGGCTTGACTGCAGCATACATTCCTAGATATGCACTTCTTCAAAACATCCTTTGTTTACAGGCTTTGGGCGAAGACTCAGCAACTGGCTCACTCTGGTGTGCCTGAGTGGGAGAGAACCAGCAAGTTTGCCTGCCAGTTGCGATGTTACTAAAGCTAAGCCCTGCGCCTGTGTAGATAACCACTCCCGAGGTAAGGGAATGATCATCCCCAACACTGCAACAGCTGCCCCCTGATCGCTCCGTTGGCATGGCTGCATTGGGAAGGGGGAAATTTCATTAGGATCAGCCTGCTAGCTGCTCAGTTCATCTTTATCTCTCGCTTCCTCTCCATTCTTGCAATCCCCAGGATCGCGTGACCTTCTGCAGGGCTCCCCAAAGATCTGAAAGCGAAAGCAGAGCAATTGCACCTCACCTCCGCTAAACCAGAAGAAGAGCATGATCGCTCCACTTTCACTTCTGAAGCTTCCTGGGGATCGTGTCACTGCCTCCCCCCCCCCGCCACCTCCCCTCCCTGCCCTTGCAAGGACTTACAGCAGTGCAAACTCTCTGAGTTTGGGGTTGCCTTGTGGCGCGGCGCCATTTTGACCACCTCCACCCCCACAGCGGCCATTTTGGGGTTGCCTCGTGGTGCAGAGGGCTAGTAAAGCCCAGCGACATTTACCCCCCCCCTTTTAAGTTGGGAGATGTGCACTGATGGTTAAGCTGCCTGTACTACCTAATGAGCTAAGCAGGAGAATCTGTGTTTGTGTTTTGGCCAAAGTGAGGGGGTTATTGGAGGAAATACAAAGTGTATTGCCCACTGGAACTTACTCTACCTAGTTTTCTCGGGCTGGGAGGAATTTCCGGGGACATCTTGGAAGAAGTTTCGGGGGCATCTTTGGCGAAGGTGGGGCGATACTGCATCGGTGACAGAGTGCTGTGGCGCGGCAATTGTGCCCTTCTCTGTGGTGATTGTGCCCTTCTTTCTTTTCTTTTTTTTTATTTTCTTACTTTAAGACATGGGTACAGGAAAAATCACAAACATATATGTACAGGGTAATACACAAGGGAAAAAACACCAGGAAATCGCAGAACTGTAGCCGATACTATTATGTTTCCCTACCTATCATCCTTGAATAACTTATTGTTTATCTAACCACTCATACAATGGTTTCCACAATTTCTGTATCCTCTCTATTTCGCCATCTCCCAATCTTTCAGTCAACACATCTATTTCGACCATCTCATATAATTTCTCAATCCACATCTCTACAGTGGGAGTATCAGGGTTCTTCCACAATCTAGCATACACCAATCTCGCTGCAATAATTGCATACAACAAAATATGTCTAAGATCATTATTATAACTTTCAGGAAAAATGCTCAAGAGAAACAGTTCTGGTTGGAAATGTATTTCACAATTAAAAATAATTTGAATAGTTCTATATATTTTTTCCCAAATTTTTTTGGCCTTAGGGCAAAGCCACCACATATGATAAAAAAAACCTTTCACCTCTTTGCATTTCCAACACTTATCACATGTACCGGGATACATTTTTGCTAATCTATCTGGAGACAGGTACCATCTATAAAACATTTTGTATATGTTTTCTTTCATTGTTACTGCCTTAATTATCTTCATATTTCTCTTCCAAAGCTGTTCCCAATTATTCATTGTTATATTATGTCCAATATTTTTTGCCCATATAATCATTACCTCTTTTACCGATTCGTCTTCCATTTCCATACTCAACAGATATTGTTACATCCTTCTGGTATAATTTTGCTCATTTGATAAAAATATTTTATCAAATTCCGTCTCCTCTGGGTAGATTCCTTCTTTTTTATCTTTCAACCATCTTGTTTTAATCTGTAACTCCATCAACCAATCCAGTTCAATCCCTTTCTCCCACAATACCTCTTGAGTACATATCTGCTTTCTCATCTAATAATTCATCATATCTCCTATTCTGTGAACCTCGCAACCACATTGGCCTAGTATCAATTTCTAACGGTTTCACCCATCTTGGAATCTTCTCGTAAACTTTATATCTGATTTGTTCCCAGACAAACAACAATGCTCTTCTTATCAGATGTTGTTTAAAGTAACTATGATATTTGGCTTTATCATAAATCAAAAAGGCATATGGATCAACCTGCAAATCGTGTAGTTCTAATTTTAACTCTCTAGATTTTTCAGCTTCTGCCCAATCCTTTATCCAATTTAATGCCGCCGCATAGTAATAAATTTCCCAATTTGGCATTCCAAAACCAGCTTGTTCTTTAACATCTTGTAATAATTTCATCTTTATTCTAGCTTTTTTCCCTTGCCAAATGAAATTAGCTATCATTTTATTCAAATCTTGAAAGAAAACCTTTTTTAATAAAATTGGAATTGTCTGAAATAAGAATAATATTCTTGACAGCACATTTGACTTAACTGTTGCTATTCTACCCAACAATGATAAATTTAATCCATTCCATCTTTTTATGTCTTTCTTAATCTCCATCATTAACTTTAGATAATTATTTTCCATCAACTCACTACATTTATCTGATACAGTAATTCCCAAATATTTAACTTTCTTTGTGATATTAATACCAAATTCCTGTAGTTGCTGTTTCTCTTGTTTTCTCATATTTTTCACTAATATTTTCGTTTTATCATAATTTATCTTCAATCCTGCCATTTCACCGTATTCTGTCAGATTCTCTATCAAATATTTTAAAGACTGGTTTGGATTCTCCAAGATAAAAGTAAGATCATCTGCATAAGCTCGAATTTTAAATTCTTCATTTTGGACCTTCACTCCCACATTCTTTCATCTCTTCTTACTATATTATTTAATATTTCCAGAGTTAAAATAAACAGTAATGGAGATAAAGGACATTCTTGTCTTGTTCCCTGCTGGATTTCTATCATTCTTGTTATGTCACAATTTATCTTTATTCTTGCAGTTTGTTTGGTATATATCTTCTCTATAACCCTTATAAACTTTGGCCCAAAGTTCATCTGGTACATTTGTTGAATCATAAAGTTCCAATTTACTCTATCAAATGCTTTATGCGCATCTACGAAAATTAATCCTAATTTTTTCTCTGAGTGTGCCTCAAAATATTCTATTATATTAATAATAACTCTCACATTATCTTTTAAGTGTCGTTTTGGCAAGAAGCCTGTTTGATCTTGGTGTATTATTTGCAGCAGAACTCTCTTTAATCTTCCAGCCAATATTGATGCAAAAACCTTGTAGTCTGTATTCAAAAGAGAAATTGGCCTGTAATTTCTAATTTCTTTCTTTTCTGTTCCTTGTTTATGTATTAACGTAATTAAAGCTTCTGTCCATGAGTCTGGAATATTTCCCGTTTCCCATATATCATTAACCAGATTCTTAAATGGTAATTGTATCGTCTCTTCAAATAATTTGTAATATTCTGCTGGAATTGCATCTGGTCTGGGGGATTTCTGATTTTTCTGTCTTTTGATTGCTTCTGATAGTTCTTGCATGGAAATTTTTTGATCTAAAATTTGTTTCTGTTCTGATGTCAATTTTAGCATATTGTTTTTTAATAAATAATCCATTTGCAGGTCCAGATCTACATTATATTTCTTGTATAATTGTTGAAAAAAAATTTCAATAATAAGTTTAACTTCTGAGGATTTGTATTTCTCAATTCCATTTTCATCTATCAAACTATTTATAAAATTCCTCTGTCGTTCTTTTTTCAGTCTGTGTGCCAGCCATCTTCCAGGTTTATTAGCGTTTTCAAAATAATTCTGTTTAATTAATCTTAATTTTCTCTCCATTTCTTCCGTTTGTATGATTCTGATCTCATGTTGAAGTTTCTGTATATTCACAACTAATTCCTCTCTAGATGGATTCTCTTGGAACTCCTGCGCTTTCTTCTTCAATTTTAAGGTTAGTTCTTTGATAAGATGAATTTCCTTCCTTTTTTTCCTTACTGAAAATTTCATCACAATTCCTCTAAAGTATGCTTTACTTGTATCCCAAATAATTTGTGGTTTCATTTCTGGATGATTATTTATTTTAAAGAACCAGCTCATTTTTTCTTTAGCTAAGTTCACAAAGTCTTTATCTTTCATATCAATAACATTCAATCTCCAGAGCCCTTTCCTCCGAGATCTATTAAATTTTAAACTAATTGGATTATGATCCGCGAAGGTATTTGGTAATATTTCTGCTTCAAATGCTTCTGTTGTTGCTGTAATCCAACACATATCTATTCTTGACCATACTTTATGTCGTGTTGAAAAATAAGTATATTGCCTTTTCTCTGGATTTTGGACTCTCCATGTATGAATCAAATTAAATTCTTCTGCCATTTGTAAGAATGATTTGGGTAGATTACCTCCTTTTTTTTTCCTTTTAACCGATCTGTCTAGATTTATGTCAAACGTTGAGTTAAAATCACCTAACAAGATCAAGTCAAATTCATTTAGAGTAGCCAATTTTCTATGTAATTTTTCAAAAAAATTTTCACGAGAGTCATTAGGAGCGTATATATTTACCACCAATAATTTCTTTTCAGTATATGTGATTTCTACTATCAAAATTCTGGCATCTTCATCTGTATAAATCAATTTTGGACTCAACCAAGGTTTAACATATAAAGCTAAGCCTTTTTTCTTCCTTTTTGTTTCTGCTGTATAGAATAGTTCACCTAACTTCTTATTTTGTAAAAATTTCCAATCTTTTTTCAATATATGTGTTTCTTGAATTTCTATTAGATCTTTATGCTCTTTTTCTAACTGATGAAAAATCCTTTTTCTCTTTCGTGGTGCGTTTAATCCATTAATATTTATGGATAAAATATCAAGATATCTGAAGCTATCATTCTATACTTTTCCTTTTTATTTTCACTTCTCTTCTTGGTTGACATCTTTGTTGTTTAATTTTAATGGTTTCTTTCTTTTCAGATTCATCATCCTGCTCCTCTTCCTCTTCATCTTCTTCCCCTTCTGCTTCTTCATCTTCTATGCTGTGGTCTGATCCTACTTCTGATTCTTTCTCTAAGGGTGTTGTATCCTCTAGAGTTTCTTTAATTTTTCCTCGATCATAGTTATCCTTTCTTACGTCTTTTGGTGGTTCTTGTTCCTCTTGATCTCTTTGCAAAGTCTCCAAGAAGTTTCTCATTTTCATTCTTGATGTTATACTATATCTTTTCAGTTGATATGTAAAGACTAATCCTTCTGGGAGTAACCATCTATATCTAACATTCTCTCTTCTCAAAAATGATGTAAGAGTCCTATATTGTAATCTCTTTTGTCTTATGCTCCATGGTATTTCCCTTAAAATTCTCACAGGATTTCCTCCAGCCGTTAATGTTTTCTCCATCAATGCTTGTTGAACCATATCTCTCACCCTTTTCTGTGTAAACTTCAACATTATTTCTCTTGGTACATTGTGAGCTTTTGCATATACAGATCTGAGTCTATACACTGCATGCAATCCACCTTCTAAAAGTTCTGTCTCAAACTCCATTTGTTCTCCCAACCAATGAATCATCGTTGCTCTGATATCTTCTTGTTTTTCTTTTGGATAGTTCTGAACGCGGAGCATGTAGCCTGCCTGTTGAAGCTCCAGCAACATAATACTTCTTTCAAGCACTAAGTTTCGCTAATCAGCAACCTCCACGCATTGAGTGAGTTGTTCAATCTTTACCTGGTCTTTTTTTGCTTGTTCTTTCATCTTATTGATCTCTTTCTGATTTCTATTGACCTTTTTACGTGTCTCCTTCGCCATCTCATCCATCTCCTTCAGTTTAAATGATA
Source organism: Tiliqua scincoides (assembly GCF_035046505.1). Taxonomy (NCBI): domain Eukaryota; kingdom Metazoa; phylum Chordata; class Lepidosauria; order Squamata; family Scincidae; genus Tiliqua; species Tiliqua scincoides. Next base: position 253,311,786 of record NC_089822.1, read on the forward strand.
ACTGGTCTAGTTTCTCAGTCAGATTTTTATCTAGATTAGAGATCTGGGTTTTCATCTGTCTGGACTCTTCGCAGATCTCTCTGAGAACATCCATAATTCCTGCTTGGTCCTCTTTCTTTCTTTCTTTCTTTCTTTCTGTACTCTTCTCAAGGGTTAACATTGTCTGAATGGAAGTACTGGTATTTGGTGAGGCTTTCTGAGCTTTTAAAGATTGTTTCCTAGAATATTCCATTGTACACTGAGATAAATAAAAATAGACAGGGCATCCAAAACAATCTATCCCTACAAAATAATTTCAGTTACTCTTATACCAATAACTACCATATCAATTCAATAAATCAAAGTCTCATTAAAGCTTACAATATTGATTTCTCAGCATTAACACTCATTAATCTCCAACACAGATAGACAGTCTTTTTAGCATTCCTTCTTCCAGAGTCTTCTTAAAGGAGATACACACACAAAAAAAATATAAAAGTTATATTTTTTCTCCACTAGATGTCTCTCTACTTCATGGCATCCTTATCCAGTGTTTGAAATATCCCTTACAGTCTGTAGATTATTTTTCCTTACTAGTTGATTGCAGCTTAAAAAGGCAGCAAGGCCATCTCAGCAGGTCGCTCTGAATTTCCCAAAGTTATTATTTCCTTAATTAGTCTTATCTTTAGTCTTTCAAATTGTAAATCACAGCGTCTTTGATGCGGGTTTCTGAGGGAACGCCAAGCCCATCTCTTCAGCTCCTCCTCTCTCCACCAAGAACAAATTCCCTCAGTCTATTAAGCAACTGTATCTTCTAAATAACCCGGTCTTCAAAGACATCAAACTGGGAGATTACTCACTCCTTGACTGAAGAATTGAGAAACGGCCCCAAACATTTTTTCTCTTCCTTCGGAGCTGCAGTCCCAGCGATAGGGGAAGAAGGAGGGGAGAAATGGCTGACAGAGTTCCTTCAATTTGTTGCTATGAAGACAGGCTTTGCCCCACTCCTGGGGTTGCTTTCCCCAAGAGTTAGCTAGCCTCCAGTCTCAAGCACTTTCCTGGCCTCTCCTAGCCAGAAAAAGCCCCTCCAAATCCTTGGAGGAGTTTACAAACCAGAGGGACCGACGGAGCTCTAAAAGCTGCATCTTGTTGCCTGGGCTGTAGTTCCTCCCCCGTGATTGTGCCCTTCTAAGGGCCATTGTATCTTACTGTGAAAGCAAGAACACTGGGAGTTGTGGGACCCTTATTTCACATATTCCCTTGGGGGTGTAGAGATGGGGAAAGGGCGCAGAAGTCAGGTGGTAAGGCCGCTAAAAGACCGGTCCCGGTACAGCCCCCATCCCCTCCCTCTTCATCGGACGATGAGGGGCAGGTGGCGGAGTTGCGTGCCTTTATGGCCCACTATGATGCCAGACAAAAAGAGAAAGCTCTCAGGAATGCGGGTCAGGGTGAGGGGGGCTCTAGTTCAGGTCTGGTCCCTGGGCCTCGCAGGTCCACAGGATTTGGACTGGGATGTTGGTTCTCAGGGTTTGGTAGAGGGGAAGGAGAAACCTAAGGTTGCATATGGCATTATAGCCATTCCTCTGGGTTCTCACCTCGCCTTGTCGGTCAAGAAGAAGACTTTGTTGACATGTTCAGTCTTCTGCACATCGAATCCTAGCCTTCCCCCCAAAGTGGGTGACCTTGTGCGAGATGCTGTAACCATTAGGCAAGGAAAATTGATAAAAAATGGACCAATTGGCTTTGCGGTTTCATTCTGGGGTCACTGTCCAGTTGCACCCAAAGAAGGCGGGGATAGCTTTTTAAATACCTGGACATTATTCATCGCAGTTTTTGCGACCAGGCTGGGGCGACTTGGATGGCCTACGACCATCATTTCCACATCAGGGCTTGGCAGGACCCAGCCCTGGATTGGACTGTTTCCCAGTGGGAATTCTTGGGGTGCTGTCAGTTCTTTCTCTGGCCCAAACTTGTGTAGGTATTCTCAGAAATATGCTCCATTTTGGTGTATGAGGCTTGCTCCCAGTAAAGGGTGTGATATTGGCAGCCTCAGAGCCCTGAACGCCTTTCTTAGTTGTCCAAACATCACTGGTATCAGATAGGTTTTTTTTTTCTTTCTGAAACCTTTATTGGCATATCAAATGATTAACAATTGTACTTTACAATTGACATGACAATTTGCATAACACTCAACAATTTAAACAAGATACTAGAATGATTTAAATTCTAACAGCGTTACTTTAAGGATCTCGGATAAATAACCAGCAACAGCTGCAGTTAGGGAATCACAAACATCACTCATAAACTTGGAGAGAATAATATCAGAGGGGATAAGGTCAGAAGGGATCCAAGAATCAAGGTAATGATTCCGAATATCAAAGTGTGCTGGGCAAAGAAAGAGTATATGAAACAAAAAATCAGGAGTCTCATGACAAAAGAGACAGAGCCTTTTCTCCCGTGGAATGTTAAAAAAATGGCCAGAATGAACTGCCAACGGGAAAATATTGAGGCGAGCTAACATAAAGGCTCATCTATGTAATGGATTGGTTAATGTATAAAAATAATTAGATGCATGATTAAAGGATGGGGCCAAACAAAGGGAAAGAGGGGAACAAACAGAATTGAGACTATTACTTAGATAATTGAATTCAAGTGCTAAGAGCTTGTCTTTTATCAATGAATATGCTCTTGGAAGACTCATATCTGCCAGGGATTCTAATGAGAGGTCGAGAGAAGCAAGTTTATTTTCTATCAACTGAAACCAAGAAGAAAAATAAGAATCTCTTAACAAATCATATAATAAGGAACCGGAATGAGAATTTAAAAACAGCTTAAGCCAATATTTAAAAGTAAGTAACCAGGCTGTAGTTGTTGGAAGATGGATACCTAATTCTAGGATAATTGTGGAAACACGAATTAAATTTGGAATCCCTAGAATTCTACGAAAAAAAGATGCTGCGGTCTGATCAATATCCTTATTAATTGCTTTAATCCAAATTGGGGCACCATAAAACAAATGAGAAAGAATTTTGGACTGAAAGATCTGGATAGCAGCAGGAACATACTGGTTACCTTCATTATAAAAAATTTTTAAAATGGCTTTAAGTTGGGGAGAAAGAGATGAAGTGATAGCTTTCTTATGAAGAGACCAAGAAAGTTTATAATGAAATATAAGACCCAAATATTTATAAGACTGGACTTGCTTATATATATTTGGACCTATCGTCCATGTTATAGGGGACCAAGAGCGGGAAAACACCATAATTTGAGTTTTGTTTGAGTTGATTGTTAGGTCATTTAGTGTACAGTACTCCTGAAATTTAGCCAAGATGCAGCGAAGTCCAGATTTAGTTAGAGATAATAGTACTGCATCATCTGCATACAAGAGGGTAAAGACAGGGACCCCGTTTAGAACCGGAGTAGAATGAGTAGAAGAAGAAAGAAAAGAAGGTAAATCAGATAGAAATAAATTGAATAATAAGGGAGCAAGGATACAACCCTGGCGGACACCATTGTGAATAGGAAATCTGTCAGTGAGAATATTAGAATTTGGGATCCAAACTCCAAACTCCAAATTTGGGATCCAAACTCCAAACCCTCGGATGACCTCTCCCAGCGGTTTCATGTAGATGTTAAATAGCATGGGGGACAGAACTGAACCCTGTGGCACCCCGCACCTCAAAGGCCAGGGTGTCGAACAGGCATCCGCCAGCACCACCATCTGGGACCAACCCTCCAAGTAGGAGCGGAACCACTGCAAAACAGTGCCTCCAACTCCCAACTCGGCCAGCCAGCCCAGAAGGATACCATGGTCGATGGTATCGAAAGCCGCTGAGAGGTCCAGCAGGACCAACAGGGACGCACTCCCCTGTCCAGTCCCTGGCATAGGTCATCCACCAAGGTGACCAAGGCAGTTTCCGCCCCAAAGCCTGGCCTGAAACCAGATTGAAAAGGATCCAGATAATCCACTTCATCCAAGATCCTCTGGAGTTGGGCCACCACCACCCGCTCAATTACCTTGCCCAGAAACGGGATGTTGGAGACTAGCCGGTAGTTATCCAACACAGTGGAATCCAGGGAGGGCTTCTTCAGGAAGGGGTGAACCACCGCCTGTTTCAAAGTAAGTGGCAACGTCCCCTCCATCAAGGAAGAGTTGACCACCCTCCCCGTCCACTCAGCCAGTCCACCCCGGGCAGCTCTTATCAGCCAAGCTGGACAAAGGTCGAACAGGCAGGCAGATGGCCTCACACTCCAAAGGAGTCTGTCCACATCCTCAGGCTGTACAAGCTGAAAAGAATTCCACAACACTGGACAAGCAGTTGCCAAGGGGACATCATCAGACATTGTCAATGTGGCGTCCAAGTCGCAACAAATACGACGTATACAAATACGATAGTACCCTGTTTAACAGGCAGGGCAGTGCTGCTGCACATTTACCATGGTGTGGTAGCCCTGTGCAGATAGGCACAAATGTAATGGCCTTTCCCAAGGCTTGCGGCTTTGCAATTATTAACCCACCTAATGGGTTCCCTGCCTCTATTCCTCGAGAGTGTGGGGTTATGTTCTGTTACCAATCTAATGGGTGCTGTCTCTATTCCTCATAGGTGGAGTGATGCCTTTAGTACCCTGCTTAACAGGCATGGCAGTGCTGCTGCACATTTTCCAGGAGCAGTAGCCCTGTGCAGATGGGCGCAAATGTAATGGTCTTTCCCAAGGCTTGTGGCTTTGCAGTTATTAAGCCATTGACCCTACTCCACATAAGTGGAGTGACGCCTTCAATAACCAGTTTCACAGGCAGGGCAGTGGCTGCTACACATTTACCAGGTGCAGTAGCCTGTGCAGAGGCGATGACCTTTGACAGGATGGTGTATCTGCAATTATCAACCCACCTAATGGGTGCCCTGCCTCTCTCCCTCAAGAGTGGAGGGGAATTTCGTGGCGTGGGCAGTGGATTCAGCTTCAACAGGCACCTATGGGGTATCTTTGCCCTGTATCTGCCAGGGACCAGAGTTCCTTGTTGGCTCCTTGCAGGTCTGCTATTTTAAGAGAACATTGGCTCACTTAGGTTTGAGACCAGAACTTTCTGGCACGTTTAAATACTACATTCGTTAACACTAGGCCTGTTAGTATAGGCCGTGACTCCCTGGGTGAGCACTGGGGGGTAGTTATTTTTGCATTTACCCCAAGGTGCTACGCCATGTTGGCGCGATGTGTAGGCGCCTTCTTTGGTCTATAAGGACCCCTGTTGATCAGGCTCTGGCCTGGATCGAGTTTGCCCCCAGTCCTTTTTCAGATGGGGGCGATGTGTTTGTGATGACTAGGTTACTGGCCACGTAAGTGTTTGCTTAGACCCGTTGGGTGGGGCGAAGTGTATTCCTCACAAGGTTGAGAGAATTCGTTATACTTTTTAACCATGAACAACTCTAAGTGGGTGTTAAGTGAGTCCACCTCACGATGTGCTTCTGTCAACAGGTCTGTAAGGGAGTTTTTGGGCCTGGAAGCACACCATGTCATACAGTTTCGGCACCTAGCTGGCGCTGGTGATGTTGCACACATTTTCCCAGCCTTTTTGGAGTTTATTGCTCTCAATCCCCTGCCCCAGGTAATCGTTATCCACTTAGGTGAGAATGACTTGGGTCTGAGGACATCTATGTCCTTGAGGCTCCAGGCTCGCAGGGGCTTTACAATGCTAGTCAGTCAGTTCCCCGGGATCACTATCCTATGGTCTGATATGCTGCCTAGGAGGGTTTGGAGGGGGGCGCGCATTATTAGAAGAATAGACGTTGCCCGCAGAAGGCTCAATGCTTACCTGGGCAGGGTCATCATGGAGCACGGGGGAGCGGCTATCCATCATCCTGGAATTTGTCTGGGCAGTCTGCTCTTTACCGTGGCGATGGAGTGCATCTTTCCCCCTTGGGTTATGGCCTAATTTTACGGATTTGCAACAGGGCTTGAGAATCTTTTTGGGTGCAGGGAAGGCCAACTGCTAGACTGACCTCCCCTTGTGGCGGTAGAAGTGCGGGGTGGGTAGGCAGAAGACCTTCTCGGTGTCCAATCTAAGTCAGCAAGGACAGGGGGTGAACCAGAACCGCTCCCATGATGCCTGACCGGCTCAAGGAGGCAGGCTGGCTAGCCCCTTGTCTGAACTTGGGGGCCTTGCAGGGGTGACCTGAAGGCATAGCAGTTTGGCTGACTTACCCTCTTCGGGCGACGGTGAAAGGCGGGCTTAATAACAATTGAATTACGCCTGGAGTCAGGTGGACGCCCTATGAGATTGGGGGATGTAGATGGCTAGGGCCGTTTCCCCCACGTAGAAACCCGCACTTGGGATGGGTATTGTTTACCCTGTTGTTTCCTTGTTGCAATCTTGTTGTATTCAATAAATTGGCCCATTTTAATTCCATACCTGTTGTCTGCTGTATTTATTTGGGGAGTGCATGGTAATAATAAATCATTTTCAAAACAGTACCCTTTTTCTGCGCCTGGCCAGGTAAAGTGTGTGCTTCTCCCCCCCCCCCCTTTGCTAACTGCATGGAAACAACTTTAAGACCCCTGGTGACTGGTAAGATAGGAAGCGTTTTATTTGGGGAGGGGGAGGAAAGCGGGAAGGTTTGGAGATCGAAAGAGGGGAGTGGAAGAGGGAGGGGGTTGAAAAGAGAGATTTCACTTTGATGATAAGTGATCCCAGGCTGGGAACTAGGAACCAACCAAACAAGGATCAGCGAGGGTTAAGGACTGCAAGCTGAGCATGCTCAGTACTTGCCAGATGGGGGTTGGAGTGCAAGAGCTTTGGAAACAACATGCAGGGAACATGCATGGAGTGGAGGGAGAAGAGGGCAGGGCGGCAGCAGCCACTCTTGCAGCTGAGCAACTCCCGTTTCTACTGCTTTTAAAAAAAGCACAGACAACGGGCTCGTTTTCTGCCCAGGGGAGTGACTGTATAGCTGCGAGAGGACATCCCACACCTCCCCTTTGATTTCCTGGCACCTCCCTAAAGAGCCGTGCTGCACAGTTTGAAGAACACTGAACTAAGAAGTCAAAGCATGAGCAAACATTCCTTTTCAGTTCACTCTCATGTTGGATGTTAAGCATCCCCAAAAAGGGGAAAAAATAAAGGATGTTTCATAGTCAAACGGGGGGGGGGAGAAAAGAGGGCAGCTCTTGAAGTGCTCCTCTGTTCCTTTTGACATGATGAGAATCCCAGTCCTTCCTCCCTTGAACTGAGGGCCCAATCCTATCCAATTTTCCAACACTAGTGCACCAATGAGGCATGCGCTGCATCCTGTGGTGGAGGGGCAGTCACTGTGGCCTCCTTCAGGTATGGGAACATTTGTTCCCTTACCTTGGGGCTGCACTGCCGCTGCACCAGTGCTAGAAAGTTAGATAGGACTGGTCCTTAACTAGATTAGCTGGTCCTTGGTGCAAAAAGAACAGCTGCTGAATTCTTGTCTGTTAGAGAATGTCACTCTTAAAGGCATAGGAGGCCTGTGGCTTCCACATTAAGTTTCCAAAGCAGACTTTCCTGCTTTTGTCACAGGTTGGGTGGAACCAACATCTTGGAAACGAGGATCTCTGGAATGCTTATCTTGTCCCCCAATTCTAAATATGACCCTAGGAGCAGACTAAACTGCAGTGTTCTGTTCTCCCCCCCCCCCACCCCGAAGAATACCCAGATTGTCCAGTGTGCTTAACCTTTCAAAAGCAGGGCAGCATATTCAGGCTCCTGTCACACTTTAAGGAGAACTGACAGCCCAATTCTAACTGGGCTTTACCACACTGGAACTGAGGTTCCATTGTTGTGAATGGTCATAACGCAGAATACACAGTAGTGGTGTCACAGTGGGCTACAGGCAGGTCTACAGGTAACTTGAGGAGGGGGAAGGGCGATGGGGAGGAACACAACAGTGTCTGGATGAGGAAGGTTGCAAGTGGAATGGGGCAGCGAGGGGGTGTGGAACAAGTATATTCCAGGATCCTAAGCCAGTCTCTCTGCCCTTTCCTGTTCCTTATTCCCCTTATTCTCCTTGGTTCCGTGCCTAGAAAATGACTGGCACAGCTCCAAGAACACCCACCAGGGCAGTGGAGACTTGCCCTAGTTTAAGGCCACCAAAGTTTCCTTACTGCCTTGGTCGCCTTGGTGGATGACCTACGCCGGGGACTGGACAGGGGAAGTGCATCCCTGTTGGTCCTGCTGGACCTCTCGGCGGCTTTCGATACCATCGACCATGGTATCCTTCTGGGCCGATTGGCCGAGTTGGGAGTTGGAGGCACTGTTTTGCAGTGGTTCCGCTCCTACTTGGAAGGTCGGTCCCAGATGGTGGTGCTGGGGGATGCCTGTTCGACACCCTGGCCATTGAGGTGCGGGGTGCCGCAGGGCTCAATTCTGTCCCCCATGCTATTTAATATCTACATGAAACCGCTGGGAGAGGTCATCCGGGGGTTTGGAGTGGGGTGTCATCAATATGCTGATGACACCCAGCTTTATCTCTCCTTTCTTCCAGACTCCAGGGTGGCGGTTGAGGGCCTGGAGCACTGTCTGGAAGCAGTGAGGATCTGGATGGGGGCTAACAAGCTGAAATTAAATCCGGATAAGACAGAGGCTCTCCTGGTTTGGAAATCCTCGATGCAGGTGCTGGATTATCAGCTTGCTCTGAATGGGGTTGCACTCCCTCTGAAGGAGCAGGTTCGCAGCTTGGGGGTCCACCTGGTCGCGCAGCTGCTCCTTGATTCCCAGGTGGTGGCTGTGGCTAGGGGGCCCTTTGCTCAGCTTCGGCTGGTGCGCCAGCTGTGTCCGTACTTGGATCGTGCGGACCTGGCCACGGTGATCCATGCTACGGTGACATCGAGGTTAGACTATTGTAACGCGCTCTATGTGGGGCTGCCCCTGAAGACGGTTCGGAAACTGCAATTAGTGCAGAATGCGGCGGCCCGTGTGGTCACTGGAGCTAGGCAGTTTGTCTCTGTCAGCCCGCTTCTCCGGGGGCTACATTGGCTGCCCATTCGTTTCTGGGCCCAATTCAAGGTGCTGGTTTTGACCTTTAAAGCCCTATACTGCTCTGGGCCCGGTTATCTTAGAGATCGCCTACTCCCGTACAATCCGGTTCGTCCTCTCAGGTCATCAGAGAAGGCCTTTTTACAAGTGCCACCGCCTAAGGAGGTACGTGGAGCGGTGGCAAGAAATAGGGCCTTCTCAATAGCGGCACCAACGTTGTGGAACTCCCTTCCCCTTGACTTGAGAATGGCTCCCTCTCTTGAGACCTTTCAGCGAGGCCTGAAGACCTTGTTGTTTAACCAAGCCTTCTGACGTTATGGCCTTTTTAACATCTTTTATATATCTTTTAGTTGCTTTTTTACAGGCCCGATTCCTCTAAGAACTGCTGTTTTATGCTCTTTTATTCTGACTCTTCTGACTACTGTTTTTATGGGTTCTGCTAATGTGTTTTTTAACATGTTTTTATCTGTTTGTGAAATTATGTTTTAATCTGTTTTATATGTTGTTAGCCGCCCTGGGTCCCTTTTTGGGAGAAGGGCGGGATAAAAATAAAGTTTTATTATTAATTATTATTATTATTATTATTATTATTATTATTATTATTACCTTGAGGAAGCCTATGAGATTGCCCCCCCCTTGCAAGATGCATTGTGTGCTCTGCTGGCATGGCTGCCACAGGGGCAGGGTTTCCTTAGGATTGGGCTGTAGTTTATATTAATTGATTCTGAGCAGGTCATTTACTTAACAATTTGCAATGTTTATGTGCAAGATCATGTCCCCAAAATGGCCAGCTTACAATATTGAAATACCCAAAAGGCCCAAATTATCTGACTTAAAGCCCCTCTCTGACCTTCTGAAAACAAGCTGGCTACAGGATAAGCCTGGTATGGGCCTCCAAGGACGAACAAGATGGCAATAAACAAACAAGGATGTGGGATGAAAGGTGTGACCAGACCCTCAGTAATGGATGTCCTGTCTGCAAACAACTTGTCGATGCGCATCGTATTGCCCTTCCCAAACAAACATCCTGAACTAATGATGGATGCCGATTTTGTTTTGCTGCCTGCTTATGTGTTACCTTTCCCATGGATGTTCTCCTCTCTGTGTGTGCTCTTGTTTCCCCTCCCCTATTTAGAATGCCCTATAAAACCTGCATCATTGTAAGTCTTCAGTGTCCTCCACCTGTGTGTGTGGGGGTCCCGTTTGCAAACGAGTAAACGTTTACTTTGTCAGAAGTCCTCTGAATTCTCCTGTCTGTTGTTTGCTTTTCCATAATCTGAACTAACTGTGTGCCCATTTGGGAACAATCAGAACAAACACAGCCAAATCCAGCATTCTTTGGATCCCGGGGACTAGGAGATGCTCCTTATGCCACACAAAAGGGGGCAGAGGTTCACTGGTGAACCACAATCTATGTTTGCAAATAATCCTACAAACTAAGAGATGAGAGGTGTAGTACCAAAAGAGAGGAAGTGAACCTTTAGTGGACCACGATCTGCCTTTCTTCACCTCCTGCTTTAAGCATTCCTCTCTATATTGAAGGTGTCAGTGCAGCCCTTAACAGTTAATAATAATAACTTTATTAGTTTAAACAGAAGGGTCTTCAGGCCTCGCCGAAAGGTCTCAAGAGAGGGAGCCATTCTCAAGTCAAGGGGAAGGGAGTTCCATAGCGTTGGTGCCACTACTGAGAAGGCCCTATTTCTTGCAGCCGCGCCACGTACCTCCCTAGGCGGCGGCACTTGTAAAAAGGCCTTCTCTGATGACCTGAGAGGACGAGCCGGATTGTACGGGAGCAGGCGATCTCTAAGATACCCTGGTCCAGAGCAGTATAGGGCTTTAAAGGTCAATACCAGCACCTTGAATTGGGCCCGGAAACGAATGGGCAGCCAGTGCAGCCGCTGGAGAAGCGGACTGACAGAGTCAAACCGCCTACCTCCAGTAACCACACGGGCCGCCGCATTCTGCACTAGTTGCAGTTTCCAAACCGTCTTCAAGGGCAGCCCCACATAGAGCGCGTTACAGTAATCTAATCTCAATGTCACCGAGGCATGGATCACCGTGGCCAGGTCTGCACGATCCAAGTACGGCCGCAGCTGGCGCACCAGCCGAAGCTGAGCGAAGGCCCCCCTTGCCACAGCCGCCACCTGGGAATCAAGGAGCAGCTGCGAGTCCAGGTGGACCCCCAAGCTGCAGACCTGCTCCTTCAGAGGGAGTGCAACCCCATTCAGCGCAAGCCGATAGTCCAGCACCTGCATCGAGGATTTCCGAACCAGGAGAGCCTCTGTCTTATCCGGATTTAATTTCAGCTTGTTAGCCCCCATCCAGATCTTCACTGCCTCCAGACAGTGCTCCAGGCCCTCAACCGCCACCCTGGAGTCTGGAGGAAAGGAGAGATAGAGCTGGGTGTCATCAGCATATTGATGGCACCCCACTCCAAACCCCCGGATGACCTCTCCCAGCGGTTTCATGTAGATGTTAAATAGCATGGGGGACAGAATTGAGCCCTGTGGCACCCCGCATCTCAAGGACCAGGGTGTCGAACAGGCATCCCCCAGCACCACCATCTGGGACCGACCCACCAAGTAGGAGCGGAACCACTGCAAAACAATGCCTCCAGCTCCCAACTCGGCCAATCGGCCCAGAAGGATACCATGGTCGATGGTATCGAAAGCTGCCGAGAGGTCCAGCAGGACCAACAGGGACGCACTCCCCCTGTCCAGTCCCCGGCGTAGGTCATCCACCAAGGCGACCAAGGCGGTTTCCGTCCCAAAGCCTGGCCTGAAACCAGATTGAAAAGGATCCAGATAATCCGCTTCATCCAAGACCCTCTGGAGTTGGGACGCCACCACCCGCTCAATTACCTTGCCCAGAAACGGGATGTTGGAGACTGGCCGGTAGTTATCCAACACAGTGGAATCCAGGGAGGGCTTCTTCAGGAAGGGGCGAACCACCGCCCGTTTCAAAGCAAGTGGTAACGTCCCCTCCATCAAGGAAGAGTTGACCACCCTCCCTGTCCACTCAGCCAACCCACCCCGGGCAGCTCTTATCAACCAAGCTGGGCAAGTGTCGAGCAGGCAGGCAGATGGCCTCACACTCCAAAGGAGTCTGTCCACATCCTCAGGCTGTACAAGCTGAAAAGAATCCCACAACACAGGACAAGCAGTTGCCAAGGGGACATCGTCAGACACTGTCAATGTGGCATCCAAGTTGTAACGAATACGATCGATTTTATCTGCAAAATGTTGCGCAAACACGTCACAGCGGCTGACCGTGTATTCCTCCTGGTCTACTGGGGGGGCCTGATGGAGGAGGCCCCGCACCACACGGAACAGCTCTGCCGGACGGTTGTCAGCAGACGCAATGGTAGCAGAGAACGATCTCTTCGCTGCTACCACCGCCACGGAATAGGCTCTGTAATGGGCTTTACTCCGTGTCCGATCGGATTCATCCCGAGTTTTCTGCCATCGTCGCTCTAGACGCCTGCCCTGCCGCTTCATCCTTCGCAGCTCCTCAGTGAACCAAGGAGCCGCTCCGAGTCTGCGACGTGGCAGAAGTCGCTCCGGAGCAATCTCATCCACTGCCCTGGTCATTTCCCCATTCCAGAGGTCAACCAGGGCCTCAGATGAGACGCCAGTCTTGGCAGTGGGGAAATCCCCCAGAGCCCTCAGGAAACCTTCAGGATCCATTAGCCTCCGGGGGCGGACCATAGAAAACGGTCCCCCGCCTCTGCGGAGGTAGGAAGTCGCAACAAGCCTAAACCTTACCAGGCAGTGATCTGTCCATGACAACGACAACATGAAAGGGAAGTTCCCTTCCCTTCCCTTCCTTCCCTTCCATGAAAGGGAAGTTCCCTTCCCTTCCATGAAAGGGAAGACAACAGTTCTTCCCTTTCAAAAAGAAATATGTCATCCTTACACTCATGTACTCTTTTCTTCCATTCCAGGAAACGGGTACTCTGTTTGCCTAAACAAATTTGAGAATTTCGTCAAAAGAAATTAGAATGAAAGAAAAATATTACCTGTCGCAACACAGATTACTGCAATGGGATAGCACCCATGACCACCAGCTCTCCAACCTCCACCCCAAGCCTCACGGAAGGCCCTTGAGGACCCTATATCTGGTTCCCCCTGACATAACCCACCCACTATATTTATATTGTCATCCTGGGCTGATGAAAAAGTGAGGGATGAAATTTCAATAAAACTACACCCGGATATCCTGTGTCTGATTTCTATCCCATGTTTTTACCTCCCAAGTACCAGTCACATGCGGAAGGTCTCCCCAGCCCAAGGCAGTGCTGATAAACAGAGTTCAAGGTGGAGTTCAGGGCTTGTCACGTTCACAAGGTTGTACCCATGATTCGTGTTACAGTCCATTCATGAACATACACTAGGAAAAGTGTCCAGAATCCAGTGCTAGTTACTTTGGACGTTGGCAAGGAGAGATGGCTTGAGTTGTTCTGCCTGATGTGCACTTATAGGCGTTTGAAAACTTATCCATAGTCTATAGATGGCCTGAGTATAACAGAAAAATATTCTAACATGCTAAAAGAGATCATCACTTGTAATATGGTGGTGAAACTGCAGCAGGAGATGGCAAACCCTCCCATCCTCCAGGCAGGCGGAGGGCCTGGGCAGGTGGGCATGGAATATGGCACACCCCCATCAGTTCACCACCCTTCCCAGCCTGCCACCTAAGGAGGAGAGGCTCAAGTACTCTTATGGAAGGGCCAGGCCTGCTTCTTGCAAACAAGCTCACCCACAGCCCAAGGATACCAGCAAGGCAAGTTAAACTAAAAGTCACTTTACATCGCTCAGTCCAGTGAACAATCAGAAGTATCACTGATGGCCCCATCCTATCCTTGGCTGAACTGTGTGCTGATGCAGGGGCTGCTGCATCATGGGGGCCAGTTGGGACCAGGTTGGCTGGGAGAGGTAAGTGCAGAAACTTGAACTTAACTCTCCAGCTGCTGCCTGGGCCCCAATGGTCAGAGGTGTTCGTAAAGCAGTGGTATAGCTAGAGGGTGCAGAGTACTACGTTTTGCAGGGCACCCTAGGTGCCCATGATGGACAATGGAGCTTTCACGCGTGCAGATCATCACAACTGAGACTCTCTGTCCAAGAGGGAACTCCTAACCCCCCTGGGCACTCATTATGCTATGCTGTGCTCCTATGCTAATCATACTGAGGTGACTTCATGATTATTAGACTGTCCAGTCAGAACCCTTGATCAACCCTTGTGCCTACAACATTGGCTAAATTAAGCACACCCTCCCATTTTGCTCTTCCACTGGTTCCATGGCAATGGGCATCACTTTTCCACATGATGTGGTGATATTAAAATCCTGATATAACGTCGACCATAGAGAGCTACCTATAGGCCGAGGTTTCTTCCTTTGTGGGATGGGTTACTTGCACACAGACTGAGAAATGTATGCCTTCTTTAGAGATGCTCTGACCATCCTGTGGAAAGAGGAGGTTCAACTTGATTTAAAGCAGTCATTAATGTGGATGGGTGATGTATATGGGTCTATATCTGGGGTTCACAACTGGTGGTACACATACCACTGGTGGTATGCCGGGCAGTGTTGGATGGTACACACAGCATTCCTACCATGACATGAGTGTCCAACAGTGGTAGGAGGCCCTGTGGACCACAGGATTGGGCTCCAAGTCAAGATCCTCAAGCCAAGGATCTTATATATAAAGGTTGAGAGAACTTCCTGATTGAACATCCTGGTTGAAGGCCGGCAGCCAAATTTGAATCCCATAAAGGAGTTGGGCTGAAGATTTGGCGTTAAAAATAAACGGAGCTGCTGGAATAAACAAATTGCCTTTCGAGTAAAAGAAGCGAATATGGCCTGAGAAGAAAGTTTAGCAGAATTAATCCCCAAAATGCATTGAGGGACCCATGACAATTTGTAATGGAAATTCAAGCCCAAATACCTCAATGTCTTAACTTGTTGGATCACCTTGCCTTGGAAAAGCCAGGAATGATACTTCCAGGATTTCTCAAACACAAGAATTTTAGTTTTTGTGTTATTAAGACTGCAATCCTAACCATGCTTTCCTGAGAGTAAGCCCCACTGAACAAAATAGGACTTACTTCTGAGTAGATCTTGTTATGCTTGTGCCCTAAGTTGAAGATTGTTGGCAGAAAGATATTGAATACATTCTGCTACTAAACCTTTTGGCCTGATACCTGCCCAGGAAATCAGGACCATGTCATCTGCATACAATAATAAAGGTCCTGCGGATGACTAAGTTTGGGGCACTGAGAATCAATGGAGGCCAGGTGTGATGATAAATAGTTAATAAATAGATTGAATAAAATAGAGGCAAGGACACAACCTTGCTTCCCTCCTTTATTGGTACAGAAAGAGTCAGAGAGATTGCCTTGTAGGTTCGATCTGACTCAACATGAAGTAATTCTCTGAAGTGCTGACTCAACATGAAGCGTTCTCTGAAGTGCTACCTGTTCCACGCGCAGGGCCAGCTAGGCAGGCGGAGATCAGGGGTCTCAATGCGTGGATGAGACGGTGGTGTAGGGAGGAGGGGTTTAGATTCGTTAGGCACTGGGGAACGTTTTGGGACAAGCGGGGCCTGTACAAGAGGGACGGGCTCCATTTGAACCAGAATGGAACCAGACTGCTGGCGCATAACATTAAAAAGGTGGCAGAGCAGCTTTTAAACTGATCCCTGGGGGAAGGCCGACAGGAGCCGAGGGGCATCCGGTTCGGGACTCCTCATCCCTATGGGATGAGGATGGGGAGGTTAGAGAACAACAAGACAAAGGCAGGGTAGGAGAAGAAATTGGGAAAGGTAGGGAGATGGGATGTGATAGACAGTTTGGCACAATGAGAGGATGCGGGGACAAAGGAGCGAATAAGCAGCCCATCCTGGGGCATTCCGTGTATAAATGCTTTTATGCGAATGCCCGAAGTCTACGAGCAAAGGTGGGAGAACTGGAATGTCTGGTGACAAGGGAAAATATTGACATAGTGGGCATAACGGAAACCTGGTGGAATGCGGAGAATCAGTGGGATACCGCAATCCCGGGCTATAAACTCTACAGGAGGGACAGGCAGGGGCGTGTTGGAGGTGGGGTGGCCCTTTATGTTAAGGAAGGGATAGAATCCAGCAAAGTAGAGATTGAAGGTGGGTCCGACTCCACCGTAGAATCTCTGTGGGTTAAATTACCAGGCTTGAGCAGCGATGTAATACTGGGGGTGTGCTATCGTCCTCCAGACCAGAAATCTGATGGGGACCTTGAAATGAGGAAACAGATCAGGGAGGTGACAAGGAAGGACAGGGTTGTAATCATGGGGGACTTCAATTATCCTCATATTGACTGGGTCAATTTGTGTTCTGGTCACGATAAGGAAACTGGATTTCTTGACGTGCTAAATGACTGTGGCTTAGATCAGCTAGTCACGGAGCCCACCAGAGGACAGGTGACTCTGGATTTAATTTTGTGCGGTACGCAGGACCTGGTTAGAGATGTAAACGTTACTGAGCCATTGGGGAACAGTGATCATGCTGCGATCCGTTTTGACGTGCACGTTGGGGGAAGAATACCAGGCAAATCTCTAACAAAAACCCTTGACTTCCGACGGGCGGACTTCCCTCAAATGAGGAGGCTGGTTAGAAGGAGGTTGAAAGGGAGGGTAAAAAGAGTCCAGTCTCTCCAGAGTGCATGGAGGCTGCTTAAAACAACAGTAATAGAGGCCCAGCAGAGGTGTATACCGCAAAGAAAGAAGGGTTCCACTAAATCCAGGAGAGTGCCCGCATGGCTAACCAGCCAAGTTAGAGAGGCTGTGAAGGGCAAGGAAGCTTCCTTCTGTAAATGGAAGTCTTGCCCTAATGAAGAGAATAAAAAGGAACATAAACTGTGGCAAAAGAAATGTAAGAAGGTGATAGGGGAGGCCAAGCGAGACTATGAGGAACGCATGGCCAGCAACATTAAGGGGAATAATAAAAGCTTCTTCAAATATGTTAGAAGCAGGAAACCCGCCAGAGAAGCGGTTGGCCCTCTGGATGGTGAGGGAGGGAAAGGGGAGATAAAAGGACACTTAGAGATGGCAGAGAAATTAAATGAGTTCTTTGCATCTGTCTTCACGGCAGAAAACCTCGGGCAGATACCGCTGCCCGAACGGCCCCTCCTAACCGAGGAGTTAAGTCAGATAGAGGTTAAAAGAGAAGATGTTTCAGACCTCATTGATAAATTAAAGATCAATAAGTCACCGGGCCCTGATGGCATACACCCAAGGGTTATTAAGGAATTGAAGAATGAAGTTGCAGATCTCTTGACTAAGGTATGCAACTTGTCCCTCAAAACGGCCACAGTGCCAGAAGATTGGAGGATAGCAAATGTCACGCCTATTTTTAAAAAGGGAAAGAGGGGGGACCCGGGAAACTATAGGCCGGTCAGCCTAACATCCATACCGGGTAAGATGGTGGAATGCCTCATCAAAGATAGGATCTCAAAACACATAGACGAACAGGCCTTGCTGAGGGAGAGTCAGCATGGCTTCTGTAAGGGTAAGTCTTGCCTCACAAACCTTATAGAATTCTTTGAAAAGGTCAACAGGCATGTGGATGCGGGAGAACCTGTGGACATTATATGTCTGGACTTTCAGAAGGCGTTTGACACGGTCCCTCACCAAAGGCTACTGAAAAAACTCCACAGTCAGGGAATTAGAGGACAGGTCCTCTCGTGGATTGAGAACTGGTTGGAGGCCAGGAAGCAGAGAGTGGGTGTCAATGGGCAATTTTCACAGTGGAGAGAGGTGAAAAGCGGTGTGCCCCAAGGATCTGTCCTGGGACCGGTGCTTTTCAACCTCTTCATAAATGACCTGGAGACAGGGTTGAGCAGTGAAGTGGCTAAGTTTGCAGATGACACCAAACTTTTCCGAGTGGTAAAGATCAGAAGTGATTGTGAGGAGCTCCAGAAGGATCTCTCCAGACTGGCAGAATGGGCAGCAAAATGGCAGATGCGCTTCAATGTCAGTAAGTGTAAAGTCATGCACATTGGGGCAAAAAATCAAAACTTTAGATATAGGCTGATGGGTTCTGAGCTGTCTGTGACAGATCAGGAGAGAGATCTTGGGGTGGTGGTGGACAGGTCGATGAAAGTGTCGACCCAATGTGCGGCGGCAGTGAAGAAGGCCAATTCTATGCTTGGGATCATTAGGAAGGGTATTGAGAACAAAACGGTTAGTATTATAATGCCGTTGTACAAATCTATGGTAAGGCCACACCTGGAGTATTGTGTCCAGTTCTGGTCGCCGCATCTCAAAAAAGACATAGTGGAAATGGAAAAGGTGCAAAAGAGAGCGACTAAGATGATTACGGGGCTGGGGCACCTTCCTTATGAGGAAAGGCTACGGCGTTTGGGCCTCTTCAGCCTAGAAAAGAGACGCTTGAGGGGGGACATGATTGAGACATACAAAATTATGCAGGGGATGGACAGAGTGGATAGGGAGATGCTCTTTACACTCTCACATAATACCAGAACCAGGGGACATCCACTAAAATTGAGTGTTGGGCGGGTTAGGACAGACAAAAGAAAATATTTCTTTACTCAGCGCGTGGTCGGTCTGTGGAACTCCTTGCCACAGGATGTGGTGCTGGCGTCTAGCCTAGACGCCTTTAAAAGGGGATTGGATGAGTTTCTGGAGGAAAAATCCATTATGGGGTACAAGCCATGATGTGTATGCGCAACCTCCTGATTTTAGGAATGGGTTAAGTCAGAATGCCAGATGTAGGGGAGAGCACCAGGATGAGGTCTCTTGTTATCTGGTGTGCTCCCTGGGGCATTTGGTGGGCCGCTGTGAGATACAGGAAGCTGGACTAGATGGGCCTATGGCCTGATCCAGTGGGGCTGTTCTTATGTTCTTAATACTTCATTCCCCACCCTAAGGACCCAATCACATCCAGGGCTTGCACTGATGGAAATTGTATTGTGCCAGTGCAAGGCCCCAGCAGTGCAAATGGCTGGCAACTTTGACTGTGTGTCAACGGGACGCCCAGCTCCTGCCAAAGCAGGTAAATCGGAGGGGCCTTTCTGAGCAAGGATCAGGGTGGGGTTCAGGGCCAGCTGGGTATGTGTCAGGAGTGAGCTGGAGGTGGATATTGCTGGAAGTAGCACTGCCAATATCCTATACACCTGGACTGGCCTCAACCTGCCCCCCCCCACAAACTGGTTGTACCCCAACTCCAAAAGCTGGCACATATCTGAGTAGACCTGAGGAAGTTTTTCACTTACCTCTCTGTCACTGCCTTGTCACTCACCAGCCCACAGCAATGGAGGAGGCAGGTGGGAGAGTGAGGAAGAAGAAGTGACTTTCCTGGCTCACTGGGCCCCTCAACTTTGACCAAAGAATGTGGGGTGTGTAACGTAGCACAACTGGAAGTGTTGAGATGGATGCCTAAATTGTGGCTCTCTAGCTGTAATGGAATCATGGAAGATCTGGCGAGGGTGTCAGCAGTGGCCCCTCTAAGGGTAAGGCCTGGGCATTCAGCAGGGAGTGTGCTGCACAGCTGCAGCCACTTGAAGGCAATAGGGCCCTCAGGCATAAAAGCACCCAATGAAGGGAGAGTTTGGGGTGGGAAGCAGAAGGAGGAAAGTTGGAGAAAGGGGAGACTGGACTGAGGCACTGATGGCTAATGGACTACTGGAACTGTGACTAGACAGATTGGTGAATGGACTTTGGAGACTGCTGGAGACATTAAGACTGGTGTTTGGCTGCTGTGCCCAAGACCTGCTGATGACCAAGGGGCTGCTGTAGTGGTGGGAGGCTGCTGGCAGGAAGGAGGACCTCTGTAGGTTAAACCTACCCTGGTGGTGGGGTCCAGCAGTACTGCAGGGCAGAACCAGGGTCATTTTTGAGGAAAGTGGAGCTAATTAGCTGAAAGTGGGCAGAATTCTGCAGGCAGAGCTTGGCCTTGGAATCTGGTAAAACACTGACTGGCTTAGTCCTTTCACCCATGAGAAAGCTGACCTTTGGGAGGGTTGATGGAGGAACCAGGTGGGTTCTAGCTCTTGAGGAGAGTCACACACCTTGGCCAAGAAAGGCAGGGGAACTGATGGGGTGCTGATGCTTGAAGAAGGGAAATCTGACAGGTCAAAGGTAAGCTTTTAGACATAGAAGGGGCCTCATCCTTGGACCCCATTAAACAAGAGGCACTTCTGTTGATCTTTCTTTGGTTTCCCAAGCATTTCATGGTTTGCAAGTATTTCCTCCAAGCTGGGCCCCGACAATTTCCCTGAGATAACTGGGAGAGATTTGGGTTGGGCCCACAGACTATTTTTTGGCAGTCCCCAATGGTAAAGTCAGAGATGACCCAGAGATGTTTAGCCTTTCAGCTGTGTTTGCCAAAGGGTCACTCCAGCAATTCAGGAAACAAAAGGTTCCCATTCCATACTGCAAGAAGAGCAGGGAATGAGATTGGGAAACAGGGAGACTGGAAAAGAGGAATGAAATGGGATTCCTCTCTTCTTATATCACTCATTGTCCTCAAACTGGCACTGAGTGATATAAAGGGGCTTTTAGTTCAACTTGGATTGTTGGTGTTCTTAGGCTGTGGGTGAGCTTGTTTGCAAGAAGCAGGCCTGGCCCTTCCATACGAGTGCTTGAGCCCCTCACCCTTAGGTGGCAGGCTGGGAAGGGTGGTGAACTGATGGGGGTGTGCCATGTTCCATGCCCACCTGCCCAGGCCCTCCGACTGCCTGGAGGATGGGAGGGTTTACCTCCTCCTGCTGCAGTTTTATCACCATATTAGAAGTGATGACCTCTTTTAGAATATTTTTCTGTTCTACTCTTGCCATCTATAGACTATGGATAAATTTTCAAATGCCTATTAGCACACATCAGGCAGAACAGCTCAAGCCATCTCTGCTTGCCAACATCCTAAGGAACCAGCCCTGGATTCTGGATGCTTTTCCTAGAGTCTCTACATTCACCATTGGACTGTAACATGAATCATGGACACAACCTTGTGAACATGTCAAGCCCTGAACTCCATCTGGAATTCTGTTTATCATCACGTGCCTTGGGTCAGGGAGGCCATCTGCTGCTGGATGCCTCCTCAAGTCTTGCATTACTGTTTGGCAAAGGTCAGGTTCATCTTGTCCTTCATAATCTCTGCCAGATAAGTGGCCAATGACTTGCACATTCCTATATGGATGCACCACTGCTCAAGATTCTGGGAAGATGGTTTTTGTTTTCCGACTTGAGAACAAATAATGGAAATGTCAATCTCCACCATCTTCAGACTCAACCCCGATCCCATGTTCAAGGTTCACCAGGGATATCCTGTATTTGGTTATTTAAACAATCACCAGGTTGGTCTATTGCCCCGCTCTGCCAATTTTGATACTATCCAAGGCTTCCTTTCACAGGTTCCACACAACCTGTGACAATAATAGGACACTCTACATCTTACCTTTTTTGTTCACACTTGTTACACACTCTGAAATGGATGATGGTCTTGAACATGTAAAATTTATTCCAATACAGTTGAACTCATAGCGAATGCATGCTATGCACTCCAGCTCCAAAGCTGTGAGACAAAGGAAGGATGATCAGTAAAGAGAAATTCTGGATTCTGGTTAGAGTGCTTTTCCAGAGAGGAGGGAACTGGAGTTTGCTGCAGCGAGTAAAGGCCATAACAAAGGGACTCAGCTGTATAAGGAAGGATAGGAAAGCTGCAAACAGGAAGGCAGAAAGATCACAGCAGGTTTGAGAAAAGAGCTGAGGTGACACAAAAGATTACAATAGGAGGTAACTGCCAAACAACACACTGCTCAGAAGCACACAAAGCAGAATAAGAACTGATTGATTGATTGATTGATTGATTGATTGATTGATTGATTGATTGATTGAACAGACTGTTATGGGTGAATCTCCCCCTGGTTATGATATTCTGAACTCAAGCAATATTTCGTGCTGGCGTCCTCCTGGACTTAGTCGAGCCCTTCTTCCTTTGCGGTAAGCACTTCTGCTGGGCCTCCATTGCTGTTTTAAACAGCCTCCATGCACTCTGGAGAGGTTGGACTCTTGTTACCTTCCTTTTCAACTTCCTTCTGACTAGCCTCCTCATTTGGGGGAACTCCACCCTTTGGAAGTCTTTTGTGTCAGGTTTGCTTGGCACTCTTCCCTCGACATACATGGCAAAACAGATCGCAGCATGATCACTCTTCCCCAATGGCTCAGTAACATTTACCTCTCTAACCAGGTCCTGAGTACCACACAATATTAAATCCAGAGTCACCTGTCCTCTGGTGGGCTCCATGACGAGTTGCTCTAAAACATAGTTCTTTAGCAAGTCATGAAATCCGATCTCTCTTTCGTGATCAGAGCACGAATTGACCCAGTTGATATGAGGATAATTGAAGTCCCCCATGATTACAACCCTGTCCCTCCTTGTCAACTCCCTGATCTGATTCCCCCTTTGCAAGGTCCCCTTCAGGTTTTTGGTCCAGAGGACAATAGCGTGTCCCCAGTATTACATTGCTTCCCAAGCCCAGTAATTTAATCCGCAGAGATTCTATGGTGGAGAATCAGACCCACCTTCATTCTCTGCTGGATTCTACCCCTTCTTTAACATAGATGGCCGCCCCACCTCCAACCTGCCCAGCCCTGTCCTTCCTATAGTTTATAGCCTGGAATTGCAGTATACCACTGATTCTCTGAATTCACCAGGTTTCTGTTATGCCTACTATATCAGTGTTCCCCTTGCCATCAAACATTCCAGTTCCACCATCTTTGCTTGGAGACTTCAGGTATTTGCATAAAAGTACTTGTATATGGAGTGCTGCAACATGGGCTACTTATTTGCTCCTTTCTCCCTGCAGCCTCTCATTTTCATGGACAGGCTATCACATCCACCATGCTTCTACTCCCAATTTCTACTCTCTTGCTACCTTGTTATTCCTTAACCTCCCCGTCCTCTTTCCATAGGGATGAGGGGTACTGAACTGGATGCCCCTCGGTTCCTGTAGGCTTTCCCCAAGTGTCAGTTTAAAAGCTGCTCTGCTACCAGTGGCGTAGCTAATGATCGTGAAGCCCAGTGCCAAGTTCAGAATGTTGCCTGGAAGTGAAGTCACAACCGGAAGTGACATCATGCCCAGGCTTTTTCAAAGGAGAAAATTGGGAGGAACCCACCTCCTCCCTCCAGCAGCTCACCACCCACTTGCTCTGCTGCCTCCCCCAGTCAGTGGCATAGCTAAGGCATCTGTCTGCTACCTGGGGTCAAAGAAGATTTTGTAGCTCCCCCTCCATGAAACAATCAGATTTAATTAATTAAGCAAATAAATAAAAAGTTATTGGTTCCATGCTGTATTATTATAACATTTCATTGGCACTCAGAACCATCAGTCTCAGGTTGGTTTTGATTTAAGCAAATCCGCTTTTTGTTCCATAAAGACAGTTGTGCTTTCATTTTATGGTTAATTGGCCATAAGTTTTGATAGAACACAGAGGTTCCAATGCTGTTTGTTTCACTGCATTTGCATTAAATTACCTTTCCAATGATATATAACATGATGGTAGTATTCATACATACCAAGATTTTTTCACTTTTGGTCACTAGTGTCAAGCTCAGCTTGTTGCCCCCCTACAGTGTGATGCCCAGTGCAGCTGCTACCCCCTGCACCCCATTACCTAAACCACTGTCTGCTACCTTTTTCATGTTACGTGCCAGCAGTCTGGTTCAAGTGAAGCCTGTCCCTCTTGTACAGGCCCGACATGTCCCAAAATGTTTGGCAGTACCTAATGAATCTAAACCCCTCCTCCAGACACCACCATCTCATCCACTCATTGAGACCCCTGAACTCCACCTACCTAGCCGCCCCTGCACGTGAAACAGGTAGCACTTCTAAGAACACTACCTTTGGAATCCTAGCTTTGAACTTCCTACCCAGCAGCGTAAATTTGGCCTCCAGGACCTCATGGCTACATTTCCCCACATTGTTGGTGCCAACATGCACCACAACAGCTACCTCCTCCCCAACACTATCTACTAACCTATCTAGATGAGACGTGATGTCTGCAGCTTTCACACCAGGCAGGCAAGTCACCATGCGGTCCTCCCATTCGTCACAGACCTTCCCTTTATGTTCCTAACAATTGAATCACCCACTACAAGAAGC
Organism: Tiliqua scincoides; assembly: GCF_035046505.1. Classification (NCBI taxonomy): domain Eukaryota; kingdom Metazoa; phylum Chordata; class Lepidosauria; order Squamata; family Scincidae; genus Tiliqua; species Tiliqua scincoides. The sequence goes on from NC_089822.1 coordinate 253,335,910, forward strand.
CCCAAACCCCCTCCCACCAAGTAATAAGTGCAATTACATACGTTCCTGTCCCCTGAAGAAGGGGATCCTACCAGGGGATTGTTCCTCTCCTCTCCAGAATGAGGCACCTTGAGTTCCTTCAGGGAGAAAGGCAGGGTAAAAATAAAGTATAATAATACTTTAATAATAAAGTATAAATGACATCCTCTAGCCCTGAGACTTCCTACCTGAACAGCTGGGGAGCTGCCTGCCTGAGGGTGGAAGGACACCTGCACGTCCCTGGAAGTCTCACGGTGGTCCCTCGCTGCCTTCCTCTGCTTCTCCAGGTTGGCAACCAAAGTTTCAAGGGAGCAGGCCCGTTCCCTGAGTCCCTGGAGCTTTCTGCACTGAGGGCACACCCATGACCCCCAGAGGCATATAGCCAGACATGTGACACTCAGTGCAAAACACTTGATAGCCCCCAACCTGCTGCTGGCTGGCTGACTGCCTAGTTTTGTGATACTTAAGAAAGCTTACCCGGCTTTGCTACCCCTCTTCTCAAGGGAGCTTCCTTGCCCAGCTTCTGAACTAACTCAGATACTGAACTCACTCTATCTGACCTTGGCACTTTGTCCCAGGAAGCCAGAAGCTCACTTCCTACCTGACCCTAGCTTTATATTCCTAGATCAGTGGTTCTCAAACTGGTGAGTCATGACCCACCAGTTTGTGTAAAGGTCCCCCATCCCTTTAAGGGGTGGGGGGAAGGGGAGAAGCAGGGAAGCGATCCCATGGATCGTGTCCATATGGGGGGGGGCGAGCGGGGTGCTTGGGACTTACTTTATGAAGGCAGGGCTGAGGCGCTCCATGAGGCTTGGAACATTCACTAAAAGCAGGCGCAAAGCACTTCCGTTTTGCAGCAGGTGTTTAGTGCCCGCTTTTAGTGAACGTTCGAAGCCTCAGGGAGCACTATGGAGGGCTGCACAGGGCTCCCCACACCTCCTACAGCCTGCTGCAACTCTGCCTACATAAAGTAAGTCACAAGCACCCCCTCGCCCCTCCCCCACAAGGGGACTTGCTGAGGGAGTAAAGCTCCCTCAAAGTTTGAGCACCACTATCTTAGATCGTTCCTTCCTCCCCTCCTTTCTGGCTGACTGAAAAGGGGCTGGCCTTCACAGGTGAGATCTGCAAAGTTCAGGAGGACAATCAGTGGCTGATTCTATCCCTGGGAACTGCAGAAGTCTATTAATGGGATTAATCCATTTTCAAACTTCTGAATGGGGTACCTGAATCTGCAAACTCCTAAAATGTTAGCTGACTATACTCAATTTGCTGGCTGGCTGGGAACCTGCCCTGCCTGCATTCTTGTCCTCTGATCAGCTCTCTTTGGGCTGGACTGTATTGAACCCCAAGCTGGTCTTTACTTTGAATTTAAACTGAACTGGCTTTAGTTTTTGAAGTTGGCAGAACTTACACACTTAGGATTAAATCCTGTTTAAAGTTAAAACACTAAAGTGTGCTTTCCTCCTCCTTAAATTCTCTTCCTTTGTTTAGATTGGGCTCCTACTCTGGTCAACTCAGAGTAGACCTGTTTAGACTTGAGCTGTAACTCCATTCAGAATTAGCTCCCTGTCCAAATTCTGCCTTGCTGCTTTTATTAAGTATGCACTTAGATATTTCTTTTTATTGCCCTTGTGTAGTCCTACCCAATTTTCTGGAACTTCAGAATTCCCTCCTCAGGTCAGATTTTTCTGGAACTTCAGAATTCCCTCCTCAGATCAGATTAAGTACTAACTTTAGGTAAAAGAATAAAAGTTGATTTAAAGTTAGACAAATGAGAGAACACACTTTCCTTCTCTGCGTCCTCCCTCTTCTCACACAGATGCTTCAAACACCCTGTCTTACCTTGGTATTTTGTCCCAGCAAGCATTGCTTCCAAAGAAGGCCACTGGCATTGCTTATTTCTTTATGGGGAGAGGAAATTCCCCATAAACATCATCTTTCTTGCAACTAACCTCTCCTTTTTCAGTCTTGAGGATCCAAATTCTACTCACCACCACGCCACACCCAGGCACTCCCCACTTCTTCTCCCAACCATCTTTTGAAAAATGACAAGCAGGACTCACCAGGGCTCACGTAAAGCAGGACAACAAACACAAGGAGCAGAACCTTATTCATCCTGCTGGATGTGACAGGCAAACCGAGATCACAACTGAAGCAGACAGGAAGAGAATCACCTTCAGACCAGAAAGCTCTTCTCTGGCTACCTCAGGACAGCTCTGTGCTGGTCATTTATCCTCTCCAAGTCCCTAAGAAGAGCCAAGGTGTGAAGCAAGAGGGTGCAGCCAGGCCTTCTTACTGGAAAGGGGTGCAAAGTTCATCGTGTACCTCTACTGGAACAGGAGAACTTGGCAGTAGGTTGCCACCTGCAACCTTTTTAAACATGTTGCTACCAAGTCAGGTTTTCCCCACCCTGTCCTGATTCCCCTGATTTGCTGACTCTACATGCAGAACATCACATTTGTCTCTACAGAACTGCATCTGACTGGTGTGGGCCCAATGATCAAGCCTGTCAAGATCATTCTGAATCCTCATTCAATCTTCCATGTTGTAAACTCTCCCTCTCCTCCAGTTCTGAATCATGGGCACATTTTATAAGCAACCTCCTGCGACATCATCCATATAGTTAATAAAAACTGTGAACAGCACAGAGCCCTGTGGTGCTTGATTCCTCCCTCTGGTTGACACAGAACCGTTTAATATCACTCATTGACATGCTTGTTCAACAAGCTTGGAAACAGCTGACAAAAGCATCATCTAGCTCACCCTTGTCTCTGATCCACAAGGATATCGCAGGAGACTTTGTCTAATGCTTTGCTGAAATCTAGCTGCAGTCTGTCAGTGGTGTTCCCACAGTCAGCCTGACTAATCACCAAGGAGATGAAATCAGTCTGCTATGACTGGTGTCCAAAGAAGGTATTGACAGGCATTTGTCCTGCACAGATTTCATTTGATCAGATTGTAGAGAGTGAGAACACAACATCCCATCAGGGCACATGTCTTAAGAAGTCTGGCAGTCTCTGACAAGCCCAGCAAGACCCCTTATGGGAAACACTTCCATCCCAGGAACAATCTGAACAGTGTACCAATGGGCTCATGTGAATTAATGCGGGCACAGGCGGTAAACAGACGGAACACTTTGTCCAGAGCAAAGTACCCACTGGTCATGATGATTCTGGGAAGATGGTCTTGTTTTTTTACTTGAGTTGAAGACAAGATGAAAACTTTTTGCAAGCATCACAATTATCCCAAGACCTCATTAGGAAATGTGAAATGTCTGCAGCTCTGGCCCTACCATGTAAAGGACGTTCTGGCTGTGGTTATGAATGCAGTGACGTCAAGATGAATGCATTGATGGCAACAGCTCCTGGTTTTATTTTATTGTATTGTCATATGTTGTTCTTAACTGTATTTTTCCAAATGCTCAAAGTGTTTGGTGTCCAATATAACAGAAAAACAATAAATTGTACATCAAACACTGTGAGCATTTGGAAAAATGGGTATATAAATCTTTTCAGTACATATATTAAATAATTAGTCCCATCTGGATTAAAGCTCTCTGTGTGGGGTTGCCATTAAAGATGTTTTGGGAAACTTCAGCTGTTGCAAAAGGAGGGCTAAGGACAGCCTGACAGGTGTGCTGAAGCCTGAAGGTGGGACTGCCAGTGCCATCTAGTAGGGATGTTAGCGAAGGGTGGAAGGAATATGCTGAAAGGGAGAAGGACTGTTCCTTTGAGGGCACTCTGAAGGTGGTGGTGGGGAAACTGCCTTTATTAACGCACATGCTTTGTTAGCAGGTATACAAACAGAACCTGGATGCAAGATTCTGGCCCCTCCTCTCCTTGAACTAGTTTCTTGACTGTGAGGTTCCCACTTCCTCCTGATATTCTTCCTGTTATACTTGGCCCTAACTTTTGATAGAAAGAAGGTATAGCACTCCAGCCTTTTTCACTGCATTCTGCTGTAAATTCCACATCCAACGGTATATGACACGATGATATTATTCCTTAAAACAGCGATTTTACTGTGTCCCCCCCCCGTGTGCGTCACCCAGTGTGTCTGCACCCCCCTCGTGACGCCACTGGCAGCTGTAGTCCCGTAGCTGTGTCCTTGAGCTCATACGCACTCCTTCATGGAAAACGGAGCCACAAGACAAAGAGCTGCTGTAGCAGGCCGGTTTCCTCCCAGATCTGACACTGTTAAGGAATATATGCATTCCTGGGCCTGGTGTGTATGACTTGTGACAGTAGTCGTCGCCATATGCCCACGGCAGTGCCTCCAGCGTCCCACATGGGCAGAGAGTCCGGGTGAGATCAGAAAACTCAAGATCCCAGAACATTTCTGGCCCCTCCTTTGGCTCCTGAGCCCCCTTTTCTACCCTGGGCCTGGATACAAATTACCTCCTTCAGCACCCTCTCATAGGCCCTGACTGGAAGTAAGTCTTTCCCTCCTTGAGGTCCCATTGGGATTGCCAGTGTCACCACCATTCTGAGACATGCTCAAGTTCAGGTTCTAAGGTTCTGGAAAAGGCCACTGACAGCCAGTGTGGCAGTTTTGACATACTCAGGGTCCTATACTCAGAGCACAGTACTGTATAGACTTCTATGGATGCTCATGTACTCATACGAGTGGATGCATGCGCAAAGGAAAAGAAAAAGAAAAAGCTGAGGACCGTCCCCATCTAAATAAACAAAACTTAAAACAGCCCATGGAGGTTTAGTAAGTTCAGAGGCCCAAAGGAGTCATGGAACATTGATGTATCAGATGTAAAGTTGCACATGGGGGGCCAGGCCCGTAGCCAGGATTCTAGAGGTGGGGGTGGCTATTTTTTCAAGGGGGGCAATGATGTCAGGTATCTATACTGGTGGGCAAAATGAAAGGGTTAATCTGGGGAAACATCAAATACCCGAAACTCCCCCAAATTTCATGAAGTGAAAAGAATTTGGTTTTTTTGGTGAAAGATGCATTCATTATCTGTCAAGCAATGTAACAATAATTTGCATAGAATAAATGCATGTCTGCATGCCATGTAAATGTATTGGCTACTCAGAAATCACATGCAACATATCCTTTCATTTACACACCAGTACAATACACAGGCCTGCAACCCTGCAAAAGAAAAACATATCACTGTGACTCAGGTAGTATTTACTTGCATTGAAAGGGCCTATTTAACACCGATTTAATACCTATATAGCACCTATCTAACACCTATATAATGCGTATCTAGTGCCTATGCAACATCTATCTAGCACCTTTATTGCACCTATCTAGCACCTCTTATATAGCACCTATATAATGCCGATCTACTGCCTATTTAACACCTATCTAGTGCCTATCTAACCTATATAACGCCTATCTAGCACCTATCTAGCACCTATCTACCTATATAGCACCTATCTAACACCTATATAACGCCTATCTAACACCTATATAACGCCTATCTAACACCTATCTAACACCTATATAATGTCTATCTTGCACGTATATAGCACCTATCTAGCATCTAACACCTATATGCCTATCTAGCACCTATCTAACACCTATCTAGCACATTGCAAAATCAGGATCAAAAGATGTTTTCATCAATATTCGCACATAGACTAAATAGTTTTATTACTAATTATATCCATACAGATCAATATGGATTTATGCCAGGAAGACAAATGAAAGATACTATTCGTAGGGGGGCGGAGCCAACATTCGGTGAAGTAGCAAGGAACCTCAGGGGCTCCCGGGGAGATTGCTAAATAGATGTGTTTTTCATGTGCCTCAACAACTAAGGCACGCTTCGGTGCCAGGAAGACGGTACAAAGAGCTTAGAGCTTGATGGGGGAGTCCTTTGAAACAGGCAATTTCAAGGATTTTTCTCCGTTTGCTTTGTGCTGGATCACATCTATCCCGGTCACCATATTGGAGATACAGAAAGCCGAAAACTTTCCCCCCATGGCCTAGATACAACAACATAACAGCGAAAACAGCTTTAAACTGTGAGTAAACTTGCTTATTAAAAGGCCTTAACGAGAACTGCAATCAAGATATCGGAAGGAGTCAGAGGTAAACTTTAAGATTATTTATGTTGGCCGGTAGCCACCCAGAGGGGAAATAAGCAAATTTGGATTCCCCTGCTGGAGTAAACACAAGATTATTTTGTTATGGTATGCACCGAGGAGAAGTAAATAAGAGGAAAAGAAATGACTAATTATATTCAAGGCTGAAAAGGAAAAAAACTTTACTTTCATTTTCCCAGCAAATGGCTTGAAATATGTCGGGCTCATTTAAAGGCATACTAACCTAATTTGACTGTATTGTTTTGAATTATTGATATACCCAGTGGTGGGATTCAACCGGTTCTACCCACTTCTACAGAACCCTTTGCTAGCTTATGGGTCAGTTCTGCGAACCGTTTGCTACGAGCGCGGCCAGCCAATCGCAGCAGCGCTACTCACAGGACTGGGAGGAGGCGCTGGGTGGGAAGGAGAGAGGCTGGGCGCCCGCAGAGTGGCCAGAGCAAGCTGAGCACAAGCAGGAGGAGGAGAAGGTGAGCCGAGGTCTCCAGTGCACCTTGCCCGGGCTGCCCCCCCTTCCCTGTGTCTCTCCTTTGGCATTTCATAGCAGGGACATGCGATGAGTGGGGAGGCAGGTGAGGCAGAGCCTGCCCACCGGAGTTCCTCAACAAGCACCACGAACACTGTGTAAGGTGCTTAAGCACACACAACCCATGGCAGCAGCGCTTTTCAAAGGACTCTGGTGGGGAGACTCTGCCCACCCACAGCAGGTCCCTGTTTCAGAGCCCCCCCAGAACCCAGCTAGAGTTTCCCGCTCAAAGCGCTCGCTCTGCCCCAGCACTCCCGCTTATGAAATGAGAGGGAGGCGCCTCCCCTTTCCGTGCCTTTTCTCAGCCTGGCTGGGGAGGGGAGCGAGATGTGCCACGTGGACTCAGGTGAGGGGCGCCCCCCACCGCTGCTGCCACCACTGCCCCTCCTCTCCCCCCCCCCGCCATCCTGAGGCGCACCATCCTCCTCTCTGCCCGCGCCCGGCTCAGCTCCCTTCTGGCAGGACCTCTTCCGTGCTTTGGAAAGGTCGCCTTTCTAGCCCCCCCTTCAGTCAGCAGCTCCCCAACAACAAGGCGGCCTCAGGGGGCACTCACGTTCGCCTTGGATCGAGCACTCATCTTGCCTCAGGCTGCAATGATATCCACTCTTTCCTGGGAGTAAGCCCCATTGGCTATAATGGGACTTACTCCTGAGTAGACATGCATAGGATTGTGCTCAAAGGCTGCACTCCTAGCCACACTTTCCTGCAAGTAAGCCCCTTTGGCTATAATGAGACTCTATAATGAGTAGACATGCATAGGCTTGGGCTCTCATGCTACAGTAAGCTCCATTGACTATAATGGGACTTACTTCTGAGTAGACGGGCATAGGGATTGTGCCCTTACTTCCCACAAGCACAGGACTGCACCATGGGGTTGGTTTTCATCCTTGGGGTTTGGGAATGCAGTTTTGTGCCTGGGATCTTTTCATTGCAATACAACATTGTGTTGTTACACAGTTGTGTATTGTGTATGTATTGTGTTGTTACACAATACATACAATTGTGTATGTGTTACACAATGATTGTATAATACACTATCAGACACAGAGAGTCGATGCTCCCACAGCTAAAATTCCTCAGGTTAAAAAAAGGCAGGAATGTGGCAAAAAAAACAGGAATGTGGCCTGGAAGAGATTCCTCAAGCGCTCCTGCAAACTCCTCCACTTTTCTCTGATCCCGGTATCAATGTGAGGTCTTCCTTCCTTTTTTGTGTGATACAGTCACTTTGTTTGCAGGGATAGAAACCAGCAAAGTAGAGATTGAAGGCAGGTCAGACTCCACCATAGAATCTCTGTGGGTTAAATTACCAGGCCTGAGGAGCGATATAATACTGGAGGTGTACTATCGTCCTCCAGACCAGAAACTGGAAAGGGACCTTGAAATGAGGAAACAGATCAGGGAGGTGACAAGGAGGGACAGGGTTGTAATCATGGGGGACTTCAATTATCCTCATATAGACTGGGTCAATCTGTGTTCTGGTCACGATAAGGAAACCGGATTTCTTGACATGTTAAATGACTGTGCCTTAGAGCAGCTAGTCATGGAGCCCACCAGAGGACAGGTGACTTTGGATTTAATATTGTGCGGTACTCACGACCTGGTTAGAGATGTCAATGTTACTGAGCCGTTGGGGAACAGTGATGATGCTGCGATCCATTTCGACATGCATGTCGAGGGGAAGAATACCGGGCAAATCTCTCACAAAAACCCCTGACTTCCGAGGAGCGAACTTCTCTCAAATGAGGAGGCTGGTTAGAAGGAGGTTGAAAGGGAAGGTCAAAAGGGTCCAGTCTACTGAGAGCATGGAGGCTGCTTAAAACAACAGTATTAGAGGCCCAGCAAAGGTGTATACCACAAAGAAAGAAGGGTTCCACTAAATCCAGGAGGGTGCCCGCATGGCTAACCAACCAACCAAGTTAGAGAGGCTGTGAAGGGCAAGGAAGCTTCCTTCCATAAATGGAAGTCTTGCCCTAATGAGAATAAAAAGGAACATAAACTTTGGCAAAAGAAATGTAAGAACGTGATATGAGAGGCCAAGAGACTATGAGGAACGCATGGCCAGCAACATTAAGGGGAATAATAAAAGCTTCTTCAAATATGTTAGAAGCAGGAAACCACCAGAGAAGCGGTTGGCCCTCTGGATGGTGAGGGAGGGAAAGGGGAGATAAAAGGAGACTTAGAGATGGCAAAGAAATTAAATGAGTTCTTTGCATTTGTCTTCACAGCAGAAGACCTCGGGCAGATACCGCTGCTCGAACTGCAACTCCTGACCGAGGAATGAAGTCAGATAGAAGTTAAAAGAGAAGATGTTTCAGACCTCATTGATCAATTAAAGATCAATAAGTCACCGGGCCCAGATGGCATCCACCCAAGAGTTATTAAGGAATTGAAGAATGAAGTTGCTGATCTCTTGACTAAGATATGCAACTTGTCCCTCAAAACGGCCACGGTGCCAGAAGATTGGAGGATAGCAAATGTCATGCGTATCTTTAAAAAGGGAAAGAGGGGGGACCCGGGAAACTATAGGCCAGTCAGCCTAACATCTATACTGGGTAAGATGGTGGAATGCCTCATCAAAGATAGGATCCCAAAACACATAGACGAACAGGCCTTGCTGAGGGAGAATCAGCATGGCTTCTTTAAGGGTAAGTCTTGCCTCATAAACCTTTTAGAATTCTTTGAAAATGTCAACAGGCATGTGGATGCGGGAGAACCCATGGACATTATACTGTATATCTGGACTTTCAGAAGGTGTTCGACATGGTCCCTCACCAAAGGCTACTAAAATAACTCCACAATCAAGGAATTAGAGGACAGGTCCTCTAATTGAGAACTGGTTGAAGGCCAAGAAACATAGAGTGGGTGTCAATGGGCAATTTTCACTATGGAGAGAAATGAAAAGCGGTGTGCCCCAAGGATCTATCCTGGGACCAGTGCTTTGCAACCTCTTCATAAATGACCTGGAGACAGGGTTGAGCAGTGAGGTGGCAAAGTTTGCAGACGACACCAAACTTTTCTGAATGGTGAAGACCAGAACTGATGGTGAGGAGCTCCAGAAGGATCTCTCCAAACTGGCAGAATGGGCAGCAAAATGGCAGATGCGCTTCAATGTCAGTAAGTGTAAGGTCATGCACATTGGGGCAAAAAATCAAAACTTGACATATAGGCTGATGAGTTCTGAGCTGTCTGTGACAGATCAGGAGAGAGATCTTGGGGTGGTGGTGGACAGGTCGATGAAAGTGTCGACCCAATGCGCGGCAGCAGTAAAGAAGGCCAATTCTATCCTTGGGATCGTTAGAAAAGGTATTGAGAACAAAACAGCTAATATTATACTGCCGTTGTACAAATCAATGGTAAGTCCACACCTGGAGTATTGTGTCCAGTTCTGGTGGCTGCATCTCAAAAAAGACATAGTGGAAATGGAAAAGGTGCAAAAGAGAGCAACTAAGATGATTACTGGGCTGCGGCACCTTCCTTATGAGGAAAGGCTATGGCATTTGGGCCTTTTCAGCCTAGAAAAGAGGCGCCTGAGGGGGGACATGATTGAGACATACAAAATTATGCAGGGGTTGGACAGAGTGAATAGAGAAATGCTCTTTACACTCTCATATAATAGCAGAACCAGGGGCATCCACTAAAATTGAGTGATGTGACAGTTAGAACAGACAAAAGAAAATATTTCTTGACTCAGTGTGTGGTCGGTCTGTGGAGCTCCTTGCCACAGGATGTGGTGATGGCGTCCGGCTTGGACGACTTTAAAAAAGGATTGGACAGGTTTCTGGAGGAAAAATCCATTATGGTTTACAAGCCATGATGTGCATGTGCAACCTCCTGATTTTAGAAATGGGCTATGTTAGAATGCCAGATGCAAGGGAGGGCACCAGAATGAGGTCTCTTGTTATCTGGTGTGCTCCCTGGGGCATTTGGTGGGCCGCTGTGAGATACAGGAAGCTGGACTAGATGGGCCTATGGCCTGATCCAGTGGGGCTGTTCTTATGTTCTTATGAACTGTTCTCCCAGAATCTCTGTGCACAAGATGGTCAGGGCTGGGGTTGCAGGACTGGGGTAATAGGAAACTCCCCCTAAAGAGAACCTTTCTTGCAGCTATCTCCTCCTTTTTCAGTCTTGAGGATCAGAATTACACTCACCACAACTCCATACTCAGCCGCTCCCCACTTCTCCTCCCAACCAACTTTTGAAAAATGACATCATGATTCCCAAGCAGAACTCACAAGGGCTCATGTAAAGCAGGACAACAAACACAAGGAGCTGAACCTTATTCATCCTGCTGGATGTGACAGGCAAACCAAGATCACAACTGAGGCAGACAGGAAGAGAATCACCTTCAGACCAGAAAGCTCTTCTCTGGGTACCTCAGGACAGCTCTGTGCTGATCTTTTATCCTCTCCGAGTCCCTAGGAAGAGCCAAGGTGTGAAGCAAGAGGGTGCAGCCAGGCCTTCTTACTGGAAGGGGGTGCAAAGCTCCTCATGTATCTCTACTGGAAGACTTGGCAATAGGTTTTGGACACTGTTTATCACTATTGTCTTCCCTGGGAGTGGCCTGGCCTGAAATGCTTGGCATCCAACTCCTTTTTTAGAATCAGGTACATTGACATGCCTGGCAGTCCATATACAGGGGGCTGGTGGTACTCTATAGCCTTGTGCATTGTTATCCTTGGGGAACTCCTTAGTTATGTGGCAAGAACGAAGAGGAAGCAAGAGATAAACAAGAAATGAGCAGCTTGCAGTCCAAATCCTAATGAAATCTCCCCCACCCAATGCAGCTGTGCCAATGGAGCGTGTGCCGTATCCTGTGTTGGAGGACAGGCTGTTGCCGAGTTGGGGGCGTTCATTCCCTTACCATGTGGAAAGTCTCTGCTGCCCCAGTGGGTGTCCTCTGATCTGCAGCAGTTATTTTGCTGAGGAATAAACTGGTGTATGATTTTGATTGACCTCGAATGGTGGGTTTTCCAAATGTCTGAGAATCTAAAAAAAATTTAGCAGCAGGAGCAGAGCTGACTGTAAAAGCTGTGATTCCTCCTGCAGGTGATGGTGTTAGAGAGAGGGGTAGAAGGGGCTCCCCTTCTCATGCAGTGGGAAGGAGCTGCAGGGGGAAGTGGGCTGCGCCAACTGCCACTGACCCTATACTGCTAGGCCCCTCTGCCTCCCTCATCACCACAGGACCTGTGGATAGACAGAAAGACCCACATTCATCCCAATGTTTCTCCTACATAACGTGATGAGATAGCACTCATCATAGTACACAGCACAAGGGATCGTGCATATGAACAGATGACGTTGAGGGGTCATACTGAATTGGATCATTAATCTGCCACCTAGATCCTTTTTAAAGATGTTGCTGCCAAGCCATGTTTCCACCACCCTGTCCTGATTCCCCTGATTTGCTGTACCTGCATCCAGAACATCACTTCTTTCTCCATGGAGCTGCATCTGACTGGTGTGGGCCCAGTGATCAAGCCTGTCAAGATCATTCTGAATCCTCATCATTCAGCCTTCCAGGCTGTAAACAGTCCCTCTCCTCTAGTTCTGTGTGATAGGCAAATTTTATAGGCACCCCCCTACAACATCATCCATATAGTTTCTAAAAACTCTGAACAGCACAGAGCCCTGTGGCACTTGATTCCTCCCTTCAGGCTGTCATAGAGCCATTTATTAGCACTCATTGACGTGCTTGTTCAACCAGCTTTGAGCCCACCTAACAGTAAGCAGTACCATCTAGCCCACTGGTGACTCTTTGCTCCACAAGGATACAATGGGAGGTATTGTCCAATGCTTTGCTGAAATCTAGCTGCAGCTTCTCACTGGTGTTTCCAGACAGTCAACCAGACAAGTCGCTCTATCCAAAGAGGCGAGACTGGCCTGGCACGACTTCTTCCTGACACAAGCCCTGCTGGCTGCTAGAAATCCTGCCAGGGCGAATGTTTCTCACCTCTGGGCTACTGAACAGAGCATAAAATTACAGCAAAGCTTTCCATTGCAAAGCTGAAATCAACAAGTCCGGCATGATATCTTGCTGGTGGGGTGTACTTGGATTCAAGCTCTTCTGCCATCCCCCTTTCCACGCATGCAGCCAATGTGCAGTGTGTTCCTGTCAGCATTTGTCCTTTGTGTCTCTCTTTTGGGCTCCATCTCTGTTTTTTTCTACTGGGCCTCTGCACTGCCAGAACAAGAGTTCTGGTGCTGCTCTGTGGTTGAGGTGGTGGCAAAGCGGACCTGCCAGTCTCTTCAGCCAGGGCACTGCTGCAAGCAGTGAGTGGTTGTGGTGAAGCACCAGTAGCCTCCAGAGAAGCCCCAGTGCTGGCACAATGGCACAGAGTGTGGACGGGTGGTGGGAGGACTTGGAAGGGGAGGGACAGGGCAGAGACCAGGGTGGGAAGAGGGGTGTTTTGAGGCTGGGAAGGGGGCTGTATCAGCAGCAACCACTCTGCTGATATCCTATTCCCCTTCCCAGCCATCTTCCACCCACCCGGGTCCATTCACACTTGTGCCAGCAAATTAGCTGGTGCAGGTCTGACTAGACCCACTGGGACAGCATAGGCTTGCTCCGGGACACGGAGACAAATGTTCCCTTGGGTCAAGGAGGCCTCCTGGATGCCAGACTCCTGGTGGGATGCAGCGCGTGCCCCGTTTGCGAGGCTGCGTTGGTGGTGGTGGGAGACTAAAGTTGGATTGGAGTGACCAAGGCCTCCTGTTGGGCCTGTGGCTTAGAAACACAGCCTTTTTACTGGGAATTCAGGGGCACAAGCTGAAATGGCAATCCACATAAAAATTGGGCTTTCCCAAATCTTGCAATACGATCAAGATTTGCATACTTCCTTTTCTGCATTTGCAGTTAATGAGTTTCTATATGAGAACAGGGTCTGATTTCTGGCCATTAGCTGCTTAATAATGTCACTCTCTGCTTAAAGACATCACTTCCAGCCCTCAGCTGGAGCCCTGAATGCTAACTTCGGCCCTCTGCATGAAACGAGTTTGACACCCCTGCAGTACTGTGCTCTGCGTTTATGACTCTGTTGAGTAGATGATCCTCAGTATATGAATATTGAAACTGCCACATTGGCTGTAAATGGCCATTTTAGAGGACCTTAGAACCCGAACTTGAGCATGTCTCAGAATACTGGTGGCACTGGCAATCCCAATGGGACCTCAGGGAGGGAAAGACTTACTTCCAGTCACCATCTGTGCAGCACATCAGGGCTTCCCTGGCGATTCAGTTGGCAGATGTGCCCAAGGACACGGATGGAAGTGGAAAGACTGCTGTGTGATTGGGGGTGGACGTTTGCCAAGGAGTGGGAATGGTGTACGTAGTAGAAATAACTTGCAGGACAAAGCGAGACTAAGGGGGAGACCTGAGAGGAGGGGCCCTAGTTGAAGGCATGCAAGTAGGGAACAGATCAGGCCCATCTGCAGCAGCCCACAGTTTGGGGGATCAAGTTCAAACCCTGAAATGGGTTCAATATCCTGCTCCACCCTATTTGCAGGCCAACATGTGCTGCAGGATCCCCATGCGGATGGTTGTAAGGAGTGCTTTTTTTGTAAAAAAAAAATAAAAAAAAATGGTGCAGGAACTCACAACTTGTTAATCTTTTATTTATTTATTTATTTATAAATTATTTTAAATAAATTTTATTTAATATATATAAAAATATATAATATATATAAATATATAAAATATATAAAATATTTTATTTATTTAAAATAAAATAAATCTTTTATTTATTTATTTATTCATCTCATTTCTCTCTCTTTAAATCCCCATTCCCCAACTACTTAAGAACTAGAAAATGAGGGGAGATCTTCAAGAGAGAAGAACGAAAAGAAACGGACCACCTTGGGAGCGCACACCAAGGATTATATCAAGGCTTGTTGCACGTATTTGCAAATATGTAACAACCAAAAAATTTAATTAAAACTTTTAAAACATTTAATAAATATTGGTTAAAACAATTGATGAAGGCAAAATATAAAAAATGATTATATTACATCACTCTTCAGATTTGTTTGAACCCAAATCAATTAGCACACAGGGGAGAGGGGGCACAAAAGATGGGTTAATTAATTGATTAATAAACAAGTTATGGATCAAAAATCATGTGGTCACACACCCTCTATTGGCTCAAGACATTGAAACATGATTAGTGCAAAGAAAAGAACATCCCCCTGCCCACTCTATCACCACATCCTGTGGCCAGGTGTTCCACAGGCATTCAGTGTGAGTGGACGTCCCCTGGTTCTGGTGTTGTGCAAGAGGGAAAAGAGCATTCCCCCTATTCACTTTATTTATCACCATGTCCTGAGGCAAGGAGTTCCACAGACACTCAGTGTTCCAACCCCTAAAATTCAGCCACTGAACTGAGGGCAACAGATTCAGAACAGTCCAAAGAAAGTTCTTCTACACACATGTATAGAATTTGCAGCCACAAGATGTGGTGATGACCAATCCTAGGCATATCTACTCAGAAGTAAGTCCCATAGTGGTCAATGGAGCTTACTCTGTAGCCTTCCTGCAATAACCCCCCCCCCCAAAAAAAAAACAAAAGAATCAGTGAGATTTCCAGTCCTCCCCAGTGCCCAGTTTAAAGTTCTTCTATTTCAGGCATATCAAGATAAAGACCCTCCTGGCTTTGTAAGTGCAAAATAGAAAACTTTCCCCTTACCACGTGAAGCCTCTTTTTTGTCCTTTTTAGTGGGGGGGAGGGGAGAGGTTGCCTTCTGGAGTATCTCCAACTCCATGGGATCGGGACCATCCTGGTGTCCTCACATTCCCCTTTCCCTGGCCTGGCCAACAGCCAAGGCACGTCTGCCTACTCACAAGTAAACATGACATGAGGCTGCTTGCTTTCCATATGGCTCAATAGACTGCAGCTGGGAAGGAGGCAGGGACCTCCTTCTTCCTTTTGTATTTTTGGGGGCTGCATTCGTTGGATCAGGACCATTCTGACATTCTTGGAGTCCTCTCAGCTGCCCTTTCCAAGGGACTACTGGCAAGTAAACGCAGCCACGTGGCTTCATTTCCGGCTCAGGCTCACAGCTGGGAGGGATGGGACATTCTCAGGTGTTTTGGGGAGGCTGCATTCATTGGATTGGGGCCATTCTGGTGTCGTTGGATTTCTCTCAGCCTGCCCTTTCCGATGGACTATGGCAAGTATGCCTACTCATGAGTAAACGCGTGCCACAGCTTATTCACTTTCCATAGGGCTCCATTCATTTTTCCTGCAGGGAGGGGGGCTGCATAAAAAAGGTGCAGGAACGCCGTTCTGGTGCGTTCCATTAGAAAAAGCCCTGGTTGTAAGTAGAGATCTCAATCCTCTGCTTCTCTGCCCCCTCATGAGATTTCTTTGGCCCCTTGTGCAAGTTTGCACATAAGATTAGAATTGTGGGGAAAGGGGGCTCTACCACCAGCACATTTTACCCATGAGCCCTGATTCCTTGGCTGGAATTTGGATAGAACCAGTCAGCTGTGTGAGAAAATCCCATGACTTTCATACCCGTGCACTGCAGGGATGTTGTAGTCCTGCATGGACAACCACTGAAGTGCATCGGGGAGAGAAGGATGGGCCAGGGCAGCAGGAGGGGGAGGCACTGGAGCCTGATGGCCTCTAGAAGGGATGGGATGGGAATTCATTCCCTGCCAAAGAGTCTGATCTGCTCCTCACTAGGGCTGCAGTACTAAATCTGTTTACCAGGAAGTTGGTCCAATTGGATGCAGTGAAACTGACTTCTGAGTAAACTGATATGGTATAGGATTTTGCTGACAGATGTGTTTACTCTTTTTTTATTTTGCTTTGTTTTCCTTTGGTGTTTAAACTACCCTACAAAGCAGGACCCATGGGGGGGGGGCGGTAGAACAGTGAGAGTTAGAACAGACAAAAGAAAATATTGGTCTGTGGTTGGTCTGTGTTCTGCCTATGGCCTGATCCAGTGGGGCTGTTCTTATGTAGGGGTCCCTGGTCTGCCAAACCCAGTAGCTAACTAAAGATGGGGAGAAAAAGGTGGGGGGAAGGGAAATAGTTCCATGCGCAAGATAGTTACCTGTCCTGCAGAGCAGTTGGATGGGGGGGGAGTCCTGTGAAGAGGATCCTCTGACACAACAATGCTGTGTTGATCCTTGAAGGGAGAGCCAGAGAGAGCAAGCATGTGGCAGAAGCCCTCTCTTAAAAAGGGTTTTCAGAACGTGCTGAGCTGGATGGTATGTTGCTTACTGCCACACAGCAGGGAAACATTCAAAAGATCAGGATGTCCCTTATCAGCAAAATTCAATGGGGTTTAATGGCTGGCTTCCTAGCTGGGGGAACTTAAACAATGCCAACACAAGAAGGCAATTCAGGTTTGCATACAGTACTTAAGCAGTGATTGAGTTAAAACAATACAATGAATAGGAGACACTTAAACAATGATTTAAGATGCCAGACTTCTTCCTATAATGTGTGATCAGGGAGGTGGATTTAAGATGCCTATAACCACAGAGAGGTGGAGGTTGTGTAGGCTTGTGACTTGACCTGATTGTGACCTGTGTGTTGAGGTTTAACCTGCATGATACTTCAGTCCACAGTACATAACCAGATAGAGAGAAAATCACACCTAAAAGGCAAAAGGGGATTTTCACGTAACCCCCCCCCCCCGTGTTTGACTATGAAACATCCTTTGTTTTTCCCCCCACCAACCCCCTTTTTGGGGGATGTTAACATCCAACATGAGAGTGAACTGAAAAGGAATGTTTGCTCATGCTTTGACTTCTTAGTTCAGTGTTATTCAAACTGTGCAGCACGGCTCCTTAGGGAGGCGCCAGGAACTCAAAGGGGAGGCGATACAGTCACACCCGTGGGCAGAATATGAGCCCGTATTCTGCCTGTCATCTGCACTTTTTTTTAAAGCAGAAGAAGTGGGAGTTGCTCAGCTGCAAGAGTGGCTACTGCTGCCCCGCCATCTTCTCCCTCCACTCCAAGGCTGCTGCCTTCTGAGTTTGCTGCATGTTGTTTCCAAAGCTCTTGAACTCCAACCCCCATCTGGCAAGTATGCTCAGCCATACTGGAGCATGCTCAGCTTGCAGTCCTTCACCCTAGCTGATCCTTGTCTGGTTGGTTCCTAGTTCCCAGCCTGGGATTGCTGCTCATCAAAGTGAAATCTCTTTTCAACCCCCTCCCTCTTCCACTCCCCCCTTTCCATCTCCAAACCTTCCTGCTTTCCTCCCCCTCCCCAAATAAAACGCTTCCTATTTTACCAGTCACCAGGGGTCTTAAAGTTGTTTCCATGCAGTTGGCAAAGGGGGGGGGGCAGAGAGAGAGAAGCCCATACTTTACTTGACCAGGAGCAGAAAAAGGGTGCTGTTTTGAAAGTGATTTTTTCATCTTGTTGTTTGACTGAAGAGGGGAGGCTGTATTCTTAAAGTGATGAATCTTGCTATTTGAAGGAAAAACTTATCAGCCATTGATGAAGTGATTGCCAGCCCAATCCTATCCACACTTTCCTGGGAGTAAGCCCCATTGACTCTAATGGGACTTACTTCTGAGTAGACATGCATAGGCTTGAGACATGCATAGGCATCTCCTAGTATAGGAGACAAATCAGCTTCCTAACCAAACCCTTGTCAGCTCTGATATATTTTCATGTTCTATTTTTGCTTTCCCCACCATCTGATGGAAAAATTTAATTTCATTAAATTAATAAAGGGTTCAATCCTATCCAAGGAGAATGGGAGAAATGACTAGTTGAATTGGGGTCCACAGGGGTGTGTGTGTGTAATGTTGGTCAGACTGGTTGTTCACAAAGTTCATTTGATAAAACAATTCTATTGGTATGCTTACAAAGTTTTAAAAAATGAGTCCTCCCCCACAAACTGGTTGTACCCCAACTCAAAAAGCTGGCACATATCTGAGTAGGCCTGAGGAAGTTTTTTACTTACCTTTCAATGCCTTGTCACTCACCAGCTCACAGCAATGGAGGAGGCAGGCGGGAGAGTGAGGAAGAAGAAGTGACTTTCCTGGCTCACTGGGAGCCCCAACTTTGACCCAAGAATGTGGGGTGTGTAAAGTAGCACAAGTGGAAGTGTTGAGATGGATGCCTAAATTGTGGCCCTCTGGCTGTAATGGAATCATGGAAGATCTGGCGAGGGTGTCAGCAGTGGCCCCTCTAAGGGTGAGGCCTGGCCATTCAGCAGGGAGTGTGCTGCACAGCTGCAGCCACTTGAAGGCAAAGCACCCATGTGGGAAGCAGAAGGAGGAAAGTTGGAGAAAGGGGAGACTGGACTGAGGCACTGATGGCTAATGGACTACTGGAACTGTGACTAGACTGATTGGTGAATGGACTTTGGAGACTGCTGGAGGCACAAGGACTGGTGTTTGGCTGCTGTGCCCAAGACCTGCTGAGGACCAAGGGGCTGCTGTAGTGGTGGGAGGCTGCTGGCAGGAAGGAGGACCTCTGTAGGTTAGACAGGCAAACTACCCTGGTGGTGGGGTCCAGCAGTACTGCAGGGCAGAACCAGGGTCATTTTTGAGGAAAGAAGGGCAGCTAATTAGCTTCAAGTGGGCATAATTCTCCAGGCAGAGCTTGGCCTTGGAATCTGGCAAAACACTGGCTGGCTTAGTCCTTTCACCCATGAGAAAGCTGACCTTTGGGAGGGTTGATGGAGGAACCAGGTGGGTTCTAGCTCTTGAGGAGAGTCACACACCTTGGCCAAGAAAGGCAGGGGAACTGATGGGGTGCTGATGCTTGAAAAAGGGAAATCTGACAGGTCAAAGGTGAGCTTTTAGACAAAGGAGAGGCCTCATCCTTGGACCCCATTAAACAAGAGGCACTTCTGTTGATCTTTCTTGGATTTCCCAAGCATTTCATGGTTTGCAAGTATTTCCTCCAGGCTGGGCCCCGACAATTTCCCTGAGATAACTGGGAGAGATTTGGGTTGGGCCCACAGTCTATTTTTTGGCAGTCCCCAATGGTAAAGTCAGAGATTACCCAGAGATGTTTAGCCTTTGAGCTGTGTTTGCCAAAGGGCCATTCCAGCAATTCAGGAAACAAAAGGTTCCATTCCATACTGCAAGAAGAGCAGGGAATGGATTGGGAAACAGGGAGACTGGAAAAGAAGAATGAAATGGGATTCCTCTCTTCATGTATCACTCATTGTCCTCAAACTGGCACTGAGTGATATAAAGGGGCTTTTAGTTGAACTTGGACTGTTGGTGTTCTTAGGCTGTGGGTGAGCTTGTTTGCAAGAAGCAGGCCTGACCCTTCCATAAGAGTGCTTGAGCTCCTCACCCTTAGGTGGCAGGCTGGGAAGGGCGGTGAACTGATGGGGGTGTGCCACATTCCATGCTCACCTGCCCAGGCCCTCCGACTGCCTGGAGGATGGGAGGGTTTACCTCCTCCTGCTGCAGTTTTATCACCATATTACAAGTGATGACCTCTTTTAGAATATTTTTCTGTTCTACTCTTGCCATCTATAGACTATGGATACATTTTCAAATGCCTATTAGCACACATCAGGCAGAACAGCTCAAGCCATGTCTGCTTGCCAACATCCTAAGGAACCAGCCCTGGATTCTGGATGCTTTTCCTAGAGTCTCTACATTCACCATTGGACTGTAACATGAATCATGGACACAACCTTGTGAACATGTCAAGCCCTGAACTCCATCTGGAATTCTGTTTATCATCACGTGCCTTGGGTCAGGGAGGCCATTTGCTGGTGGATGCCTCCTCAAGTCTTGCATTACTCTTTGGCAAAGGTCAGGTGCATCTTGTCCTTCATAATCTCTGCCAGATAAGTGGCCAAGGCATTAGGGTTTATGATCTGCACATTCCTATATTCTGGGAAGATGGTTTTTGTTTTCCGACTTGAGAACAAATAATGGAAATGTCAATCTCCGCGATCTTCAGACTCAACCCCCATCCCATGTTCAAGGCTCACCAGGGATATCCTGTATTTGGTTATTTAAACAATCACCAGGTTGTTCTTTTGCCCTACTCTGCCAATTTTGATACTATCCAAGGCTTCCTTTCACATGTGACTGGCAAATGGGAGGTAGAAACATGGGATAGAAATCAGATACAGAATTTCCAGGTGTGGCTTTATTGAAACTTCATCTCCTCCTTCAGACCAAGATGACCATATGGGTCAGACAATATACCCAGTGAGTTATGTCAGGAGGACCAGCTGATGATGAGGACTCAAAGGCCTTCAGTGAGGCTTCGGTTGGATGGGGTGGAGGTTGGAGAGGTGGTGGTTGGGGCTGATACCCTGTTGCAGAAATCTGTGCTGCAACAGGTAGTCTCTCTCTCTGGAAACCTCTTTTTTATAGATTTACAAATCCCATTAAAAGCACAGTGAGAGTACCCATTTCCTGGAATGGAAGAAAAGAAGACATGAGTGTAAGGATAACTTCTTTCTATTGGAAAGGGAAGAAGTTTCAAGGTTTGCAGTGGGTGTGACCTGTAAGCAGTGTCTACACCTTCAATACAGGGAGGATTGCTTAAAACAGGAGGTGAACAAAGGCAGATTGTGGTCCGCTAAAGGTTCAGTTGCACACTTCTGGCACTACACCTCTCATCTCTTAGTTGCAGGATTATTTCCGAACATAGATTGTGGTCCACCAGTGGACCTCTGCCCCCTTTTGGTGGCACAACAAGCATCTGCTGGTCTCCAGGATGCAAGGAATGCTTGATTCGGTGGACTTTGGTCTGGTCTTGCACACAAACATTGCATATTTTAAAATGTCCTGCTCAGAATCAATTAATATAAATTACAGCCCAATCCTAGGTAAACTCTGCCCATGATGAAGCCATGCCAACACAGTACGTGCTGCATCCTGCAGGGAGTGGACAGTCTCAGAGACCTGCTCAAGGGAAGGAAACTTTGGTTCCCTTACACCAGGGCAAGCCTCCTCAAAATGATGCCCTGGAAGTGATGTTACAACCAGAAGTGACATCACACCTAGGCTTTTTAAAAAGTGAAAATCAGGGGGAAACCTACCTCCTCCCCCCGCAGTTCACCTGCCACTTGATCTGCCACCCGCCAGCCAGTGGCATAGCGAAGGCATCTATCTGCTACCTGGGATCAAAGAAAATTTTGTCTTCCTCCTCCATGACAAAATCCAATTTAATTAAGTAAATAAATAAAAAGTATGCCCTTTATTGGTTAGAGACACTGTGCTAGGGTGAAGAGAGACAGTTATTCTCTCCCTGCTTAATATAAGAGGAGCACCACTTAAAAAAATGCCTCTTTACCAGTTAGCAGCTGTATTATGATACATGGAAATGAAAGTTGACTCATTAACACCTTATTGGTTCCATGCAGTATCATAATAACATCTCATTGGCTCTCAGAACAATCAGTCTCATAGATAGGTTTTGAATTAAAGAAATCCACTTTTTTATCCTTAAGGCAGTTGTGGGTTTTTTTCTGGTTAATTGGCCATAACTTTTGATATAATATATTCTAATGTGGTTTGTTTCATTGCAATCTGCATTAAATTACCTTTCCAATGATATATAACATTATGATATTATTTGCACATACAAGGATTTTCACAATTTTGGTCAAGCTCAGCTAGTTACACCCCCTTGTGCAACTGCTACCCCCTGCACCTCCTTAGCTATGCCACTGGCCTCCGCTGCCCCAATGGGTCTTCTTGGATCTGTGCCAGTCATATTCCTGGCACAGAACCAAGGAGGATAATGGACAGGGAAGGGCACAAGAACTGTGTTAGGGTCCTGGCACATCCTGGTTCCAGTAATATCCACCCCTCACTCCCCCATTCCACCTGCACCCTTCCTCATCCAGGCACTGCCCCACCACATTCCTCCCACCGCCTTCCGCCTACACCAATTCACCTGCAGACCTGCCTGTAGTCCACTGTGGCAGTGGTCCTCTGACACCACTACTATGCATTCTGCCTTATGGCCATTGACAATGGAGCCTCAATTCCAATGTCCTAAAGTACAGTTATCTGTCACTTATCCTTAAAGTGTTCTAGGGTCCTGAATATGCTGCTCTTCCATTGAATTGTAACACACACTGGACAATCATGGGTATACTCTGGGATGGGGGGGGGTGAATAGGACCCTGCAGTTTAGACTGCTCCTACTGTCATATTTAGAATTGGGGGATGAAATATGCCTTCTAGAAATCGTTTCCAAGATTTTGGTTCCACACAACCTGTGACAAGAGCAGGACACTCTGCATCTTACCTTTTTTGTTCACAGTTGACATACACTTTATCACGCTCAATGGTCCTGAACATGTCTTATTTCCTCCGATACAGTTGAAGTTCACATATTTAGCGCAGTCTGTGCACTTCAGCATCAAGGCTGTGAGACAAAGGAAGAATGATCAGTAAAGAGAAATTCTGGATTCCAGTTATAGTGCTTTTCCAGAGTGGAGGGAACTGGAGTTTGTTGCAGCGAGTAAAGGCCATAACAAAGGGACTCAGCTGTATAAGGAAGGATAGGAAAGCTGCAAACAGGAGGGCAGAAGATCACAGCAGGTTTGAGAAAAGAGCTGAGGTGACACAAAAGATTACGAAAGGAGGTATCTGCCAAACAGCACACTGCTCAGAACCACACAAAGCAGAATAGCAGAATTGACCCGGTCGATATGAGGATAATTGAAGTTCCCCATGATTACAACCCTGTCCCTCTTTGTCACCTCCCTGATCTGTTTCCTCATTTCAAGTCCCCTTCAGGTTTTTGGTCCAGAGGACAATAGCGTGTCCCCAGTATTACATTGCTTCCCAAGCCTGGTATTTTAATCCACATCGACTCTATGGTGGAGAATCAGACCCACCTTCATTCTCTGCTGGATTCTACCCCTACTTTAACATAGATGGCCACACCACCTCCAACACGCCCCTCCCTATCCCTCCTATAGAGTTTATGGCCTGGGATTGCAGTATACCACTGATTCTCTGAATTCACCAGGTTTCTGTTATGCCTACTATATCAGTGTTCCCCTTGCCATCAGACATTCCAGCTCCCCCATCTTTGCTTGGAGACTTCAGACTTTTGCATAAAAGTACTTGTATATGGTGTTCTCCAACATGGGCTACATATTTGCTCCTTTATCCCTGCAGCCTCTCATTTTGATGGACAGGCTATCACATCCACCATGTTTCTACTCCCAATTTCCACTCTCTCGCTACCTTGTTATTCCTTAGGCTCCCCATCCTCATTCTATAGGGATGAGGGGTCCCGAACTGGATGCCCCTCGTTTCCTGTAGGCTTTCCCCAAGTGTCAGTTGAAAAGCTGCTCTGCTACCAGTGGCGTAGCTAATGATTGTGAAGCCCGGTGCCAAGTTCAAAATGTTGCCTGGAAGTGAAGTCACAACCGGAAGTGACATCATGCCCAGGCTTTTTCAAAGGAAAAAATTGGGAGGAACCCACCTCCTCCCCCAGCAGCTCACCACCCACTTGCTCTGCTGCCTCCCCCAGTCAGTGGCATAGCTAAGGCATCTATCTGCTACCTGGGGTCAAAGAAGATTTTGTAGCTCCCCCTCCATGACAAAATCAGATTTAATTAATTAAGTAAATAAATAAAAAGTTATTGGTTCCATGCTGTATCATTATAACATTTCATTGGCACTCAGAGCATTCAGTCTCAGGTCAGTTTTGAGTTAAGCAAATCCACTTTTTGTTCCATAAAGACAGTTGTGCTTTCATTTTCAACTTTTGATAGAATACAAAGGTTCCAGTGCTGTTTGTTTCACTGCATTCTGCATTAAATTACCTTTCCAATGATATAGAACATAAGAACATAAGAACAGCCCCACTGGATCAGGCCATAGGCCCATCTAGTCCAGCTTCCTGTATCTCACAGCGGCCCACCAAATGCCCCAGGGAGCACACCAGATAACAAGAGACCTCATCCTGGTGCCCTCCCTTGCATCTGGCATTCTGACATAACCCATTTCTAAAATCAGGAGGTTGCGCATACACATTATGGCTTGTACCCCGTAATGAATTTTTCCTCCAGAAACTTGTCCAATCCCCTTTTAAAGGCATCTAGGCTAGACGCCAGCACCACATCCTGTGGCAAGGAGTTCCACAGACCGACCACACGCTGAGTAAAGAAATATTTTCTTTTGTCTGTCCTAACCCGCCCAGCACTCAATTTTAGTGGATGTCCCCTGGTTCTGGTATTATGTGAGAGTGTAAAGAGCATCTCCCTATCCACTCTGTCCATCCCCTGCATAATTTTGTATGTCTCAATCATGTCCCCCCTCAAGCGTCTCTTTTCTAGGCTGAAGAGGCCCAAACGCCGTAGCCTTTCCTCATAAGGAAGGTGCCCCAGCCCCGTAATCAGCTTAGTCGCTCTCTTTTGCACCTTTTCCATTTCCACTATGTCTTTTTTGAGATGCGGCGACCAGAACTGGACACAATACTCCAGGTGTGGCCTTACCATCGATTTGTACAACGGCATTATAATATTAGCCGTTTTGTTCTCAATACCCTTCCTAATGATCCCAAGCATAGAATTGGCCTTCTTCACTGCCACCGCACATTGGGTTGACACTTTCATCGACCTGTCCACCACCATCCCAAGATCTCTCTCCTGATCTGTAACAGACAGCTCAGAACCCATCAGCCTATATCTAAAGTTTTGATTTTTTTGCCCCAATGTGCATGACTTTACACTTACTGACATGATGGTGGTATTCATACATACCAAGATTTTTACAATTTTTTACAATTTTTACAATTTTGATCACTAGTTTCAAGTTCAGCTTGTTGCCCCCTTACAGTTTGATACCCAGTGCAGCTGCTACCCCCTGCACCCCGTGAGCTACGTCAACAGCTGTGGAGCTGCCTGCCTGATGGTGGAACGACACCTGCACATCCCTGGAAGTCTCACGGTGGTCCCTCGCTGCCTTCCTCTGCTTCTCCAGGTTGGTGCCAACGTTTCGAGGGAGCAGGCCCATTCCCTTAGTCCCTGGAGCTTCCTGTACTGAGGGCACACCCATGACCCCCAGAGGCACATAGCCAGACATGGGACACTCAGTGCAAAACACTTGATAGCCCCCAACCTGCTGCTGGCTGTCTGACTGCCTAGTTTTGTGATACTTAAGAAAGCTTACCCAGCTTTGCTACCCCTCTTCTCAAGTGAGCTTCCTTGCCCAGCTTCTGAAATAACACAGATACTTAACTCACTCCATCTTACCTTGGCACTTTGTCCCAGGAAGCAAGGAGCTCACTTCCTACCTGACCCTAGCTTTATATTCTTAGATCAGTGGTTCACAAACTGGTGGATCATGACCCAGTTTGTGTAAAGGTCCCCCATCCCTTTAAGGGGAAGGGGAGAGGCAGGGAAGCAATCCCCAGGATCATGTCCATAGGGGGGCTGAGGGGGGTGCATGTAACTTACTTTATGGAGGCAGGGCTGCAGCAGGCTGCAGGAGGTGTGGGGAGCCCTGCCCAGCACTCCCTGAGGCTTGGAACATCACTGAAAGCAGTCGCAAACCACGTCCCTTTTGCAGCAGGTGCTTTGTGCCTGCTCTTAGTGAACGTTTCAAGCCTCAGGGAGTGATGTGGAGGACTGCACAGGGCTCCCCACACCTCCTGCAGCCTGCTGCAACTCTGCCTACATAAAGTAAGTCACAAGCACCCCCTCACCTCTCCAGCCCCTCCCCCACAAAGACTTACTGAGGGAGTAAAGCTCAAAGTTTGAGCACCACCATCTTAGAGAGTTCCTTTCTCCCCTCTTTTCTGGCTGACTGAAAAGGGGCTGGCCTTCACAGGTGAGATCTGCAAAGTCCAGGAGGACAATCAGTGGCTGATTCTATCCCTGGGAACTGCAGAAGTCTATTCATGGGATGAACCCATTTTCAAACTTCTGAATGGGGTACCTGAATTTGCAAACTCCTAAATGTTAGCTGACTGTACTCAATTTGCTGGCTGGCTGGGAACCTGCCCTGCCTGCATTCTTATCCTCTGATCAGCTCTCTTTGGGCTGGACTGTATTGAACCCCAAGCTGGTCTTTACTTTGAATTTAAACTGAATTGGCTTTAGTTTTTGAAGTTGGCAGAACTTACACACTTAGATTTAAATCATGTTTAAAGTTAAAACACTAAAGTGTGCTTTCCTCCTCCTTTAATTCTCTTCCTCTGATTAGATTGGGCTCCTACAGAGTAGACCTGTTTAGACTTGAGCTGTAACTCCATTCAGAATTAGCTCCCTGTTCAAATTCTGCCTTGCTGCTTTTATTAGTATGCACTTAGATATTTATTTTTATTGCCCTTGTGTAGTCCTACCCAATTTTCTGGAACTTCAGAATTCCCTCCTCAAGTTAGATTAAGTACTAACTTTAGGTAAAAGAATAAAAGTTGATTTAAAGTTAGACAAATGAGAGAATACACTTTCCTTCTCTGCCTCCTCCCTCTTCTTGAACAGATGCTTCAAACACCCTGTCTTACCTTGGAAATTTGTCCCAGGAAGCACTGCATCCAAAGAAGGCCACTGGCATTGCTTGTTTCTTTATAGGGAGAGGAAATTCCCCAGTATCTTTCTTGCAACTAACCTCTCCTTTTTCAGTCCTGAGGATCCAAATTCTACTCACCACCATGCCACACTCAGGCGCTCCCCACTTCTTCTCCCAACCATCTTTTGAAAAATGACAAGCAGGACTCACCAGAGCTCCCAGAGAGCAGGATGACAAACAGAAGGAGCAAAACCTTATTCATCCTGCTGGATGTGACAGGCAAACCGAGATCACAGCTGAGGCAGACAGGAAGAGAATCACCTTCAGACCAGAAAGCTCTTCTCTGGATACCTCAGGACAGCTCTGTGCTGGTCATTTATCCTCTCCGAGTCCCTAGGAAGAGCCAAGGTGTGAAGCAAGAGGGTGCAGCCAGGCCTTCTTACTGGAAAGGGGTGCAAAGCTCATCATCATGTACCTCTACTGGAACAGGAAGACTTGGCAATAGGTTTCAGACACTGTTGATCACTCTTGTCACCCCTGGGAGGGGCTTGGCCAGAAATGCTTGGCATTCAGCTCATTTTTTAGAATCAGGTACATTGACTTGCATGGGAGTCCATATACAGGGGGCTGGTGGTGCATCATTATCCTTGGGGTACTCCTTAATTATGTGGCAAGACTGAAGAGGAAGAGAGAGATAAACATGAACAGCTTACAGACAGATCCCAATGAAATCTCCCGCCCCCCATGCAGTTGTGCCAATTGAGCTGTATCCTGCATCAGGGGGCAGCTGTTGTATGCCCAAATGGGTGTCCTCTGACCTGCACCAGCTGCTGTGCTGAGGAAGAGACTGGTGTGTGATTGTGATTGATCCTGAATGGCGGGTTTTCCAAATATCTGAGAATTTTAAAAATGCAGGAGCAGAGCTATCTGCAAAAGCTGTGATTCCTCCTGCAGATAATGGTGTTAGAGGGGGGAAGCAGGGCTCCCATTCAAGTGCAGTGGGAAGGCGCTGCAGGGGAACTGTGTTGCCTTCCCAACTGCCAGTGTTCCTGCACTGCTAGGCTGTCACCCACTCCGCCTCCCCCAATCCACAGAACTGTGAACCAATGAGAAAGACTCAGGTTCATCCCAAAGGCATGAAAGGGATGTTAACTCAACTTGTTACACAATATAAGGGACCAAGTATATGAACAGATGACCTTGAATCATTAATCCACCACTTAGATCCTTTTCAAACATGCTGCTGCCAAGTCAAGATTTTGCCACCCTGTCCTTATTCTCCTGATTTGCTGAATATGCAGAATATTATAGCTGTCTCCATGGAGCTGCATCTGATGGGTCTGAGTCCAGTGATCAAGCCTGTCTAGATCTTTCTGAATCCTCATTCAGTCTTCCAGGTCGTAAGCTGTCCCTCTCCTTCAGTTCAGTGTCACGGGCCAATTTCACAATGAATTATAATAAATAATTGTAAATAATAAAATAAAATAAATAGTTCCATCATGTGAATCTTCTCTGTAACCTGCCTGCAATAACATAAAAAAATCAATGAGATTTTCAGTCCTACCCAGGACTCCACATCTAGTGGTATATAGCATGATGGTATTATTCCTAAAAACCGCAGTTTTAGCTATTTTGTTCACTTGTGGTGTCACCTCCCTAGGCTGGTCCCTAGGGTGGACTGCCCCCCTGCCTCTTGCTAGATACGCCACTGCCCTGTGGGACTTGATTCCTCCCTCCCGGCTGACACAGAGTCATTTCATAGCGCTCATTGATATGCTTGTTCAACCAGAGTTGAGCCTGGCTGAGAGCAGTACCGTCTTGCCCACCCTGGACTCTTGGATCCACAAGGATATCACAGCAGATAGTTGCCAATGCCTTTCTGAAATCTAGCTGCAGTCTGTCAGTGGTGTTTCCACAGCCAATCAGACAAGTCACTCTGTCCATGGAGATGAGACTGGTCTGGCATGACTTGTTCCTTGCACAACCCCTGCTGGCGCCTAGAAATCCTGTCAGGACAAATGTTTCTCATTTCTGATGCAACTGAACAGGGCCCAGAACAACAACAAAGCTCTCCATTGCAAGGAAGAAATCAACAAGTCTTGCGACTGGGAGGTGTACTTGGCTTCAAGCTCTTCTCCTGACATCCTCCCTTTCCCACACACGTAGCCAGTGTGTGTTCCTGTCAACCTTTGTCCTCTGTGTCTTTTCTTTTGGGCTCCATCTATTTCTTTTTCTACTGGGCCTCTGCACTACCAGAACACGTGTTCGGGTGCAGCACTGTCACTGACGGTGGTCTCAACGCAGGACCTGCCGTACTGTGCAGCCAGGGCACTGCTGCAAGCGGTGAGCGGCTGCAGCCAAGCACCAGCTGCCTCCAGAGAAGCCCAGTGCTGGGACATTGGCACAGAGGGTGGTGGTAGGAATAAGAGCTGTGGCTCTACCAATGTCCTATTCCCCTTTCCCAGCCATCATCCATCCACCCAGGTCCACTTAGACTTCTGCTTGCAAATTAGCTGGTGAAGATCTGACTAGACCTATTGGGATAGCAGAGGCTTCCTCCAGGCCAAGGGGTCAAATGTTCCCTCAGCTCAGGAGGCCTCTGGGATGCCAAATTCCCCACAGAATGCAGCATGTGTCCCATTTGTGAGGCTTAATTGTGGGGAGAGGGAGAGACTCAAGTGGGACCAGAATGCCCGAGGTTTGAAGGGCTCCTCCTGGACCATTGACTGAGTCACACCTACTTTCTTACTGGGAATTCAGGGCACAGACAGACATGCCACAAAATGACAACCCCCTATGGCTCAGTCCCCCCACCCCATTTGGTTCTTTACAACGGATACATCAATGTTCCATGGCTGCTTCGGGCCTCTGAGCTTACTAAGCCTCTGTGGGGCTATTCTTAGGGGTTTTTTGCTTTGAGGGGGAGGGTCCTCTGCTTTTTCTTTTGCTTTGTACATGTATTCACTTCTAGTATGCACTGAGTATATGAGCATCCATAGAAGTCTATACAGTGCTGTACTCTGAGTATATGACCCTATTGAGTATACCACCCTGAGTGTATGTATGTTGAAACTGCTACATTTGCTGTAAATGGTCATTTCAGGGGACCCCAGAAGCTGCTGATGCTGACAGTCTCAATGGGACTTCAGGGAGGGAAAGCTTCACTTCCAGTCACCATTTGTACAGCACACCAAAGATCTGAAGGAGAATTTGGATAGAACCAGTCAGCTGTGTGAGAAAATCCCATGACTTTCCTACCCATGCACTGCAGGGATGTTGTCGTCCTGCACGGACAGCCCAGCTTCAGCCACTGAAGTGCATCGGGATGAGAAGATGGGGAGAAGGATGGGCCAGGGCAGCAGGAGCAGGAGGGGGAGGCACTGGAGCCAGAGGGCCTCTCGGAGGGAGACTCGTTGCCTTCAGGCCAGGAACAATCCATGAGGAGAAGCAGCCAAAAAAAATCCAGGCCTTTCCCTGCCATGTTTCCTGCCATCTTTCCTGCAAAAATTCCTTGTGAAAAAAAAACAAGGAAGATTAAAATGAGCAGCTTCATGTGGGAGTGCAGCTGAAATATCTGATGGGAATTCATTCCATGCCAAAGAGTCTGATCTGCTCCTCACTAGGGCTGCAGTACTAAAGCTGTTTACCAGGAAGTTGGTCCAATCGGATGCAGTGAAACTGACTTCTGAGCAAACTCACACAGTATAGGATTTTGCTGTCAGATATGTGTTTACTCTTTTTTTGGTGTTGTTGTTTGCTTTGTTTTCAATTGTTTTTTAAGCTACCCTATAAAGCAGGGCCCATGAGAGGGGGTAAAGGGGGTAATTTGTACCCAGGCCCAGGGTCCAAAAGGGGGCCTGTGGCTCTGCTGATGTCCTATTCCCCTTTCCCAGCCATCATCCATCCACCCAGGTCCGCTTAGACTTCTGCTTGCAAATTAGCTGGTGCAGATCTGACTAGACCTATTGGGATAGCGGAGGCTTCCTCCAGGCCAAGGGGTCAAATGTTCCCTTAGTTCAGGAGGCCTCTGGGATGCCAAATTCCCCACAGAATGCAGCATGTGACCCATTACATTTTCTGATCTCACCTGAGCAAGATTCCTGTGCAGGATGCTTTAGGCACTACTGTGGGCACACGGCAGTGACTTCTGCCACAAGCCATAGACCCAGGCCCAGGAATGCATACATTCCTTAACAGTGTCAGATCTGGGAAGAAACTGGCCTGCTAGAGTATCTCTTTGGCTTATGGCTCCACTTACTATGAGTATATAGGAACTGAAGGACACAGCTGCAGGGCTATAGCTGCTGCAGAAGTCAGTTTTGGTACACACAGGTCACTTTCCATTCTGAACACGATGGTGCGAATTTTCTGCTGTGATTTTCTGTATTTAAAAGATTTTAGAGAGACTTATGAGTGTGTTTGATTTTCCTTATTCCAGCATCTAGATGCCGATGCTGGTAGACAGGTAGACATGAGCTCCAAAGACCATTTCGGATGTTGCCATCCTTCCCCAGCCCTGTTTCACTCCCAGTCTGCCCACCCCATTGCCACCTCCCCCACTCTGTTTAGCCCCCTCCCCATTTGAGAAAAGGAACTTGGTACCCCTGATAAAATTCCTCTCAGAGGCCCTGCTATAAAGAGTTTGGTCTTTAGGTGACTTTGTCCAACACACACACACACCACCATCTCACTTGTGGTGCTTTTGGGAAGACAGTCTCCTGGAGGAATCTCAGGAAGAAGGAAGAACCTCACAGTCAAAGAACTAGTTCAGGAGAGGAGGACCAGGATCCTGCATCCAGCTTCTGTTTGTACACCTGCCAACCAAGCAGGTGCCTGGAAGCTCACACAGAAGGCAGCTTCCCCACCACCTTCAGAGTGCCCTCCAAGGAACAGTCCTCCCTTTCAGCATATTCCTTTCACCCTTCCGCACTTTGCTGGCATCCCCACTAGATGGCACTGGCAATCCCACGTTCAGGCTTCCACACACCTGTCCTAGGCCCTCCAGGAGGCCTTCCTCCAGCACTTCTCTCCCTGTCCTGGCTCATTCCTCCACTCCCTGCCTGCTCTGCCTCTCAGAGGTAGGGGAATGCAATGGGGTTGGGGCAGAGCCAGCGCTACACATGGGAGCAGCGGGGACCTGTGCTTTATGGGGCTCAGAGCAACTTTCTCCAGGGGACAACCCCTCCATCTCCCTCATCAGCTCTGTCCAGGTGGCAGCATTTGCACCAGCTGAAGTTTCCAAAACATCTTAGAAGGCAACCCCACACAGAGAGTTCTAATCCAGTTTGGGCTAATTATTTCATATAAGTACTGAAAAGGTTTTTATACCTGTTTTTACAAATGCTCACAGTGTTTGATGTACAAATGATTGCTTTTGTGTTGTACACCAAACATTTGGAGCATAAAGGTACTTATACTTATAAGTACTTATACTTATAAAGGTACAATAAAACCAATTAACTGCAACACCAGGAGCTGTTGCCATCAATACATTTATCTTGACGTCAGTGCAGGCATAACCACAGCCAGAATGTCCTTTTCCTGGTAGGGCCGGAGCTGAAGAACAGTGAAGCTGTTAAGGTAGTTCTGGGGGGCTGAGACTAGAGCTAGGAGACATTTCACATTTCCTTGTGAGCCCCTGGGATCGGCGTGAGGCTTGCAAAAAGTTTCCAACTCAAATACAAAAACAAAGACCATCTTCCCAGAATCATCATGAGCAGTGAATGGGTACAGTGAATGTGTGTTCTATACTCTTTGCTTTCCAAGCCTTTCAATGTTTCAGAAAAATCACTATCAATTGCATTTTTTACAATGTGCAAATTACTGTGTTCACCTACAATGTGTCTGTGAATTCATTAAAAGTGAATTTATTAATCTGCAAACATTATTGCATTTGGTTTCCTAATTGCAAATAATGTTTATTTTAGGACTGGGGGGGAATCCAAATCCTTGAAAATTCCTTCCCTT
Organism: Tiliqua scincoides; assembly: GCF_035046505.1. NCBI lineage: Eukaryota > Metazoa > Chordata > Lepidosauria > Squamata > Scincidae > Tiliqua > Tiliqua scincoides. The sequence continues at coordinate 253,368,915 of NC_089822.1, forward strand.
TGTGAGTCTGTCCTGCTTAAGCACTTTGTTCTACATGCTCATCTGGTCTTTTCAGGGCCTCTCCTCAACCCTGCTCTGTTTTGGTGCCTTCTACCGTCTCCACCCAAGACTGCCTGTTCTCAGCGATGCTTCAACCTCTCCACTGCCAGCTTCCACAGCAGTCTTGGTGCTCTGGGCAAAGTGTTCTGTCTGCTTACCAGCTGCCCCCGCATTAATTCACATGATCAGATTGGTACACAGTTCAGGTTGTTCCTGGGATGGAAGCTTTTCCCATAAGTGGCTGGGGCTTGTCAGAGGCTGCCAGACTTCTGGAGACATGTACCCTGAAGTGAGTAGTCTTCTTGTCAGGCCTTTGGCATCTCTCAGGCCTTGAATTGTTGTCAGCCAGGATGTGGCAGAGGGGCCTTGATGTCCAGGCCTGGTGAATGTAAACAAATGTAACTACAGCACTGATCAGTAATTAGATGCATCTGTGTAAGGTGGGAGCCATGTGACTCAGGGTATGTGTGAAGACTACGCAGCCCATGGAGGTGCAATGCACTGCTGGGCAGCCAATCAGAGAGGGTGACAAGACAGTCACAAGAGTATGAGGTCACCCTACTGTGATTTGCTGGCCCCAGTATATTACATTACATGTTGGCAACCTTCAGTCTCGAAAGACTATGGTATCGCGCTCTGAATGGTGGTTCTTGTTGATCAAAGAGTCAAGGGTGGGCTAGATGGTACTGCTCTCAGCTGGGTTCCAAGCTGGTTGAACAAGCATGTCAATGTGTGCTGTTAAACCCCTCTGTGTCATCCAGGAGGGAGGAATCCAATGCCACAGGACTCTGTACTGTTCAGAACTTTTCTAAACTACAGGTTGAGTCTCATTATTCATGAGGGATATGAATCAGAGATCATGTGGATGGCAAAAATAGCACCAAAACAAATCCATTTAAAAAACAATATCTTTTTGCTAGATGATAAAAAAACAGCCTTGCTGGACTTTGTGATGTAAGTAAGATAGAGTCATTGAGAAGACACTCCATCAATCAGGCTCTCTCCAGGTGCCTAGAAAGGCCCCCTCCCAGAGCAAAGTGATTACCTTTCTTTTATGTGTTCAGGGAGAAGGGAGGGGTTGCTTGCCTAAGTGCCTGGAGAGAGAATGTCTGATGGATTGTCAGCTGGCTGCCCTCTCTCTTATTAACTATTGTTAAAAGACTGTTTTCCTTTAATTTAAAGGCCCTTCTCATCACATTGAGATAGAAAAATCTGTGGAATCTGTGAATAATTAGGTTATCCCTGTAATCACTTTCATGATTGTCTCTACAATAGTAAGAAAAGCAGTTTTTTAAACTGTGATTTTAAAGGGATGCATTTTTCCCCTTCTCGAAGGATCAGCACTTTCTTCTCATTTGCAGTGGCCATTTGTGTTGAGTCAAATTAAGGAGCCAGGAGGGAAGAATCCACAGCTTTGTGGGCAAAACATCAGGTTTTGGTTTTTAATCTTTGGATTTTAGTTTTTAGCATTTTGTTTCTAGTCTTTTGAGTTTTTAGCCTTCATTTTATGTTGTTCTTAGTTTTAACCCTTAGATATTTTAGCTTCAAGTGTGGTTTTAGTTTTTAGATTTTTTTTTAAAGAGTTTTTAACTTGCTTTTAGTTTTTAGTTTTAGCTTTCTATGTAGTGTTTTAATTAATTTTTAGTTTTTAATTTTTAACTTTGTGTTTAGTGTGGTGATAGTTAGCACTCACCCCCTTCAGGATTGGTTTAGATTCATTAGGTTAAAAAATTAGACCACAGCACCCAGCCCAAAAAACTGTTTATAGTTTAATATTTCCCATTATTGGTTCTTTTGCATTTCTTCTCAAGTAGGAAAACAAAAACCATCTTCCCAAAATTTTAAGCAGTGGTACATCCATATCGAAATGTGCAGGTCATAAAGCTACTGTCTTGGCCGCTTATCTGGCAGAGATTATGAAGGACAAGATGCACCTGACCTTTGCCAAACAGTAATGCAAGACTTGAGGAGGCATCCACCAGCAGATGGCCTCCCTGACCAAGGCATGTGATGATAAACAGAATTCCAGATGGAGTTCAGGGCTTGACATGTTCACAAGGTTGTGTCCATGATTCATGTTACAGTTCAATGGCGAATGCAGAGACTCTAGGAAAAGCATCCAGAATCCAGGGCTGGTTCCTTAGGATGTTGGCAAGCAGAGATGGTTGAGCTGCTCTGCCTGACATGCGCTAATAGGCACTTGAAAATTTATCCATAGTCTATAGATGGCAAGAGTATAACAAAAATATTATAAAAGAGGTCATCATTTGTAATATGGTAGTGAAACTGAAGCAGGAGAAAGTAACCCCCTCCCATCCCTCCAGTGTGGCAGAGGGATTGGGCAGGTGGGCATGGAATGTAGCACACTCCCATCAGTTCACCACCATTTCCAGCCTACCACCTGAGGGTGAGGGACTCAAGCAGTCTTATGGAAGGGTCAGGCCAGCTTCTTGCAAACAAGCACATCCACAGCCCAAGAGCACCAACAAGCCAACTAAACTAAAAGCCGCTTCACATCACTCAAATTTGCAAGGCTGGTACATTGGCACAAGGGGTGATGGGTGGTGGGAGGAATGGAGAGGGGAGGTATAGGGCAGAGATGAATGGGAGAGAGAGGTGTCTTGAGGCTGGGAAGGGGACAGTATCAGCAGCAGCAGCTCTACTGATATCATTCCCCTTTCCCAGCCACCACCCACCTACCTGGGTCCACTCAAACTTCTGTCAGCAATTTAGCTAGTGCAGATCTGACTAGTCCCATTGGGACAGCTTTGTACCCCCTGATACAATTCCTCTCTGAGGTCCTGCTATAATGAGTTTGGTCTTTAGGCTACTCTGTACAACACATACACATCCTTACTTATCACAATCCCACTGGTGGTGCTTCTGGGACAACAGTCTCTTGGAGGAATATCAGGAAGAAGAATGAACATTATATTCAAGGAACTAGTTCAAAGAGAGCAGGGCCAAAATCCTGCATCCAGGTTCTGTTTGTACATCTGCTAACCAAGTAGATGCATAGAAGCTCACACAGAAGGCAGTTTCCCCACTACCACCTGAGCGGCCCTTAAAAGAACAGTTCTCCCTTTCAGCGTATTCCTTGTTCCTTTCACTGTTTGTGAACTTCCCCACTAGATGGCACTCAGTCCCACCTTCAGACTTCAGCGCACCTGTCAGTCTGCCCTTGGGTTGATGAAGGTGTGGGGGATGACATTTCAATAAAGGTGCAATCAGAAAGTCAGAGTCTGATTTCTATCCCATGCTTCTATCTCCCTTTTGCCAGACACTTTTGCCTAACACTCTCTTTTGCCCATGGCCTGATCCAGTGGGACTGTTCTTATGTCACATTTGAAAGGCATTGACTTTTGGATGGTATCAGAGTTGGGAGAGGAGGGCAGTAGACCAAACTGGTGATTATTTAAATAACCAAATGCAGGATACCACTGGCCCCAGGGAAGGGGGCTGAGTCTGAATCAGTATTACTGAGTCTGCTCAGTATTATTCTTTTGCGTGTTCTCTCAAGGAGGAAAACAAAAACCTCAAAATCTTGAGCAGTAGAACAAGAGCATGCTTACTTTATGAGCATGCAGGTCATAAAGCTACTTTTATGAATGAATCTCCATACCTATCCATGGATCACTAGCCAATGATTATATCCAAAGTTCACCATCAATTGCATTTTTGACAATATGCAAATTACTGTATTCCCCTATTCTCCTGAATTCATTAAAAGCAAATGTATTAATCAGCAAACATTATAATATAATAATAATAATATAATATACAGTATTTATATACCGCCTTTCTTGGTCTTTATTCAAGACTTTATTCGAGGCGGTTTACACAGGCAGGCTTATTAAATCCACGCAGGGATTTTTACAAATTGAAAGAAGGTTCTCTCTTTCAAGAACCACCACATTCAAGCTGTTACACTCCGATCTGGTTTAACATTCTGGCCTCCATCCTCCCACGCTCCGAGCAGATGGAACAGCTCAGCTGCAGCTTGCCAGCTGCTTCAAGGTCGCACGGTGCCGGTGGCCTCGAACTGACCACCTTGTGGATGTTAATCTTCAGGCAAATGGAGGCTCTACCCTCTAGACCAGACCTCCTGCCCATTGCATTGGGTTTCTCTCCTAAACCTCGCGGTTTGTTGTTGTGAATGTGTTTTTACCTTGTTTTTAATTGTGTTCTTTTTAAAATTCTTTTTAATTATTGTTGTAAGCTGCCTTGGGTCCCTTTGGGAAGAAAGGCAGGATATAAATAAATAAATATATAAACAATTGTAAATAATGTTTATTTTAGGGCAGGGGGGAATCCAAATAGGTGAAAACCCTTCCCTTTGTCTCTCCTGCTTAAGCACTTTGTTCTACATGCTCATCTGCTTCCAGTCTAAAGACTGGTCTTTTCCAGGCCTCTCCTTATCCCTGCTTCATTTTGGTGCCTTCTGCCACCTCCACCTACAACTGCCTGTTCTCAGCGATGCTTCAGCCTTTCCACTGCCAGCTTCCACAGCTGTCTTGGGGCTCTGGGCAAATCTGCTTACCGGCTGGCCCCGCATTAATTCACATGAGCACATTGGTACACTGTTCAGATTGTTCCTGGGATGGAAGCTTGCCTTTGCTTGTCTACTCAGGAGTAAGTGCCACTGTCTACAATGGGGCTTACTCTCAGGAAAGTGTGGACAGGATTGCAGCCAGGCAGTCCAATTCTATGCCTGTCTACTCAGAAGTAAGCCTATTATAGTCAATGGAGCTTACTCCCAGGAAAGTGTGGATAGGATTGCAGCCAGACAGTCCAATTCTATGCCTGTCTACTCAGAAGTAAGCCTATTATAGTCAATGGAGCTTACTCCCAGGAAAGTGTGGACAGGATTGCAGCCAGACAGTCCAATCCTATGTCTGTCTACTCAGGAGTAAGCTCTACTATAGTCAATGCAGCTTACTTCCAGGAAAGTGTGGATAGGATTGCAGCCTAAGGCTCTTAATGCAAAGAAGAGACAATCAGTCTCCAGTAGCCTGTGCTGCCACCTAGCGTCTGGCAGGGAGAAGCAGCGATGACTTGGTTGTTGGCATCCTTCAGTCTCGGAAGACTATGGTGTCACGCTCTGAATGGTGGTTCTGGAACAGAGTGTCCTCTCCAGTGCGCGAAGCCTGGGTAAAGTAGGTATGGAGGATAGGCTGTTACCCATGCAGCAAATCCCCCCTCTCCATGTCGCTGAAATGGTCCAGTGGAAAGGCAGAAGCCAATACGGTTGGTTCCAGCGGCTTCGCAGGAGTTGCCAGAACCTGACTGTGTTCAGCCACGAACTGCCTCAGGGACTCCGGCTCCGGATTTTGCCTGGAGGTTGACTCCTGAAGCCTTTTCCATAACTGGATGTAGCCACAAGGCAGTGGAGGTTTGGGATCAGAGTTTCCTTCTCTCAGATGAGCTGCCTTCCCAGGCTGACGAGTCCCATCTACCCGGTGGCTGTTTAGTCGCTTCTTACGACAAGTACAGCCAAACTGAGGCCTATTCTTATCCCCAGCCCCAGCGATGACTACAAGACCCAGAATTGCACGCGAAGCGGCATCCCGCCATCTTGCATAGAAGTTAAGCGGAGGGGGGTGACCTGCTTACAGCTACCTGTACGCAGCGGGGTTATTTGCATATGCGGAGGCAGCCAGCCAATGAATGAATACGGGGAGGACTGAGGCCTCGCCTCCCTGTGACGTCACCGCCTGAAGCCCAGTTAAGTAGCAGCCTGGAGGAGGGGGGGCGGCGGCGGTAGTGAGGGATTGTCTACGGCTGGGACTCCAGCGGACCGGGGCTTTCCGGACGGGTGGACCTGGTAGCGCGAGGGTTTCGCTGCCTGGTCGACACTGCCTATCAAAGCTGTTTCTGGGGGTTTCCCAATGACAGCCCTGGCAGCTCGAGGGCGTGGCTGTGGAGTGGAGAGCGGGATCCCACCAAGGCACGGCTGCCCTCCTATCTTTTTCCCTCCCTCCTCTGCAGGGCTGGCGGTGTCCCTGTGCATGTTAAGAGTGCAAGTTTGTGTCTCTGTGCATGTTAAGAGTACCGGTGCTGGAATGCTCTGCTGCATCGGGTGACAACCAGTTTCAAGAAAGATATGCACACAAATCACGTCCGATTCAGCTTGCAGTTCTAGCCACACTTTCCCGGGAATAAGCTCAATTGACTGTAATAAGGCTTACTACTGAGTAGACAGGCATAGAATTGGACTGTCTGGCTGCAATTCTAGCCACACTTTCCTGGGAGTAGGCTCCATTGACTATCATGGAACTTACTTCTGAGCAGACATGCAAAGGATTGGGCTCTTAGGCTGCAATCCTGTCTGCACTTTCCTGCAGAGTAAGCTCCATTTGTGGACAGTGGCACTTACTCCTGAGTAGACAAGCATAGGATTATGCTCCCAAGGAGCTGCAAAACGTCCCTCTCCTTCTGACACCCCCTCCCCAAACTTCTCCCTGCCTTCTCCTCCTCCCTTCCAGCTCCTCTTTCAGGGTTGGCCTCCTGGCTTCTCTTCCTTCCTCTGAATTAGATGCAGATTCATCCAGCCAAGGTGCCATTGATGGGGGCGGGGGTGTCCCTGTTTCTCCAGAGCAGGTCTTGACAGTCTGTCAGTCTCCAGCCAGGTTTCAGAGTGCCCACAAAGCTATGCCCCCAGCAGAAGGCTGTGGAGGGAGGAGCAACCTGGCATGCAAATGAAGGGGGGGTCACCAAGGGCAGGGAAAGAGCTAGGCTGCTGGCCCCCTCATGGTGCCCTCCCTTCCAAGCATCCCTTTCCTGCCAGGTACAGGAGTGAGTGGCTGCCAATGATTTCCACAGAGGGGTTTCAAGCCCTGCTGCTCTTGGGTTGGGAAGAGGGAGGAAGAACGAGGGGGGGGGGGTGCTGGAAAGGAAAGGCAGGTGGGGAAGTGGAAAGAGAGAAAGTGAAGCAGGTGAAGAGTGCCACTGAATTGGGGGGGTTGCCAGGAGGGGCCTTGTTGCCCCCAGTTGCTCCTCCTTCCTGCAGGGTTTCTATCCAATCGCAGCCCCACCACGTCAGATGCGTTTCAATGTAAGTAAGTGTAAAGTCATGCACATTGGGGCAAAAAATCAAAACTTTAGATATAGGCTGATGGGTTCTGAGCTGTCTGTGACAGATCAGGAGAGAGACCTTGGGGTGGTGGTAAGGCTACACCTGGAGTATTGTGTCCAGTTCTGGTTGCCGCATCTCAAAAAAGACATAGTGGAAATGGAAATGGTGCAAAAGAGAGCGACTAAGATGATTACAGGGCTGGGGCACCTTCCTTATGAGGAAAGGCGTTTGGGCCTCTTCAGCCTAGAAAAAAAGACGCCTGAGGGGGGACATGATTGAGACATACAGAATTATGCAGGGGATGGACAGAGTGGATAGGGAGATGCTCTTTACACTCTCACATAATACCAGAACCAGGGGACATCCACTAAAATTGAGTGTTGGGAGAGTTAGGACAGACAAGAGAAAATATTTCTTTACTCAGCATGTGGTTGGTCTGTGGAACTCCTTGCCACAGGATGTGGTGACGGCGACTGGCCTGGATGCCTTTAAAAGGGGATTGGACAAGTTTCTGGAGGAAAAATCCATTACGGGGTACAAGCCATGATGTGCATGTGCAACCTCCTGATTTTAGAAATGGGCTCTGTCAGAATGCCAGATGCAAGGGAGGGCACCAGGATGAGGTCTCTTGTTATCTGGTGTGCTCCCTGGGGCATTTGGTGGGCCGCTGTGAGATACAGGAAGCTGGACTAGATGGGCCTATGGCCTGATCCAGTGGGGCTGTTCTTATGTTCATCTCCCCGGACCGGAAGCTCCACTTCACTGCTTCCTCTTCCTGCCACCTCTGCCTGAACAGGCAGGTCTACTCAGGAGTAAGTCTAATGGCATTCAACGGGACCTCCTCCCAGGACAGCATGCACAGGGTGGCAGCAGCCAGAGTCTCCCACTGGTGCCAGCCCCAGCCTGGGTCCTCCTCTCGCCCTCACCCTGTTCTGATCCTGCAATTTGGTGAAGGTTCAGGTCTCCTTTTTGAGAAAGGGGCGGCCCGATCCCGTCTCTCCCGAGTCAATGATCGAGGCTGGTCCGGGGTCTCCTCTGGGAACGAGCGCTGATCCATCCCCAGGAAGGCAGGAGACTTGCCTGCATCTTGGAGGCTTCCAGGGACCTCCTGGACCCAGCCGCACAATATCATGTCCCGCCTGGGAGTTCAGCCCTTTGCAAAGAGTTCTGACTGGCGCTCTGAGGGTTAAACGGAGTGACTCCGGATTCCCAGAAGGGCGGAGGGGGGAACGAGGGGTGAAGTCACTTCCTGCTGCATCCCTGTCCTCTGCTTGTTGGACCCACTTGTGTGGGATCAGCAGGTAAGTCCAAGCTCTTTGGGGTTAAAGGGGAGTCCCAAGGCTGCCTGGGTGGAAAAGGATAGAGAGGGGTGGGTGAGAGGCCCCCAGGTGGGGCTCAAAGGCCAGCCAGGGAAGGGAAAGGGCAGGGGCGTTGAGAAGATGAACTGCGACAATCCCCCCCTTCTTAATTAGTACTTTGGCTCGCCTATTGGGCAACTGGTCTTTGATGGCTCTGTTGGGGGGGGGGGTGCGGTGATGAGGTCAGTGATAAAGCTGAAACAGAAAGGACCAAAAAGAGCCTGTTCTCAAACACCATCTTGTTCTGACATCCTGCTGTCCAAAAACTTTGGACCTTTGTTTTCTCTGTTTTCCCACATCATTGAAATCAAATGGAGAGAAAGCCAGCGGAAGGCAGTTCTTCAGGGAGTCAATCTTTAGAAGGGGGAGAGAGAAGACAGATGTTGACGGCAGTGGTGAGCAGATTCCTGTGGCAAACATTGGTCCTTGACTTTTCTGGCCCCCCAAACTGTTAACATGATAACCAGCATCTTGAATTGAGCCTGGAGACATCCTGGCAATCAGTGGAGTTGGAAGAAGTTTGGCATCCCAGGTGCTGCCCCCAGCAATGATCTGTGCGATTCCATTGTATCCCAATGTGTGAAATCTGTGCAATTCCATTGTATCCCAGCTGCAGTTTCCAGGTGCTTTGCAAGAGTCACCCCTATGCAGAGCACATTACAAAAATGCACTCTGGATATGCCTAATGACCTGACCCTCTCATGCAGGATGCAGCATCTTCTGTATCCTGTGCAGCCAAAGGGGACCAGTCGGCCTCCAGAACTAAATGAAGAAGCATTTACTCTCTGGCCAGTGCCTGGTCCCCTACAGGACGTATTAAATCTATGCCAGCTAATTTGCTGGGGTAGATCTGAAGAGTGGCAGGGGTGTGTCCCAGCCAGGGTGGGGGTATAGGGTACTGCTGCTTCTGAAATCTGATCCCATCCTGGCGCAATCCCCATCCCAGTCCCCAGCCCCACCCCCCATGCCACTGCCAGAGAAACCACACTGGCATGTGATTTGTCAGAGCTGTAGGTGGGGCCTGACCACCTGGGCTTTGCATTGGCAGAAGCACTCTGCAGACTAGCAGAGGGGCTACCCCAACAGCATCATACAGAAAGGATTGGGTCAAGAAGCAAATTGCTCTCTTGCCTCCTCCCTTTAGCTGGGCTCAGCACAGTACAGGGCTGCATGCAGACATGCCACAAGTTGGTCTCCACTGCATGGAGCATTGTTGGCACACCAGCCAAAGATTTGATCTCTTGCCATGGTTTCGAACTGAGGCCTCTGGCCTTCGATCTATCACCCAATGCTTTTGCTTCCACTCTGCCCTGCTAATTCTGCTACATGCCTACGTATGGGAGTTACAAGAGCCTGGCTTTGGGGGAGTGTGCAGTGGAACAGATGGATCTGAAATCCCCAGATGCCTTGTGGTCAAGACTTACTTTTCTCTTTTATTCCTCCCAAGAGTTTCCCAAACCTGAAGTTGGCTCCTGGCTAGACAGTCCCTTTGCTCTGGCTCCAAGGAATGGGCTGGAATAGCAGGTGGCTGCTTGGGTGTGTTGTGGATCCTGTCCTTTTGGGAACAGAATCTTTTTAAGTAAATAAATTCAGTGGAGAGTTCTCCTCTTGACATTTCTTGTGCTGTCCATTCATAATACTTCACAACATTTCTCTCCTTTAGGTCCCTCTTTTTCCCATCAGAACTGGGATGGGATGCTTCCCTCTCCCAGACTAAGCCCCTCTCCTTCTATAAATTAAGCACACACCCCACCTTTGTCAACCTTATGTGCACTCTTCTTACCAATGGAGCTGCTTTTAATGTTTGTGTAATGGGGATGTATGGGACTAGGGTTGCATCATAGATCAAGCAGGTACAATACAGTGTGACATTTAGGGCACAGTCCTAACCAGGTCTACTCAGAAGTAAGTTCCATTTTGTTCAATGGGGCTTACTCTCAGGAAAGTGGTTAGGATTGCAGCCTTAAACAAATAAAATGAAGATGTTTTACAGCTGGCAAAATGGGGAGATGTCATTCATTGGGGGGGTGGGAATGCAAACACAAGCAGGAGTTGTGAAAGCAGGTATGTGAAAGGAGGTCTCATACAATGGAGACAATACAGACAGGAGATCACACAAATTGGAATATCTTCTTCCATCCAGGGTGTGACTGGAAGGAACAGTCCAGACAGAGGAGATCAGACAAAGTTCTCCAGAAACTTAGCCTGTGGCTCAGAAAGGCTGTGTCCTGGTGTTCATTTTGTGTGTATGTGTTCTGGGTGAAGTAGTTCATCATGCTAAGCTGGCACCCATATATGTTGGCTTTTAAATGGGTGCTTGTGTTACCTGGCAGCAATCATTTATACAGGGGGGCCCTGATATCCATGAGGGTACATTTCCAGAATCCCCCCAGATATCTGAAACGTGGGACCCCTACCCCTGCACCTTTGGCCTCATCCGCCCACAGCCTCTGTAGGCCTAAGAATGGCCGCCTAGGCTGAAAAATCACTATTTCTGGTTTTACAAAAAAAGGAAGCAATATTTTTATGCCTTTAAAAGGCAATATGAGGGCCAAGGAAGACGATGGAGGCTTCCCGGCCCTCATAATGCATATTAAAGGCATAAAATTGTCACTTTTTGTAAAACCAGAAGTAGCTTTTTCTGGCCTAGACGGCCACTGTGAGGCCCTCAGAGGCCATGGGCAGATTTGTGCAGCCTCTGCAGGGCTCAGAAGAGCATCCAGAGGCAAGGGTAGCCTGGCTCCCCTCACCTCTGGAGAGTGCACAGGAGGACTGCATTAATGGGACCACAGATAAGTGAAACCACAGCGATGGGATCCACGAATATGGCCCCCCATTGGCTTTTATGAAGGCATGGCATAGGCATGAATTAAAGATGATGTTGGCAACCTTCAGTCTCGCAAGACTATGGTATCGCGCTCTGGATGGTGGTACTGGCACAGCGTCTAGTGTGGCTGAAAAGGCCGATTCGGGAATGACAATCCCTTCCACATCGGGAGCAAGTGCAGTCTGTCCCTGGTCTGTCTCCCTGGCTATTGGCCTTCCTTCTTTGCCTCTTAGCCTCAGACTGTTGGCCAAGTGTCTCTTCAAACTGGGAAAGGCCATGCTGCTCTGCCTGCCTCCAAGCAGGCCGCTCAGAGGCCAGGGTTTCCCACTTGTTGAGGTCCACTCCTAAGGCCTTCAGATCCCTCTTGCAGATGTCCTTGTATCGCAGCTGTGCTCTACCTGTAGGGCGCTTTCCTTGCACGAGTTCTCCATAGAGGAGATCCTTTGGGATCCGGCCATCATCCATTCTCACAACATGACCGAGCAGCAACTGTTACCCTGCACATGCCCAATCTCGTCTGATCTTGGAAGCTAAGCAGGGTCAGGCCTGGTTAGTACTTGGATGGGAGACCGCCTGGGAATACTGGGTGCTGTAGGCTTATACCATAGTCTTTCGAGACTGAAGGTTGCCAACCATGAATTAAAGAGCAATAATGATAAAGAGTTGATCTGTTATAACCAGTTCTCCACAAACATCACTTTTGGTTTTCTTTTTTACATTGCCAAGTGTGTTTTTCATTCCTTGCTTTTTCTGTTTAGCTGGGCTCAGTGCAGGTCAGGGCTGCATGCAGTCATGCCACCAAATAAGTCTGCTGATCTGCCCTCGGTCACTTAGGATGGAGAGATGATTAGCAAGTGATCTTCATTAGTGGCCATGAATTTTGAGGAACACCATTGAGGTGAGTGGGTTTGTGGGAGAGCAATGAGTCAACCTCTAAAGGAGATTGCATATCTGGTCTGGGAACTTGCACTTGCACACACACACTATCGCCCCTTCTATGCTTCCCATTCAAGTGACTGCAGAAAGATGGTGCCATTGACCTCTTTTCCCCCCCAGTGTTTGCCTGGTTCATGTTTGGCTGGTGATAAGACTTCAGTGCCTCAAGGGCAATTCAGTATGAGATTAAACAAAATGGGTAGTAAAATGGAGCCTGTGGAAATCCACTCCTGACCTTTCAAATGCAGCAGAGCCCAGTGCCATCTGCACTTAATTTAGGAAAAAGAAACCCCTCACAGAAAAGCCCTACAGAGTCTTATCATTTACATGAGGGTAACGTGACACTAAATCTTCTGTGTAGCCTGAGAGGATCCAGCGGGAGGCCACTCTTTTTTGACTTCTCCAAAGAAACACTGTCTCCCAGGGCGAGGGGTTGCATTGCACTGTTGCACTGCTCATGAAGATTCTCTCTCTGTTCCAGGAGGAAACAAAGACCTTGAGGATCTAAAGGAGCGATGTGCCATGTCACCAGCCTTGGTTGACGTAGAAGAAGTTATTTTTAGAGACCAGAGAAGCCTAGCACCTGCCTGGAAGACTACTAGCACAAACACTACATCCTTTCTGCCAGAAAGCACAGCAAGGCCACAAGCACATTTTTCTGTGGCTGGGCTCACTGACTGACAGAGACAACACTATCCTCTGGCTTCGGTGAGTTGACAATGAGGATGAAGAATGGCAGGAACAGGGCGGTTTTGAACAGGGATGGGGCAGGAAGGGAGGCTGAACAGGGGAGGGGTGGGTTGGGAATGGAGGCACGAGCGTGAGGCCATATTCTAGCCCCCTTCCCTATCCCTTTCCGTTGCCATTGTGCATCTTGAGCTTGCTGGCACAGGCCTGAGGAGACTTATGGTGGAAAAGGCACGTTTTTCCAGAGCAAAAGTTCCCTTACCCAGAGGAGACCTTTACAACTGCCCTTCCATCCTAGGATGCAGCATGTGCTCCATAGATGCACCTGTGTCGGCGGGAGGAGGTTGGGATTAGGTAGGATCAGATTGTTCATCTTTTGCTTTTGAGGGTTATGACCTCCATGAAATCCCAATCCAACAGGAATATTGCAAAAGGAAAAGGAGGAATACACAAGGAAACAATCTGTTGTAAATGAAACATTAATAAACGCAGGAAAATCCACATAGAGAAGAAATCATTTAAAAACTTTCCAGAAAGAGCTTCAGTACAAGCTCACAATTTACTTCTCATACAAAAATCCACAGAAAAGAGCGAATTGCACAGATCAAAGAAGCAGGAGGGAAACTAGAGAGATAAATGGAGAAATAAAACTGATGCTTGTCAGGATTTCAGTGTCATCCCAGTAAGTCCAGAAAATGAAATTCGAAAGAGGAAGCAAAAATGTCCCCACTGTGCAAAAACCTTCAACTGTAAATCAAATCTTAAAATACATCAGAGAATCCACACAGGGGAGAAATCATATGAACGTTTGGAGTGTGGAAAGCGCTTCACTGTGAGCTCATACCTAAGTGTGCATCAAATAGCTCACAAAGCGTAGAAACTGTGTAGGTTCTTGGGATGTGGAAAAATGTTCACTCAGAACTCACAGCTGACTGTGCGTCAAAGAACCTACACTGGGGAAAAACCACAGAAACCGCATAAATGCCTGGAGTGTGGAAAAACATTCAGTCGGAACGAACATTTGATTGTGCATCAAAGAAGCCACACAGGGGAGAAACCATATTCATGCTTGGAGTGTGGAAAGAACTTCAGTACAAACTCACGCTTGAGTATGCATCAAAGAACCCACACAGGGGAGAAGCCGTATAGATGCATGGACTGTGGAAAAATGTTTGCTCAGAGCTCACAGCTAACTGTGCATCAAAGAACCCACAAAGGAGAGAAACCATATAAATGCTTGGAGTGTGGAAGGTGCTTCACTGTGAGCTCACAGCTGACTCTTCATCAAAGAAACCACACAGGGGAGAAACCATATAAGTGCTTGGAGTGTGGAAAAAGCTTCAATGGGAGCTCAGAACTGACTGTGCATCAAAGAACCCACACAGGGGAGAAACCATATAAATGCTTGGAGTGTGGAAAGTGCTTCAGTGTGAACTCAAACCTTATTGTGCATCTAAGAACGCACAAAGGCGAGAAACCATATAAATGCTTGGAATGTGGAAAAACGTTCACTCAGAGCTCACAGTTGACTGTGCATCAAAGAAGCCACACAGGGGAGAAACCGCATAAATGCTTGGAGTGTGGAAAAGCATTCAGTCAGAACAAACACTTGATTGTACATCTAAGAACCCACACAGGGGAGAAACCATACAAGTGCTTGGAGTGTGGAAAAATGTTCGCTCAGAGCTCACATCTGACTGTGCATCAAAGAAGCCACACAGGAGAGAAATGCTTGGAGAGAGAAATGCTTGCCATATAAATGCATTGAGTATGGAACAACTTCAACAGGAGCTCAGAACTGACTGCATCAAAAGACCCACAGAGGGCAGAAACCGTATAAATACTTGGAACATGGAATGCATTTCAGTCAGAGTGGGAACCTGACTGAGCATCAAAGAATTCACACTGGGAAGAAGGTGAAGACATTTGGATGATCAAAGCTTAGGTTTGAAGCCTAAGGCCCAAATCCTAACCCACTTTCCAGCAATGGCATAACGGTGCCAATGGGGCATGTGCTGCATCCTGCCGTTGGGTGGCACTTATGGAGGCCTCTTCAAAGTAAAGGAATATTTGTTCCCTTACCTCAGTGCTGCACTGCCCTTATGTCGGTGCTGGAAAGTGGGTTAGGATTGCGCCCTAAGGCTGGAATCCTATATACACTTTCCTGAGAGTAAACTGCATTGAACACAATGGGACTAGACATGCATAGGATTGTACCCTAAATTAATGGTGTCACTTCTTAACATGGCATCACTTCCAGGTTAATGACATCAGTTATGGTGGGCCCTGACAGATTGTCCTTCTAAAAAGTGGGTCCCAGTGATTAAAAGTTTGAAAATCACTGGCTTGGAGTATGTCAGAAAAGCCACAGAAATAAGAAACCATACAAAGGCAGTGTTTCTCAGGTTCAGCCTTAAGTCAAATTGAAGGGTTCATTGTGGAGAGAAACCTTATCAATTCTTGCAGTGCGATAAGAGTGTCAGAGCATACAGAGCATTCACAATGTAAACAGGATTCGAGCTGAAGATCAGATCTCTCTGTAGTGCATAGAAGCTGTTTGGAAATACTTCTTTACCAAGGGCATGAATCATTAATGGAATTCTTTGCCACAAGATGTTTTGATGGCACCTGGCCTAGACTGGGCAGGTTTATGGAGAAAATATCTATCACAGGTTCCAACTCATGATGACTGTATGCAAGCCTCTGGGTTTTATAGGTTGCTCTGAATGCCAGATGGAAGGAAATAGCAACAGGATATGGGTAACTTGTTGTGTGTTTGCACCAGAGGCATCCTGTGTGCAACTGTAAGATACAGGAAGCTGGATTAGATGGGCCTTTGGCCTGATCCAGCAGGGTGCTCCTTATTTTCCTATGTGGTTTTCATACTCTCCAGGTGATAGTCAAGTAAGTAGTTAGCTTTATTGTTTTAGCTGATGTAACTTTTGACTAAAGCTGATGTTTAGCTTTTGACTGTAACTTGTAAATCCGTTCAAGTATGTCTGTGTTCTGTATAACCTAAACATTTATTCCCTCTGAATAAACTTATAAATCTATAGCTGTGTTGCCTGTAAGAAGAATTTGATTCACCTAAATCCAGTTTTGGCCAGCTAAGAGTGCAACCCCAACCAACTTTCTAGCACTGGCATTGCTGTGACAGTGGGGCATGTCTTGCATCTTGTAGTTGGGGGTGGTCAAGGAGGGCTCCTTAAGGTAAGGCAATGTTAGTTCCCTAACCTTGGAGTTGCATTGCCTTTATGTCAGTGCTGGATTGTGCCCTAAGCCATATTACTATCGTCTTATTTTACCAGGGCCTTGGGAGCAAGTACAATATAGCATGTGCTGGTCTGAACTCTAAAAGACTGGTAGAGCCTCTGGGACTTCAGCTGAACCTGGCTGGAGGGCTGGGAAGGAAAAGGTGGCTGCATCAAGGTGGCCACCCCCCCCCCCCAATTTATTGCCTTAGGTCACTGTTTCATTTAAAAACTGCATACCCTGCCATTCTCCTTTTGGATCCAAGGCCATTTACAGTAGGTATACAAAAATTGAAACATTACGAGTACATCATTGGGAACAAAGATTTGATCAGCCTATTCCCATTTTCCTCTGTGAAGTGTGGGAAGGAACATGGCACTGTGTAGGTGCTTTGAGAGGGAGACAAAGCTGGCGTAGGTAGCAGTAGCCCCATAAGCAACAGTGAGTGAGGGGAATAAGCAGAAAATTGCACTTCCTACAGCCTCCCTTTCCTGCCCACACTATATAAAGTTTCTATAAAAGATATATAATTTTATTAATATCATTAAAGGCGCAATCCTATCTGTGCCCTGGGCCGGTGCAAGCCCCTTGCCCGGGAGGGTCACAAACATGCCATAAAGCATGTTTACCACTCCTTTAGAGTAAGCTGCACTGGTGCACAAAGGTGTGCCAGCCCGCTGAGGTCAGATCCATGGTGGTGGGAGCAGGTAAGTTCACGTCGGCCGAGCTTGGCCAGCTCGGGGTTCGGGGGGGAGCATGGGGATGGTGGGGAAGAGATGGGGAGGAGGTGTTCTGGGGTGGGGAGAGGGTGGGTGATGGGCGGGCCCATGGGAGGGCGGGTGGCAGGCGGGAGGCAGGGCCAAGATCCAGCAGTTATGCCAGATCCTAGCCCCATTCCCAGGCAGCACTGAGCAGCTCCAGGCTGCTCCATTCTACTCATCAGGTGGCGCAGATCTGAACAGACCCATTGGGGCCATTGCAGCTCTCCCTGGAGTAAGGGGGAAAGTTTCCCTTTGCCTCAGTCCGAGCCTCAGCCAGCCCCAAACTTGTGCTGGATACAGTGTGGGCCTGCTGTATATGTCAGTTACCCCCCCCCCCCACACACACACACATAGGTTTTCTGCCTTGTGTTTCTGAGGACAAAGAGACTTTTTGTAACATTGTAATCTTAACAGTTGTTCAGACAACTGGATCATGCTTTATGCTACTTTATTAGGTCACAGAGGTCCCTTCTTCCCACCCTGGTGGTTTCTTACCTCAGCTGGCCTGGGGGGGGGGGGACTCTACAGGGGAGAAGGGTTGCTCTTCCCCAAGAGTCTGCAACAGTGTGATTTCTTTGCTCCAAAGAGGGGATGTTCCTTAGTGACCATGAGCCCCGTCTTCTCTCCTGCCACAATAGATGTTGGGCAGTTGCAGGCGGACAGCATGTTGACAGCCACACCAGCAGGTGCCAGTGATGTAGCAAAGGGTCTGGGGTGTGTGAGGGTGTAGCTAGCTGGGTGAGCTGCTGCAGAAGGTGCCCTGTGACATATGCCAGCCCAATTAATGGCACATGCAGCATTCTTTTGACAGGTCCTTGTGCCACAGCCTCCTAGCCAGGTATGCCTGTTTGTGGTGATGTAAGGGGTTAAATGTCAGATGACGTACTCTTTGCTTCTCTCCTCCTGTGGCTGGGTGGTTAGAGTGCAGCTCTGTGAAGTCACTGGTGCGATCCTACCATAGGTGTTCCTGGCCAGTTGTGCAAAAAGTGAGGGAAAGTCTCTTGAGTGGGCTCAAATCCATCTTGCTTGGCTCCCAGCCTGCATGTTTGTGTACGGAACTACCAACACCCTGTGTTGCCTCAGAGTTGTTGAGGCTCTGACTTGCTCCAGTGTCTTCCACCGTAAGGGCTTCTTCCAGCTGGTGGATGCCCTCACATGGATTCGAACCCTTGCTTTTGAGAGACGTGTTTCTTCCAAGGGAGCTCATTTTCTACCCTTGCTATGATGTGCTCCAGAAAAGCTATTCTTCAGATGTGTGGATAGTATGAGGAGATCCACACGCTGGACATACAGGCCTCTAACGTTCTTTCTTTGGTCTCTCCGCTGCTAATGCCACTGTAACTGCTGTAGAAGATACTGTGGTATCCTTATGTTGTATTATGTGCGTGTGTGGGAGGGGGTATCTTGGAGTAACTCCCCATGGTTGGGGTGGTGCTTGGTGCTGAGTTGCTCATTCCTACTGACTTGGGAGGGGTGGTGTCCCACCCAGCATTGGCCATTCATTGGTCCTGTTGAGTTTATCCTTGCACCACTTCTCTGGTCTGCAGTGTTGGGGATGTTGGCCAGTGTTGGCCTGCAGTGTTGGGGATGATTAGATATGGCGATTGGCTCCTTGGGCTTCTGATCAATGAGATGGGGATGTCACACGGGTGGCAGAACATAAGAAGAGCCCTGCTGGATTAGGTCAAAGGTCTATCTAGTCCAGCTTCCTGTATCTCACAGTATCTCACACTTGTTATTTTTAAAAATAAAACATCATGCTTTTATGTTTTTATCATGCTTAAAAACATCATGCTTTTAATTTTTAATTTTTTTTAAATTTTCAATTTTGTGAGGAAAAAGTACATTTAAAAACACAATGTAAATACAAGCAAAACAACTGCAAACAGAAACTAAGATATATCTGTTTTCAAGAAAATTACAAGGAGAAACTTCCCTCTTCTTAAAGGAAAAGAAACACATTATAAGGGTATTTAAACAATCAATAAGCAATTAAGTAATCAATCAATAGTATTGTGTATTTCACACACTGTATGTACATGTCTAGGAAAGGCTTCCAAATATCCACAAATATACTAGTTTGCAGTTGTCAACTGTAAGCCATTGACTCAAAAGTGGGCTTCAATCCATTCACTAGGGTGGCACTTATCCATCCAATTTTTCAATACCAATCTTTTAGCCACCCTAAGGGCACAGAGGGCCCATTTCTGCTGTTCCTCTGTTAGCTTCCATGATCCAGTAGTAGATAGTTCAACAACATCATGCTGATGATGTTGCACTAGCATCAGGATGCCACTGCGGTTGTGTCAGTGCTGCTGCCATAGAGGCTGCGGGTGTTGTTATATAATTACTGGAACAGGCTGAGTTGGTGTGGTTTGCCAGGACAGGCTGGGCATTCCTGTCTCAATTGGAGGGAATTGGAGGGTCCAGACTTCCGCCTAGTTAGCTCTCAGCCGATGGGAACACTAAGGGTTAAAAAAGTGACTTCAGATTCCTAGTGGGGCAAACTGGGAGGGGGAAATGAGTGGGGAAGTCACTTCCTGCTCTGATTGCTTCCACTGTCTCCCCTGCCATGTGTCAGCAACTGTCCCAGGTGAGTCCTAGCGCATCGGGGTGAATGGGAGTCCTAGGACTGCGGTAGGTAAAAAGAACAGTCTCAAAAGAACTGGCTCAGAGTTCAGTTCTGGAAAGCAAAAGGGGCTGAGAAAGAAAAACTGTGGCATCTCCCCCATTAGGACATCCAAGCTGGTAAACTTTGAATCTGCTTCAGGGCAGCTGCTCTTGGATTGGCTCTATTTCAGTGTTTCTCAACCAGTGGTACTTGTACCACCCAGTGGCTTAGCTAGCGAGGGGCAGGGGGGGTGGTCTTCCCCAGGTACCAGCCTTTGGGGGGGGGGTGACACCACAAATGACCCTGCATCACAGAGGTTAGGAATAACCCCATCATACTATATGCCGTTGGATGCAGAATTTCTGGCAGAATGCAATGAAAAATAACGGAGTGAAATATCTCCTTTCCATCAAAAGTTATGGCCAAAAAACTGGAAACGAAAAAAATGCATGGAGCCCTATGGAAAGCGAAACTGAGCCATATCACGCATTTCTTCTGAATAGGCTAATTTGCCTTAGTCCTTCGGAAAGGGCAGGCTGAGAGGAATCCAAGGACACAAGAATGGTTTCTATCCAATGAAAGCAGCCCCCCAAAAACACCCAAGAAGTAGGTCCCTCCCTCCAAGCTGAGGAATGTATTGAGCCCTATGGAAAGCGAAACTAAGCCACAAGGTCGCATTTACTCATGAGTAAGCAAACATGCCTTGCTTCCTGATCAAGTCATGCAAAGGGGAATGCAAGACTAGCTGCATGGTCCCCATCTGACGAAAGTGGAGCTCAACAAATGCTCCAGAAGGCAGCACCCCCCAAAGAATAAAACAGAGGCTTCAGCCGGTAAGGTGGGCACTGGGGAGGGCTGAAAATCTAAATGATTTATTTGTGTGTGTGGGGGGGGGGGGTGTTATTGCAGGCAGGCCACAGAGAAAATTCACTTGGTGAAGCAGTGCTGACTTCCCCTTATTTAATTATTTGTTTTTCTTTAATCCTAGGGAATGAGATATCCTGGGGGGGGGGGTGACACCCTAGTGACCAAAATTCTGGAAATTGTGGCTTTTAGGAATAATACCATCATGTCATATACCATTTGATGCAGAATTTCATCCTTCAGGGTTTGTGGCTGCCACCATCTTGGACTTGGTCTGTCTTAGCATCAGAAAAGGCCTTTGGAAACTGCTGGTTTGCAAGCTCTATTTAGTGGTGTTATAATATATTATTGTTGCAGATGAAATTATTCAGGATTAAAGGCCGTGGTCTAGTAAAAAGTCACATTTTGCCCACATCTTTGGAGGGAATTCTTAAAGGTTAGTGAGCACAGCAACACTCAAAAGCATCCTTGGACACTGGGGGGGCGGGAATAAAACTAGGCTGAGATTAAGTCCCTAATGGGCATGAGGTGAGTGGAGGGCTGCGGAGACAGGCATCCCTCATACCCACAGATTCTGTATCTGCAGGGCTTCAGCGAACAGATCCATTGTGGGTATGGGGGCACACCTGTATCCCAGCTACAGTTTCCAGGTGCTTTGCAAGGGTAGCCCCTTTGTAAAGCACATTGCAAAAACCCACTGTTTGTATGACAAATGGTCTGATCCTGTCTCACACTGGTGTGCAGGATGCAGCATTCACTGTATCCTGAGCATCAGCAGTGAACCAGGTCAGCCTGGAAAAATAAACATTTACTTACCTGTTCCCCTACAGGACTCTTCTGATCCACACTAGCTTCTTTGCTGGAGTAGATCTGAAGAGTGACAGGGGGCATGACTGCACCAGGATGGTATACGTTTGGCAGACACAGCTGCCACTGAGACCTGCCCCCATCCTGGTGTGATCCACGCAATCCTAACCAACTTTCCAACAGTGGCATAGCTGTGCCAGTGGGACATGTGCTGCATCCTGCAGTTGGGGGGCAGTCATGGAGGCCACCTCAAGGTAAGGCAATGTTTGTTCCCTTACCTTGGAGTTGCATTGCCCTTACCTCGGTGCTGGAAAATTGGTTAGAACAGTGCCCTTAGGGCCCAATCCTATCCAATTTTCCAGGAGAATGCCCACTAGGCAGAGCGCTGGCAAGATTGACTGGAATGGGAGCCCAGGTCTACTCAGCCAGACTTGGACCCCAGATCTACTGGCTGGGTAGACCTGGGCTCCTGATTTAACTTATGTCTCCATGGCCAAGTTTCATTGTGCGAGTAGACCTGGGCTCCCACCTGGACTTGGAGCTCAGATTTGCCAGCTGAGTAGACCTGGGCTCCCATTCCAGCCAATGACTACAAGTCCAGGTGGGAGCCCAGGTCTACCTGCCCCAGTGGCAGACCTTCCATTCACTTGATGGGGCAAATGCCCTGGGCATGGAGCCTCATGCACCCTTAGGGCCCTGGGGAAGCTTCTCTGAAGCTCCTAATGAGGTAGGAAACTGTGCTTCCGGCAAACTGGAAGCACCGTTTAAATCAGGGGTGCCCAAACCCCGACCTCCGGGGGCCATTTGCGGCCCTCGGGAACTCCCAATCCGGCCCGCGGGGAGCCCCCAGTCTCCAATGAGCCTCTGGCCCTCGGAGACTTACTGGAGCCTATGCTGGCCCCACGCAACTGCTCTCAGTGTGAGGGTGGCTGTTTGACCTCTTGTATGAGCTGCGGGCCAAAGGCTCCCTCCACTGCTTGCTGTTATATGCCTGTGATGCAGCAGCAGTAGTGAAGGAAAGAACGCCTTGCTTTGTGAAAGGCCTTTTATAGGCCTTGAGCTATTGCAAGACCTTCATTCATTCATATAAGTTCCATCTCTAATATTCTAATATTCATGTAAATGTATTCAAATTTGAAATGTAAATTAATTCTTTTTTTTTCCTGGTCCCCGACATAGTGTCAGAGAGATGATGTGGCCCTCCTGCCAAAAAGTTTGGACACCCCTGGTTTCAAGCATCGGGGAACCTTCAGGAGGCTTCCCCAACGCGTCCTTGAGTCACATGAGGCACTGTGCACTCCAGGGAAGTGGGAGGGGCGGATTTGCATGTGGGGGGGTGCCATCGCGAACCTTTGCCCCAGGACGCAGGGCTGGGGAGGTTCACTACTGATCCACCCAGCAAACCTTGGCCACGGGGGGGGGGGGGCATTAAGTTCAACCCAGAGCCTAGGTCTACCCTCCTTGTTTACCTGGGCTCTGAAGTTGATAGTGATCATGGCTCCCCTCCAAAACACAAACACTGAATCTGCCCTGCTCCAGGTTAAGTACCTCTGCCTCTAAACAATAAGCACTATCCCCACCTCCTTTGCCAGCCTAATGTGGCCCCAGGCCTTCTCCACCAATGCCACTTTGGCTCCCCTTCCCGCCTCTCTTCCAGCAACTTCTCACAAAAGCACTGCTTTTTCCACTGACAGGCTTGTCCCTCATTCCTTCTTCATTCCCTACCTCTTCCCTGTAGCTGGGCTCAGTGCAGTACAGGGCTGTGCCCAGACTTGCCGCAGAATAAGTTTGCTGTTCTTCCCAAAGTAGGGAGGGAGGCTGGGGCAGCTGGCAAGCAAACCTCATTAGTGGCCATGAATGGGGAGCAACTCTGCAGTGAGATGGGAGAGCAGCAGGTCAACCTCAAACGAAATGGCAAATCTGGTCTGTGGATTTGTGCTTGCCTACACGCACTATCGCCCCAGCTATGCTTCCCATTCAAGGGGCTGCAGAAAGATGGTGGCACAGATCTCTGCTGTTTTTGCAGGGCTCAGATGTGGTTGGTGATAAGTAGAGGTTTCCTTGGGGTCTGAACCCAGGAAATCACTCAGGTCCTGTGCACAGGAGGGAATGTGACAAACGCTGTGGTGAATAGTCTGTAGCAAGTAACAAGTAGCAGCTGTTCCTGATTGCTGACTCTGTGCAGCTGATTGTGGGTGTGCCTTGTGCATAAAACAAGGCTGCAGACAAATGCCCAACGGTGAGTGTGTAGGGTGTTAGGATGCATAGGAATCAGGATGCCGTATATGTGTGTTGCTGTATGCTGGACCATGTTATGGTAAATATCCTTGTAAATAATATATCTTGGTGATGGAACCTAACTTTTTTGTCAAGTGCTTCTTTGCCTTCTGACAGATTGCCTTGGACATCAGCCTCGAGTTTCTGTTGCGCTGCTGTTTGTTTTTCGCTCTGCTGGAGACTCCTACACACACCCTACCACAACAGTTTTTATTTTGGGGCAAGTTTTCTTTTAACCAAAAGAAACGTGCAGAAAGTGGTGTTATCACTCCAAAATGTCATTTGTATACATTGTAATCACTTTAAAAGTGTACTAGAGAGGTTTTATAGTGGTTATATAAAAGTGTCAGCAGATGTAGCCACATGCATTTTCCACCCTCATCCCCAGAATAATGACATGACACAGAAGCTTGCTTTTACTGGGCCACTATTTAAATGTAAAGGTTCAGGCAGCGGGCTCAGCAGTACTACCTCAGGCCAAGCCATGAAGTTGCAATGCTTGCTGAAGAAATAATAGTGCTTGCTGTCAGAGGCAATACTCTGCAGCTCTGCCTGCACAAGTAAGGTGATGCTTTGGTGTTTTGGAACACTGGGCAGTGCAGTTACCTGGAGTGTAAAACGAAGATCAGGGATCAGCTTGAACGCTGTTCTAAATCAAGCAGGAAAGTGGATTAAAGAGGCACCTTTAAAATAGGGGTAGCTGCTTTATCTTGTGAGTCTAGGGAAGCAGATGGAGGTCTCCTCGAGTTAAGGGAACAATTATTCCCTTACCATATTTCGAGCCCCAAAAGCTTCAATGGGTCTACTCAGATCTGGACCAGCTCAGTGGCTGGCACAGAACCAAGTACACCCGTGTAGGGCTTGCAGGCGCAGGAGGGGAAATAGGATCTAGCAGCAGCCTCCTTTGCTGTCCCCTCTCCCCTTCTGGGCCTGAACTGCCCTCCCCCCCATGCCCAGTTGCGACCCTGTGCAATCTTCCATTCTCATTCCCCCCACCCTAGAATGCCTCTCTGTCACTTGGCGAGGAACTTACAGCTGATTGCTCCTGACAGTCCTCTGACCGGTGCAGAGGCCCAGTGCCCACCTAGTGGTCCCAGCAAGTAGCCGGTCATAAAACTGCTCTTTAAACAAACAGGCTCTGTATTACAGACAGGCATTGCAGCCTGGACATACAACTGCAAAGTGCTTGTTGGCATCCTTCAGTCTTGGAAGACTATGGTATCGTGCTCTGAATGGTGGTTCTGGAACAGTGTCCTCTCCAGTGCACGAAGCCTGGGTAAAGTAGATATGGAGGATAGACTGTTTCCCATGCAGCAAATCCCCCCTCTCCACGTCGCTGAAATGGTCCAATGGAAAGGCAGAAGCCAATACGGTTGGTTCCAGTGGCGTCGCAGGAGTTGCCAGAACGTGACTATGTTCAGCCACGAACTGCCTCAGGGACTCCGGCTCCGGATTTTGCCTGGAGGTTGACTCCTGAAGCCTTTTCCATAACTGGATGTAGCCACAAGGCAGTGGAGGTTTGGGATCAGAGTTTTCCTTCAACTGCAAAGTAGGTTCTGTGAAAAAGCTTTGAAGCAGATTGCATGCTATATGCAGCATAGACTCAACTCAGCATAGAAGAAGACACAAAAAACTGCGTACAACGGAACACTGTGCGATGATTAGAACCTTCTGGGTTGTGTCTCCACCGGAAGTTCTCCCCAGAAAGCCCACAACACTGCAGGTTACTGCGCATTGCAGGGTCTGCCCTTAGGGGAGTAACAAACCACTTTGTAACAAACACAGAGGAACATCAAGGAGGCAGTGTAGTTAATGGTAAAAATTGGAGTTCTTTCATGATTAGCAGGAAAATTGCTATATTTCATGGAATGTGACTGATATCTCATTAAATCTCAATATTTTGCATTTGCCCAAAAAACAAACAGATGAGGCTTCAACCCCACAAGGACAATTCAATATGAGATCAAGCACAATGAATGGTAAAATGGAACGTAGGGAAATTCATTCCAGCAGCTTCTGCAGCTGAGTCCAGTGCCATCTGCATGCTGTTTAAAAAAGAATGAAACCACTCGCAAAAAAGCCCCACAGACATTTTAGCATTTTAAGATTGTAATGTGACATTAAGGTTTCTGTGCAGCCTGAGAGGATCCAGAGGGAGACCCCCTCTTTTGACTTCTCCAAAGGAAGATTGTCCATCCGGGCTGGAGGTTCCATTTCATGATTGCACTGCTAATAAAGATTCTCTTTTTGTTCTAGGAAGAAGCTGAGAAGACCATGAGGACTGCATGGAGCCACCTGCATTGTCACTAGAAGCAACTGCAGTTGACCAAGAGGAAGTGACATTTGGAGACCAGGACTTATCAGGGAGGCAGGAGTGAAGCCTGCCTACCTGTTGGGCTACCAGCAGACAAAGTGTGACTTTTCTGCCAGTAACTGCAGTGAGGCTGCCAGAGAACGATATGGCTTGTCCTGACACAGAGGATAAGCCATATCAATGCTTGGAGTGTGGAAAAACATTCCATTTCAGCTCAAGGCTGACCTCACATCAAAGAATCCACACAGGTGTGAAACCATATGAATGCTTGGAGTGTGCAAAGAGCTTCAGGGCAAGGTCAGAACTGACTGTGCATCAAAGAACCCACACAGGGGAGAAACCCTATAAATGCTTGGAGTGTGGAAAGAGCTTCAGTCAGAGCTCACAATTGCCTGTGCATCAAAGAACCCACACAGGGGAGAAACCATATAAATGCTTGGAGTGTGGTAGGAACTTCAGAGATAGGTCAAGCCTGATTAAACATGAAAGAACCCACACAGGGGAGAAACCATATAAATGCTTGGAGTGTGGAAAGAGCTTCAGTCAGAGCACAAACCTGACTTGGCACCATAGAACCCACACAGGGGAGAAACCCTATAAATGCTTGGAGTGTGGAAAGAGCTTCAGCCAGAGCTCACAACTGTCTGTGCATGAAAGAACCCACACAGGGGAGAAACCATATAAATGCTTGGAGTGTGGAAAGAGCTTCAATCACAGAGGAAACCTGACTGCCCATCAAAGAACGCACACAGGAGAGAAACCACATAAATGTGTGGTGTGTGGAAAGAGCTTCATTCAAATGACAAAGCTGACTTTGCATCAAAGAACTCACACAGGAGAGAAACCATATGAATGCTTGGAGTGTGCAAAGAGCTTCAGGGGAAGGTCAGAACTGACTTTGCATCAAAGAACCCACACAGGGGAGAAACCATATGAATGTTTTGAGTGTGGAATGAGTTTCACGCAGGGTGGACAGCTGACTGTACATCACAGAACCCACACAAGGGAGAAATTCTTGCAGAAAGAAATGCTTCCCTTATAAATGATTGGAGTGAGGAATGAGCTTCAGTGTTATCTCATACTTCAAAGTGCATTAAAGAACGTGCACAGGGGATAAAGCATATAAATGCTTGGAACGTGGAATGCATTTCAGTCAGAGCCTGAATTTGACTGAGCATGAAAGAACCCACACAGGGGAGACACCCTACAGAGGCTTGCAGTTTCAACTGTAGTCAGACCTGAAGACCCATCAAAAAATTCCATTTGGGGGAGAAATCACATCAGTGCTTGAAAAGTGGAAAAATTTTCAAGGTACAATAATTGCTTAGAGCGGTTGTTTCCCAACTCCTTCTAGCGAGTTGGGGACCATCTAAGTGCTTGCAGGGGCGGGACTATGGCAGTGACTTGATCCTGAGTCATTTGAAATCACTTTGTTTCTTTTAATTTCAGTGTTAGGGGACATATCCTATGATGGTGATGCCTCTAGAACAGTGATTTTCAACCTTTTTCATCTCATGGCACACTGACAAAAAATTGTCAAGGCACACCATCAGTTTTTTGACAATTGACAAGACACACCACACTGATAGCAGGGGCTCACATCCCCCAGTGGCCCTACTAACAAATGATCCTCCCCCAAATTCCCGTGGCACCTGCAGACCATCCACAGCACAGTGGTTGAAAATGGCTGCTTTAGGACAGTGCTTCTCAAACTATTTGACACTGGGACCCACTTTTAAAAATGACAATCACATGTGATCTATGGCACCCCAATTACTAAAAAATAAAAACATTTGACATGTTAATTGGGGGTATGAAGATTACCGTATACTACAGGTAACATTCCAGCTAAAGATTTTCTACTGCAAGCTGGACAAGGGTGCTTGCCAAGTTTTTGTTTTGTTTTTAATCTTTCAAGAACTTTTCATGACCCACCAAAAATCAGATAAGGACCCACTGGTGGGTACCAACCCACAGTTTGGGAAACACTGCTTAGAAACATTGCAAGTGCCACCACAAATCTGGAACCTGAAGTGGGTTATAGGACAAAAGGAAATATTTCCATGTGCTGTGCTTAACTAGTCTGTGGAACTCCTTGCCACAGAATGTTGTGGTGGCATCTGGTCTGGATGCCTTGAAAACAGGATTAGATAGATTTATGGAGGAAAACTCCATTGCAGGTTACAAGTCATGCTGACAGTATGTGTCACGGGGTGGGGCAAGTGCCTTTCCCTTTAAGATGGATTAAGTCGGGTGTTTGTTACCCAGGTGTAGTGCATCAGTAATTTAGAGAATAAAACCTGGGTGTGGGTGCCTGAAAAGACAGACAGCAGGAGGAAGGGAGCTGGGGGTTAATAGCTTTTATACTGGAAGAAATGCTGAGAGACCTGTAAGATGGTAATTTTAGCCTCTTTTTAGATAAGATCTTTTCTTGTTTTTAAGCTACTGTAATTCATGTAGATATGTTCTTGGAGCAATTGAAGCTCCCTTAAAGCTATAATAAAAATCTTTTACATGAAAACTGAGTGCAATAATTAACCAAGGACATGTATGTTAATAGGACCTGGGACTTGGAGTAAGCTAAATAAAAAAACATTGCTCTTGGGGGCTTGTGGAAGATGGTGTAGGTTGAGGAGGGTTAAATCCTGGCTGACTTGGGAATCTCCCTTGGTCCTTCCCTACCCCAAGGGTGATGTTTGTGACAGTATGCAACCTCTGGGTTTTAGAGGCAGCCTATCTCTGAATGCCGATCACAGGCATTTTGTTGTCTGTTTGCTCCCTGAGGCATCTGCTGGGCCACTGTGAGATACAGGAAGCTGGACTAGATGGGCCCTTGGCCTGATCCAGCGGGACTCTTATATCTTATAATCTGCAGGTGATAGTAAAGTGAGACTTAATAGCTTTTGTAGTTTTAGTAGCTGCACTGCTTTTGACTGTAATGTGTATGGGATGTACAGCTCCAATATGGTTTCTAGGATCTTTCCCACTCAGGTTTGGCTCAGTGCACAAAGGAAAAAGAAAACTGTACAGTTTTTCAAAAATATTATTGTTTTGCTTCTGTGAACAAAAGGATATCAAGCACATACAAAAATCAAGACTTGTGCACTGTATGCCACTTGTTTACTGGTTGTAGGCTCTTCTAAGCACCCTTGAAGTTACAACGGGTAGTTGAATAATTTCACACTTACAGTAACAATTTTTTAGCTCTTCAACTGCTTATCAGTTTCATTTTTCTTTAGTCCCTCTTGTTCTATGAATTACTCCTATGGTTACTTCAGTCAGTCCTGTGTGAGCCAGGTTGCCTCTTTCTAAGGTCCCCATTCAGCACTTTCACTTGTCTTCAAGCTTCTAAAACCATTAAAACCATAAAACAATTTAAACAAAACAATAATAAAATAGCAGGAAATAAATAATATATAGCAGCATAAAATTTTTAAAATGTTTTAAAAGTTAAGGGGTCCCTAAGGTGTACCTCCCTCCCCAAAGGCCAGGAGAAACAGATAGGTCTTTAAACCCCTCCGGAAACCATGTACTGAAGAAGCTGCTCTCAGATCTTCTGGTAGCTGGTTTCAGAGGCATGGGGCCACAACTGAAAAGGCTATACACCTTGCTGCCATCCCCCTGGCTTCAGATGGCGGCAGGCAGTATCCTGAGAAGGGCCCTCTCTGATGACTGCAGGGGATGCGCAGGAATGTACTGGGGAAGGCTGTCCCTGAGGTATCCTGATCATATGCCGAATAGGGCTTTAAAGGTCATCACCTTGAATTGGGCTCAGAAAGGATTGGGCAGCCAGTGTAGCCGCTGGAGCAACAGCATAGTAGATTCTGCATGCCCAGTGACCAACCAAGCTGCCACATTCTGCATTAACTACAACTTCCAAACTGTTTTCAGGGGTTGATGGAAAGATTCTGGGATTCTTTCTCTGATGCAATGCTAAACAGGCACAGACCCTTTTAAAAGCGTTTAAGAGGCTTTATTTACAGCTATTTACAGATTAATTGGGTTCAGTTTGGATACAGAAGTTTAACCCCCTGCTTCTTTCTGGGTTTCTCAGAGAACCACACCCAGACCTTCTTACTTATACCTTGAAACAAACAAATCATTCATGTGATACCCATGTGATACTGTATGTCACTTCCACTTCCTTATAGGGCATACTGACAGTTTGGTGCATGGCTCCAGCACTAATTAGGAAGTCACTTTGCCCTGCATCACTAAGATTCCTGGCCCACAACTCTGGTTACACAAGAGTCTGGAATTTTCCTTTTGGGAAAGCTATGACGTTCATGTTCTCTTTGTGCAGGTCACTTTAACATAAAGACATAAACACTAGTCTTTTCTTGGCTCCTATTTTCAGTTATTTTCCTCATCTGAAGAGAAGTTAGGTTAACCCTCTAAAATTTCTATCAGGGTAGCCCCACATAGAGTGCATTACAGTAGTCTAACTGAAATGTCACTAGGGCATGGGCCACTGTTGCCAGATCCGACTCGCACAGGTACAGCTGCAGCCAGCGCAGCAGCCAAAGCTGAGCAGAAGCCCCCTTGGTCAAAAATTCCACCTGAGCATCCAGGGACAGCTGTGGATTCCAGGCTGCAAACCTGCTCCTTCAGAGGAGCTTCCAAGCCCCAATCTAGTCAGCCAGTCCAGAAGGATACCATGGTCAATGGTGTCGAAGGCCGCTGAGAGGTCCAGCATGACCAATAGGGACACACTCCCCTGTCCAGTCCCCGGCGCAGGTCATCAGCCAGACCATACTAGTAGGTCCTTACAAAGGTTAGGTGCCACACTAAGTCTACAGTTTACTAGGTAATGATCTGGTAGACCACAGCTGTGATACAAGGACATCTGCAAGAGGGATCTGAAGGCCTTAGGAGTGGACCTCAACAGGTGAGAAACCCTGGCCTCTGAACGTCCTGCTTGGAGGCAGGCTGTGCAGCATGGCCTCTCCCAGTTTGAAGAGACACTTGGCCAACAGACTGAGGCAGAGAGGCAAAGAAGAAAGGCCCGTAGGCAGGGAGACAGACCAGGACAGACTGCACTTACTCCCAGTGTGGAAGGGATTGTCACTCCCCAATTGGCCTCTTCAGCCACACTAGACGCTGTTCCAGAACCACTTTTCAGAGTGCGATACCATAGACTTTCGAGACTGAAGGATTCCAATGAATGATCTGTCCAAGACAGGGGCGAAACCCTAATCTCCTCCACCACTGGGTCATCTTCCCTCTGCCCAGGAATGAAAATGAGGTCCGATGTATACCCCACCATGTGTGTTGGGGTCTCTGCTAATTGGAACATGCCCATTGCTGAGATAGTGGCCAGGAAGTCCTGAGCGGGACCTGCCCTTGGGATCTCAGCATGGATGCTGAATTCCCACAGTCATCTGGGGGAATTCCAGCACCAAAGCTGAGACAACCCCGGCCAGCTCAGACAAAGAATCAGTTACACAGCTAGGAGATTGATATACTAGCAGGATCTCCGTCCTCTCCAGCCCCCTTAGCACCACACTCAGGCACTCAACAGCCACACACTGTGCCATCCATCCATCCGTCCCCCCACAGGGGTATAGATTGTTCTGCTAATGAATTTGGGTCTCTTCTTGTTTTCTTTGACTCCACATCACATATCTGTTTAACCTAAACAGTTTTTGTTTAATAAACTTATGAAATCTACAGCTGTGTTGTCTGTGAGAAGAAATTGTTTCACCTCAATCAAGGTTCGGCCATTGAAGGTCCCAATCCTATCCCCACCACCAGCACCAGTGGTACAGCCTCGCCCACCCAATGACACACAGTGCATCTGATAGTGGTGGAGGGGTGAAGACAGTGTGCAGGAGGTTAATAAAATTATTTTGTACTTGCCTCCTTGGAAACATGCTGCCTGTTTTGGTGGTGTCTGTCTGAGGAAACTGATGGGGAGGTTTAAAAGGGGAGGGGGAATAAAGATCAGCATGTGCCTTTACAGCAGGGTCCATCCATTCTCTCCTCCTTGCCCAGTTTCTCCCTCCTCCATGCCCAAAACTGCTCCCAGTCCTCCAATTTCCTCCCCCTCCGTGTCCATGGCTTGCTTCTGCCAGTGATTTACCCATGCCAGGGACTTCAAATACCAGCACAGCCCAATCATGTGCTATATAGAGTCATGTTTTGCAATGCTGTAAATTGGGCTGCACTGCTGGAACATGAATTTGGGCAGTGCAGCCCAATGAGAGGATTGAGGGGTAAGCCACATTACTATCTTTTGAGTGTTTTCCCAGGGCCTTTGGGGCAAGGAGCATTAAAACTTGTGTTGCCTCTGAACTCTTAAGGACTGGAAGGGCCTCTGGGACTTCTGCTTCCTCTGGGTGGAGAGCTGGAAAGGGAAAAGGGGTGGTGGCAGTCTGCCATTGCAGGTAGGCATTCGTCCAAGCAAGTGCAAGACCAGGACTGGCTGTACCCCTGAGCCCAGGGTCAGTGGGTGTCAGCCCTGTGTTTGTGTGACAGTTGGGCGGCTTTAAAAGGGGTTTCGCAAGCAGGGCCCTGACAGGCTATGGGATTGTAGATGGCAAACAGCAGGACTGACAGCACTGGACAATGATGTCATTTCTGGGCCTCGCCAACTCTGCTGGGTTGGACATTGCCATGACTGTGCTAGGCGGTCAGCTGAGATGAGGGTGGGGGCACTGGTATGAAACCAGACTATTGGTGGAGATAGGAGGAGGAGGAAAGGGAGGCAGAAGAGCAGAGAGAGACTGAACAGAGAGTGAGCATTGAAAGGAAGTGTGAGAGAGAAGCAGGAAGAGGAAGCCTAGCCATGATGTGCATGCGCAACCTCCTGATTTTAGAAATGGGCTATGTCAGAAGGCCAGATGTAAGGGAGGGCACCAGGATGAGGTCTCTTGTTATCTGGTGTGCTCCCTGGGGCATTTGGTGGGCCGCTGTGAGATACAGGAAGCTGGACTAGATGGGCCTATGGCCTGATCCAGTGGAGCTGTTCTTATGTTCAGAGCCTACTTCTAAAACCTGGAGGCTGCGCTTACCCATCACAGCTTGTAA
This sequence comes from Tiliqua scincoides, assembly GCF_035046505.1. Classification (NCBI taxonomy): domain Eukaryota; kingdom Metazoa; phylum Chordata; class Lepidosauria; order Squamata; family Scincidae; genus Tiliqua; species Tiliqua scincoides. Next base: position 253,401,752 of record NC_089822.1, read on the forward strand.
CCTGTGATGGACTTTTCTTGTAGAAATCTGTCCAGTTCCCTTTTAAAGGCAGATAGGCCAGGTGCCATCACCACATCCTGTGGCATGGAGTTCCACAGGCCAAACACATGGTGTGTAAACAAATGCAGCAGCCCTGTGTGTGTGTCCCCTTTGGGCTGCTTGCAAGATCTCCTACAAAGAGTCTTTTATCTTGGCTGACTGGCAATCTGAGGGTTAAAAGAAGCTACTCTGGATTCCTAGACAGGCAAAGAGGGAGGGGGATGAGGTGTGAAGTCATTTCCTGCAGCATCCCCTTTCTCCGCCTGTTGGAGCCATGTGTGTGGGGTGGGCAGGTGAGTCCAAGATCTTGGGAGGAGGTTCCAGGGTTGCCTGGGTGAAAGTGGGGAAGGGAAGCCCCAGGCAAGCAGGGACTCCCAGGCTCAGAGGCCAGCCAGGGAGGGGTGGAGAAGAGGAACTGCCACAATATCCCCACCCCACCCTGCTTAGCAAACTCTGGATGTGCTTTGGGGCAGCCGCTCTTGGGGGGGCTCTGATTGGGGGGGGAATTGATGGGGACCCTGAAACAGCTGGAGGGGCCAGAAGGAGCCTGAGCATCCCTGAGACCCCAGGTACAGCAGAGACCCTGGAGGAGAGTGTCTTGGACTTGGACCTGGCACAGCTGCTGAGACCAAAGGGCTGCTGGGTGGGTGTGGCATTCACAGGTCATGTTATGCTTTCAGCACTTCCTGTTATTGCTTTAGCCCTTGCAACCCTCTCTGTTCTTGCCTTCAACAAGGGTAGCTGGGATATAAGCCCCAAGAAGGAGAGCTGGGCTTGCAGTTGAAAAGGATCCTGCCAGCATCTGTGCCAAAAAAAGAGCTTGGCAGAGACTCACTCTCTTTAAAAGGAGGAACCTGGGAGGCAAAGCAAGGTGAGCTTCTCAGCAAGGCAGCTGGGAAGATGCAGCCCCCAAACATGTGTCCTGCAGGAGCAGCCTCCTTACATCACCTGTGTCAAAGTAGCTGCATCTTTCAAGGTGTCTGTCACAGCAGGGGTCTTTTTCCACCACCTTCCGCCTAGGACTGAATGATCTATTCTGGGCAACCACACTGTCAGGTGGCCTCCAGTAATTATGACCCTCCTTCGCTCACTGCATCTCCAAATCTGGCTTTTGCCCACCATCACCTTTCAGGGTCCTACTGACAGGACAAATCTGGAATTGAGACAGCACCTACTAAACTTCAGTTTTAGGGAACGGGCTTTGTAATAGAATAGCAGTGGGGGGGCACTGAACTGAAGCAGAAGATACAGCAGGAAAGATGGGTTGTGATGGGCCTGGAAAGAAGCAAGCTTTGTAAGGAAATTTCATGGAGGGGAGGGAGGTGGCTAGTTAGAGAGACGGGAAGAAACAGGGACAAGTGACAGAAGAAAGAAGTGGAGGAAAGTGAACTAAGATGTGTGGGGCTCTCCTGACTCGGGTATTTCTGGATCAGATGGCTATGGGACAAATAGGAAGATGATGTCGGGTGGCACAAGGAGATTAAGTTCAAGAAGGGTCTGAAGGGTACAAGCTTTCCCATCACCTTTGTCTCCCTTGCAGAAAGTGGGACTGCATCAGTGCCGCGTTCCAGACCATCGTCTCTTTGGAGTGAAGCAGAATGAGCAGCTTACTGAGGTAAGGGCCAGGTCACCATGTCAGCATGCAAGCAACTGCTTGGGTGGGTGGGAGAAATGAATAGTAGTTCACTAAAGACAACACTGAGATGAGTAAGAGTGACAAGGTCTCTTGGTAGTGCACGATCTGAGCTTCTGAATTGCTCTGGAGGGTCTGAACTGGAATTTGGAAACCTCTTAACATTTTAAGTGTTTCCCTAAAAGCAAGATAGACAGGTGAAGCTCATTGCAACAAGCCCAGAATAACTTGTCGTATCAAGCACAAAAAGCTCCAGCAATGTCAACGCTTCTAAATCAGGGTTACAATTGCAGGACAGTTCAGAAGTGAAAGGAGCAGGCAACTCTGAGTACACTTGGGTGATGCAAAGCCCAGGAGGAGGTGACTTCTCCAGATAGTGCTTGTGGGGTTTTGTGAATCATAAATTCCAACGTTAGTTATAACTGTCTTGTCTGCAAGCTGAGCCTGCTGTTCACCAAGAAGGACAAAGATTATGCTGCATCATATTTAAAAAACACATTGATTAATACTGATATAACACTGAAGGTCTCCTTGTCTATGAGCCTTGAACTCTCTGTTAGGTGCCTCTGTCTTTCTTACAGGCCTTCAAAGAGCATCTTTGCTCTTTGAAGGCCCATCACTCCCGAATTGGCCTTTTCAGCCACACTAGACGCTGTCCCAGAACCACCTTTCAGAGCGTGATACCATAGTCTTTTGAGACTGAAGGTTGCCAACAACAGTCAAAGAGCATTGTTGTTTTTCCACTGGTGCTGCAAGATAGCCAAAGCTTACCCCTCACAACAATGTGTGTGAACTCCACAGAACACCAAGGGTTGGGATCAGTTGACCAAACTGTTTTAATTTGTCCCTTGTTGTTTAAATGTCTTCACAAATTGAAGTTTGTTTATTACAGAATTTATATGCCACCTTTCCAGTCTTGCAACTCAGGTTGGTTTTCATAGGCTGACCATAAAATTGTTTTCAAATGAGGATTTACAAGTGTTATTCTAGGTTGAGATATAATTTTTCTCTCCGAGAGGCACTTTCTCATGACATGAAGGGACCCACTGATTGCACTGTGTAGAGTGAGGATAGGCAGAAGGCCTTTTCTCCACAGCCTTCCAAGAGTTAGTGTTAAACTCAACACTGATCTTAGCTTGCTTTGACACAGTCATTTTTTTGGCTTTTATTTTTGAACAGATACTAGAAGGATGTAGAGGGTGTGTGTGTGTGTGTGTGTGTGTGTGTGTGTGTGTGTTTCTGTGAGTGAGCTGAGATGCCTTTAAGAGGGGAGAGGTCTAATTTGGGAGGAAAACTCCATTGCAGGTTATAAGTCATGCTGACTGTATGCAACCTTCAGGTCTTGCCTATTTTTGAGCACCTGATGCAAGAGACTGGCAACAGGATACAGGTATCTTGTTACCTGTGTGCTCCCTGAGGCAACTGGTGGGCCACTGTGATGTACAGGAAGCTAGACTAGATCCAATAGGGCTCTTCATATGTACTCTAAGCCAAACAGAGGAATCGGCAACTTTAGTCACCCTTCTCTTGGTTTTCTGTGGTAATTAGACCTTGATAGTCTCCCTTGTGAAAAACCCCTTTGTTCACTAAGAGATTGTCAACTCAGTTTCGCCAAAGGGAAGACAGAAGGTGTCTTTGCTTTTAAAGCTAGTCAAAAAAGCAGGTACAAAAAGGTGATGGGATCATTAATTCCCCAGAGAATTCACATTCTCCATCATAACTTCTGCCCATTTCCCCTTGTTGAATGCTCAGCCGTCTCCTGAAAGGACACGTGACCCTGAATGAAGAAAAAGTCACAAACCATCCTCACCTCTCTGTCACACTCAGGTTTCTGCCCAGAGTCAGTGGAGTAGAGAAGTGAAGCACAAGTTGGGAATCCATTTGTGGAGGTGAAACTAACCATATTTCTTCACCCTCCTCTCAGCACCGGGAAGGGAAGCTTCAACCAGTAGGCCGGTTGTCCCTTTCCTCCTTCTAAGGGTCTTCTCTCCCAGCAAAGAGACTAGGAATTTAGGTAAGAAGTGGAAGGATGTGGCCTTCTCCTGTCTTTTCATCCCCTGAGCAGGATTCTCAGGAGCACCACACCAGAGAGGAGCAGCAATAGCTCAGTGGGAAAGTTCCTGCTTTGCATGCAAGAGTTCCAGTGATCCACCTGTTACCCCAAGCCCAGGTAGTGCTGGGAAATGTCCCTGCAGTAGTGTGCTATATGGGCCAGGTGTCTGATTCAGGAGAAGGGAGCTTCATCTATCTCTGAGCTCTGCTTCCCCAAACGAGTTCCATTTGGAAGGCAGAGCTGCTTCAAGAGCTAAGACAACCACAAGGTTGACATTCACATCCACATACATGCGTGTGCCCTCCGTGCGCCTAGTCTCTGATAGATGCTAGCTTGCTACTGACACAGTGAAGCAGGAGCCTTGTCTGTTGTGCTTCAAGACCTTGTGGTGGGAGTTTCCACTTGACTTTGGTTCCCATCGGTTTCCTCTTCTCTGAGATTTCTCCTCCCTCTGTCAACATTAACACAGATGCAATAAGTGCTTAGTCAAAATCGAGACTTGGCTGAGTGCATCCTGATGCCAGCACGAGCACCATCCAGACTGGGTTTCTGCAGACATGCTGTGACTGACAGTCAGCCTGTAATGCAGTGTTCCTCAGCGCTTATTTGTGTTTCAATACTGGTGCTCATTTAGTATTTATTGCTCTTGCACGTGTGATCAGTTAGACTTCACGCATGCTCTCTTTCCCATGGTTTGATACAGCAAAGCAAGGGACACACATCAGTAAGAGTTCCTCAGGGTGTTGCTTCGGATCTTGTACAGAAAGGAGAAGGCAGATTGGGTGATGGAATACAGTCAAGAAAACAGGATTACCAAACAGTGGTACCAAACAGTTTGCAATACAAAAAGGTGCAGAAGGGAGCAACCAGTATGATTTGTGAGCTTGTCACCTCCCTTACAAGCACAGGCTACAGAGTTTGGCACTACTCAGTCTACAAGGAAAGCACCTGAGGTGGGACATGATTTTGAGACCTAAAAAATTATGCTTAGACTATCCAGAGTGGATAAAAGGAAGTTCTTTTCCCTCTCACACAATACCAGAACCAGAGGGGTATCCACTAAAATGGACTGGCGGGAGAGTTAGGTCAGGCACAAGGAAATATTCCTAAATGGCAGTGAGTAAATACAGTATGTGGAACTTCTTTCCACCAGACGTGGTGATGGCACCTTGCCTAGATACCATTCAAAGTGAATTGGACAGATTTAGGAAGGAAATCACGATGACTGTGTGCAATCTATCGGTTTTAGAAGTTGCCTCTGTCTAAATACCATGTTGAAGGGAGTGGCAACAGGATACAGGTATCTTGTTGTCCGTCTTGTCCCAGAGGTGGGACACTGTGAAATATAGGAGTTGGACTAGATGGGCACTTGGCCTGATCTAGCAAGGCTCTGCATATGCCCTGGAGTGAGCTGATGTGAGATAAAGAAGCTGCTGTTTCCTCAGTTGTACTCCTGCATGTAGTTGTACTGTTTTGGTTTTCAAAGACCTTGTACATATTTCTTGGGTTTAAGGAAGTTTGTCTATACTCGATTTTGACTTTACTCCCTGACCTTGGACCATAACCCTATTATAAGAAGCAGGCTGGCTGTAGTTGTGTTTCCCTGGTGGAGATAGGTTTACCTACCTCAATGGCTGATGTCACTGGATCCTGATTGGTGTATAGCCTCGTGGCTGTGGAGTTCTGGCTTGGCTAGCATGTGGGGGGAAGCTTATGTTTAAAAATTGGCAGGGCCAGACTTGGAGGAACAGTTTTGCCTTTGCCGGCCTAGCACCCACTTGGATATATTGCAGCTGTGGTAGGCCATGTTTCTAATGCCTTCTTCAACTTGTTCTAGCATGGTTTGTGTTTGGTTGATGACAAGACTCCACTGTCCCAAGGGCTGTACAGACACAAGATATTACACAAGATGGTGATAAAATAGAGCCTGTGGAACGCCATTCCTGATCTTTCCAGTGTGGCGGAGCTCGGTACCATCTACACGCCATTTAAGAAAGAATGAATCCACTGACAGAAAAGCATATCGCATATATAAGGAAATAAGGTGACATTAAAGCTTCTGTGCAGCCTGGGAGAATCCAGAGGGAAGCCCACCTCTTGTGACTTCTCCAGAGAAACCTTGTGGACCAGGGCAAACAAAGCTGCCCCTGTGCCCTGACCAGGACAGGTTGCAACAGGGCCCAGCAGCCACAATTATCCACTTCCCCACAACCGCTAATTGAGATTCAGTCACTGAGCATGGTGCAATCTTATGCATACTTTCCTGGAAGTCAGTGCCACTGATTCCGTCACAGCTTCTGAGCCTGCATACCTAGGATTGCGCTCTAAAGGTTTGATTTCTCTGTGGCAATGCTAATCAATATTCTCTCTCTGTTCCAGGAAGCAGTGGACAAGACAGTGAAGATCCCAGGGAGCTGTGTGGGGTGCTCATCAAAGTGGGGATTCATATCATGTCAGTCAATCCAGGAAGAGAAACTGGAAGGATGAAGGAAAAAAGCAAAGTGTATAGACTTTAAGCTGTGAATCATCACTTGGAATACACCAAAGATGCAAGGTAGGGAGAAGCCATATAAATGTTTGGAGTGTGGAAAGAGCTTCTCATCTCGATCAAGCCTGACTGTGCATCAAAGAACTCACACAGGGGAGAAACCATATGAATGTGAGGAGTGTGGGAAGTGCTTCACAACCACCTCAAACCTAGCGGTACATCAAAGAACCCACACAGGGGAGAAACCGCATAAATGCTTGGTGTGTGGAAAGAGCTTTATTTGCAGGGGAAACCTGATACGGCATCAAAGTATCCACCCAGGGGAGAAACCATATAAATGCTTGCACTGTGAAAAGAGCTTCAGTGCTAGGTCAAGCCTGACTTTGCATGAAAGAACCCATACAGGGGAGAAACCGTATGAATGCTTAGAGTGTGGAAAGAGCTTCAGTCAGAGCTCACTTCTGTCTGTGCATGAAAGAACCCACACAGGGGAGAAACCATATAAATGCTTGGAGTGTGGAATGAGCTTCAGTGCTCGGGCAAACCTGTCTTTGCATGAAAGAACCCACACAGGGGAGAAACCATTTAAATGCTTGGAGTGTGGAAAGAGCTTCAGCCAGAGCTCACAACTGTCTGTGCATGAAAGAACCCACACAGGGGAGAAACCATACAAATGCCTGGAGTGTGGAAAGAGCTTCAGCCAGAGCTCACAACTGTCTGTGCATGAAAGAATCCACACAGGGGAAAAGCCGTATAAATGCTTGGACTGTGAAAAGAGTTTCAGTCGATGGCAACAACTGACAGTGCATCTAAGGGCTCACAATGAGGAAGCCATATAAATACTTGAAGTGTGGAAAGAGCTTCAGTCAGAGTTCACAACTGTGCATGAAAGAACCCACACAGTGAGAAACCATATAAATGCTTGGAGTGTGGAAAGGGCTTTAGTACAACCTGAAACCTGAGTTTGCATGATCCCAGGGGTCATGCCACTGCCAGTTACAAAGGGAGGGTTTTTCTCCTTACCTGGCAGCACTGGAATCATGTCACTGCCTTCCCTGCAGAGCATGCCCTGTATGGGGGGGGGGATGCCCTGCTTCCAGTTCCCCTTGTGGGTTGCGAGCCACCAATTTGGGAACCCCTGGCTTAGTGTATGTCAATGAATCCACAGAGACAACCAACCATATAAATGTTCTATAAGTATAGTAAATATACAGTAAATGCTCACCAAAGGGTAAGCCTGAGCCATCTTGCAGTTTCAATTTTAGTCAGAGCTGAAGAGCCAGCCAAAAAATCCATATGGGGTAGAAATCACATAAGTGCTTGAAATTTTCAAAGTACAGTAATTGCATAGACTCACTGGAGTATGTCAGCGAATCCACAGAGATGACAAACCTTATGAATGTTTCTATAGTGTGGAAAAGTCTCAATTTAAGCCTTAAGAAATATTGAAGAGTTCATAGTAGAAAGAAACCCTGTCAGTGCTTGCAGTGTGGAAAGACCTTCTATCACGGCACGCACCATTCAGAACATAAAAGTACGCACTCAACAAATGAATGTTTGGTGTGTTGTGAAAGTCTCCACCAAAGGGTAAGCATTAGCCATTTCTAACCAAGAGGAGAGATCATTTGAAATCTCTTAAGAAATATCTAAGTATATTTGTGTTCTGTATAATCTAAACAATTTATGTTAATAAACTTATAAAATCTACAGATATGTTGTCTGAGAGAAGAAATTGATTCACTTAAATCCAGGTTTGGCCATCTTATTCCCACCACCACCACCGCCAGTGATGCGGCCTCATGTAATGACATAAAGTACATTCTATAATGGGGGTGGGGGAGACGGAACAGTGTGCAGGAGGTAAGTAAACTTATTTTCTACTTACCTCCTCAGACACATGCTGCCTATTTTGGTGGTGTCTGTCTGAGGAGAGGAAACTGGTGGGGAAATTTAAAACGGGAGGAGATAAGAGACCAGCATGTGCCGTTACATTCCCTCCCCCTTCCTGCCCATGGCTGTCTTTCTTTACAGAGGCTGCCGCTGCATGACTAGCGCCACTTGCTATACAGTGGCCCAATCATGAGTTACATTTTGCAATGCCATAAGTCAGGCTGCACAGAACATGAATTTGGACAGTGCAGCCCAAAGATAGGATTGAGGTGCAAGCCTCATTACATTCTTTTGAGTATTTTCCCAGGGCCTTGGGGGCAAGGAGCATTCTAGCCTGTGCTGGTCTGAACTCTTAAGGACTGGGGGGGGGGCCCTCTGGGACTTCCACGTCCCTTGGCTGGAGGGCTGGAAAGGAAAAAGGGGTGGTGCCATTGCAGGTAGGTGTTTCTCTGGGAGCAAAACAAGCATGTGCAGGCCCAAGACTGGCTGAGTCCCAGAGCCTGTGGTCAGTGGCTGAGTCCCAGTGGCCCTGTGGTAGCATGACAGTTGGATGGCTTTAGGTGTCTCCTGCAGATCCCCAGCAGGCTGTGGCATTGTATAGTGGAGGCGATGGCAAACAGCAGGGCTGACAGCACTTGGCAATGATGTCATTCTTGGGCTTTGCCGACTGCTGGCTTGGACGTTGCTATGACTGTGCGAGGCAGTACAGCCGACAGCTGGGATGAGGGTGGGAGCACTGAATGAAACCGTGGGAAGGACAGGTGGAGATAGAAAGGGAGGAGGAAGAGCAGAGAGAGACAACAGAGAGAAGAGTACAGAAAGGAGATGAGAGAGAAGCAGGAGGAGGAAGCCTGGTGGAGAAGTGGGTGACTGCAGATGTGAGCAAAGAAGCAGGTGTATATTCTTGAGGGGAGAAGGGGGGTGGAATGGGAGGGAGACCTGGTTGGAGTAAGAGTGAGTGAAAGGAGAGAATCATGCAAAATAAAGAGAAACAGTCCAGCCAAGGATGGATTGGGTGGTAAGGAAGAACCTGGGCAAAGTCCCAAGGGGTAGTTGAGGGGCACTCAAGGCCAAGTCACTAGTTCCCAGGAAGATACAGACCCTCCAGGCTCCAGCCAGCACTCAGGCGAGTCCCCATGATGACTCTTCCCTGCAACTGGGAGGATCCTGCAGGCCAGGGTCCCAGTCTGGTCCTGCAGTGACAGGTGGTCTGGGCCCTGAGACGCCCTGGCTGTCCATTAGCAGAGACTGGAACACGAATCCCCACATAAAGGACCAGAGTACATACTACCACAGCCATTAAGGATGATGTATCCTGGAGGGGTGACTTTGCCAGAACCTTCCCATGATTTTGCTTAGACTGTTGTAATACCCATGATGAGGTTCTCTTCTCCCCCCCCCCCACCCACTGCTCTTCTTGCTTTGCCTCTGCTAGACTTGGGCGAAATGCACCCTGCACTGAAGAGCATCTCTCTCCCATCTCTCATTTGTGATCATGGCCTACGCAGATCCTTTTGAAGCTGAGCTTGGTTGGAGGAAGAGGTGAACAGAAGAGGGCAGGCAATGCTGGAGGAGATGAGGATGCCAGGGTGCTGGCAGACCCACGGCAGGATGACCAGAAGTCATAACTGCAAAAGAGGAGAAGGCACCCCAAAATGTAGGACATCCCAGAAAAATGTAGGACAAGACAAAATAAAAGCTTAAAAAATCCTTGTATGTTGATTTCATGTGTTTAAGTGCTATTTTACTTATTATTAAATTGAAAACGATATTACATGTAATTTATTACATATAATTCATTAATCACAAGAAGGCTGTGTGCTGCTTGAAGGGCCAGGCTCACAGGGAAAAGAAGGACATTTCAATCCTTTTCCAAGACATGAGGCTAAAAGAGTGGATGTGTCATGGAGAAAGGCTCTCTGGTCACCCTGACCCACGAGGAAGAACCTCCTCCTGCCATGCCATGAAGGATTCCAGGTGGGGTCACCCCCCTCCTTCTTCCAATGGACACAGTGCTTTTCTGGGGATAGGAAAGGCACAGAATCAGAACCCAGGGTAACCAGGCTCATATCCAGGGATGGTCACTATGGAATCCATCTGGGCCAGCTGTAGAGGACTAATATGTAAGTAGTGCTAACCCCTGCTAACTGGGTAAGAGGCACTTTTTAAGTGAGTTCTTTTATTTAGCAGGGGGAGAGTAACTGGCCCTCCTCACCTCATCAGTGTCTTTTCTAGTGGCTATCTGCTGGTATTCTTTTGCATCTTTTTAGATTGTGAGCTCTTTCGGGACAGGGAGCCATTAGTTGTTTGTTAAGCTCGTTTTCAATATACAATCAATCCTCACACCTCGTGGGTTTGTGACTTGCAGATTGCAACTTATCTTGCTATATTTATGGGGTGTTCTCAGCCACCTGCAGCACTATGAAGGTCTCGGCTGGATTCAGAATGCCTGCAGAGACCTGCGGAAGCTTTTTACAGCCATTTTAAAGCTGCCTGCGCTATTCACAGGCACCATTTTGAAGGTCTCTGCTGCGTTCTGAGGATCTCCTCTGCCATCCTGAGGGTTTCCTGCTGGTAAGATAGTTGGCAGCAGGTCACATGCTGGCACCTCTCCCTAACCCCATTGATCCCATAGGTGTGCACCTATGGTATCCACTGGGGATTACAGGAACCAAATCCTGCACCAGAATGTAGGAATCTTGCTGTCTTGCAGGGTTCCTGAGGAATCTGGTGGGCTACTGTGAGATACAGGAAGCAGGACTTGTTGTGCCTTTGGCTGATCCAACTGGGCTTATTTTATGCATAAGAACACACAAAGCATGGGTCTGTGGAACTCCTTGCCTAGGGAGATCAGATTCAGGGTTGACTGGCACTGTCAAATTGGGACCCCTCAATTGCTCCTTCAGACCCTTACGGTGAAATTTGGACTAGAGATTTTCACTAGACAAAAAGGGACTTTCACTTCAGTCCAATGTTAGGCCTGGTGTCAGAAGTTTGGCTTGTTAGGCTCCAAAGCGTTGCTAGACCTCAATAGGTCCAAAAAGTTTGTAAGTCTCAATAGAGGGAATAAAATTAAATTCCTCTTGTGGGTAAGCGACTCAAAGTCCCACACGGCTGAGAAAAGTGAGATAAGGAGTAAAACAACAGGAGCTATCTTGCAATGCGTGGACATCCTGAGAAAAAGTTACAAAACAGCTGATAAGATGGCTGGGAGGAAGGTTCACGCGTCTCCTATGTGACCAGCTCATGCTGAGAGCATGATAGAAAATTGCTAAGCGAAGTGTTGCTTTTGGGTAGTAGTAGTAATAATAATAATAATAATAACTAGGTATTTATATACCGCCTTTCTGGACTTTATTCAAGGCGGTTTACATAGGCAGGTGTTTCTAAATCCTTCAAGAGGATTTTTACAATCTTAGAGGTTCTTTCTTTCAAGAACCAACAACATTTCAGAATGGTTCTTCCTGGTTTGGTCTCACTTGTTGCTAATGGGGTGTTATTGTGATTTTGCATATTATGTAGTGCTACTTTGTGCAAACAGTATAAAACAGTGGTTCCCACACATTTAGCACCAGGACCCACTTTTTAGAATGAGAATTTCTCAGGACCCACCGGTAGTGATGTAATGACCAGAAGTGACATCATCAAGCAGGAAAATTTTTCACAATCCTAGGCTGCAATCCTACCCACACTTACCCAGGAGTAAGTCTCATTGACTGTCATTGTTAAAAGAATATACGTAGTAGCTTTTTAAAACTACAGGTCTGTAACATTTCCTCAATGCAATCACGTATCATGGTAGTATCAAGCCTAATATATTAAAAATAAAACATTGAAACGAATGGGGACCCACCCAAAATTGGCTTGCAACCCACCTAGTGGGTCCCAACCCACAGTTTGAGAAACACTGGTATAAAATGTCTACTACCCCAGGTGTCGGGGCTCCTGTCTGATTGGAGACTTTTGTCTCTGGGGAGTCATACATTTTCCACTTCCGTGTCTGTTCTGCACCGGGTAGCCAAACCACTGTGAGGCCTCTGCAGGCAACACTAGAAAACAGCTGGGGGGCCATGATTGAGACATACAAAATTGTGCAGGGGATGGATGGAAAGGTGTTCTTTTCCCTCTCATGCAACGCCAGAACCAGGGAACATCCACTAAAACTGAGTGTTGGGAGAGTTTTGTCTGTGAACAGACAAAAGAAAATATTTCTTAACTCAGTGTGTAATTAGTTTGTGGGACTCATTTCCACATGATGCAGTGATGGTACCTAGCCTAATTGCCTTTAAGGGAGCACACAAGACAACAAGAGACCTGCATCCTGGTGCCACTCTCTTGCACCTGGTCTTCTGAGAGCCTGTTGCTAAAAGGCTGCACATACCCATCTTGGCTTGCAACCTGTGATAGGCTTGTCTTCTAGAAATCCACCTTTAAAATCCCTTTTTAAAGGCATCTAGGCCAGACGCCATCACCTCATTCTGTGGCAAGGAATACCACAGGCTAACCACACACTGCGTAATGAAATATTCCAGCTGGTGTGCATTCCCCCTTTAGGCTGCTTGCAAGATCTTCTGCAGAGTCTTTATCATGACACACTGAGGGTTAAAATAAGTGACTCTGGATTCTCAGAGGGGTGAACAGGAAGGGGAGGTGAGGTCACTTCCTCCAGCATTCCCTTTCTCTGCTTGTTGGAGCCATGTATGTGGGGTGAGCAGGTGAGTCCAAGTCCTTTAGGAGGTCCAGGGGCTGCCTGGGTGAAAGTGGAGGGTAGCCCCCAGGAGACCCTGAAACATCTGCCCGGGCAGAAGGAGCCTGAGCATCCCTGAGACCCCTGCAGAAAACAGCTGGGTATGGCAGAGACCCTGGAGGACAAGATCTTGGACAGGGCACAGCTCCTGAGACCAAAGGGCTGCTGGGAGCTTTGAAACTGTAATTAGTTCCTGTATATTTCTGGTGTCACATATTGTTGTTTAAGCCCATTGTGTTCAGTAAGACACTCAACACAATCCTAACCTGCACTGGAATAGGCTGGCCAACAGGCAGGTTAGGAGGTGGAAGGAGCACTACTCAGAGTAAGGGGACATTTCTCCCTGCCCCAAGTAATGCCCCAGGCACCACAATGGGGAGACTCAAATACAGTATGTGCCAGCGAAATACTGCATAATGCCAGGCTGCTCAGGAGGGGAATTAGAATCCAGACTAAGTGCTGGAAGCTGGTCCCATCCCTCTCCCATCAGCCCGCCTGCTACTCTCCCTCCCCTGCCCTCCCAAACCCCTGTACCAGCCGACCTCTGCCTGCACAACCTTACCAGGTCCAGGTGGTGCAGAGGCTGGATGTGCCCTCTGTGGGCCGGCAGGCATCCTTGCACCAGCCCAGCCAGCTCTCCCAAAGGGCCAGCGCAAGGGGCTTTTGTCGGAGATTCAGATTGCACTCTTAGGCTGTAATGCTGTCTTACTAACCAGGAAAAGAATGCGCCTCACGTTCTGGTTTCAGCTCTTGTAGTCTTCTGTGTTCTTGTTTTTAACAGAGGCAGATGGGGTATAAAACATATGAATGAGAGCTGGGTTTGCAGCAGAAAAGGATCCCTCCAGCACCTGTGCCTGTTAAAGAGAGAGGCAGAGACTCATCTCTTCAGAAGGAGGAGCCAGGCAGGCAAAGCAAGGTGAGCTCCTCAGCAACATGGCTGGGAAGGTGCATCTCCCAATGAGTGTCCTGCAGAGAGCAGCTTCTGTAATCTGTGAAAAATATGTCTGCATCTTTCAAGTTGTGTGTCTCAGTGGGGTGTGTGTGTGTGTGGGTCCTTCCAGCTCCAAAGATAACTGGGCTTCCACCTAGGACCGAAGTGTTTATTTTGGGCAACTATGCGGCCAGGTGACCCCTGATAAATATGAACTTCCTCCATCCTCTTCGTCCCCAAATCTGTTTTTCCCCACCATTTTTTCCCCAACCAGGTCCTAGTTACCAGACCTGGAATCAATACAGAATCGCTTTGTATGCCACTAGATTTCAGTCTTAGAAAAGCAGTGGGAGGACTGAACTGAGGCAGAAAATACAGCAGGAAAGGTGGGTCGTGGTGTGCTTAGAAAGAAGCAAGTTGTGCAAGGAGCTTTCAAGGAGGGATGTGACTAGTTAGGGAGACAGGGGAAGAATTGGGGACCAAGTGGCACAAGGAAGAAGTCAAGGCAAATGTACCAGGATGTGTGCAGGTCACCCAACTCGGGCATTTCTGGATCAGAACTGGAGCCTATGGAACTAATAGGAAGGTGGTGTCAGACAGCATAAGGAAGGATGGAAAGGGTCTGACGAGTAAAAGCTTTCCCATCACCTTTGTGTCCTTTGCAGGTAGTGGAATGGCATCAGTGCCACATTCTAATGTAGACTGTGTCCTCGTTGGCATGAATGAGCAACTGGACAGCCTGGTTAGGTCGGGGCAAGATCACTGGGAATGCCAGAAATTCCTTGGGTGCTGCCTCCTTGGTTACATGTCTTGAAAGACCTTTTTTTCTGGTGTTGAAAGTCAATCAAATTTTACTGCTTACAGCAGGTTGTGGGAATGGCACACCAAGAGTTAGAAGCTGATCATTTGACCGGTTATTATTTAAGGTCACAATCCTATTCTGCGCTGCAACAGGCAAGTGAAGAGGCTTGCGCTGTACACAGCACAGGATAGTGGCCAGAAGTGGCTTAGCCAGAGGCAAGGGGAAACTTTTCCCCTTACCCCTGCATAAGGGCCGCTGGCCCCTATGGGTCTTCTCGAACTTGCATTACCTCTGGAGGTGGCACAAGTCTGAGGAGAGCGAAGTGGCTTGAAGCCGCTCTGTTTTCCCTGGGAATGGGGATTAGGATCCCAGCTCCGCCCCCCCCGCCCTTGGTGTCACCCACTGCCCGCCCTCCCCTGCCCAGAAACACCTCCCACCTCCTCCCCACCTCCCCCCTGCCTACCTTTGCCTTTTGCGTTGGCCCAGGCCGGCACTTCTTGGAGGGCCAGCCTGGCTTCCTCTCAGGGAGGTGCAAATGGGGCCCTATGGCACGTTTCCGACCCTCCTGGGCCGGTGCAAGGGACTTATGCCAAATCAATTCTAGGATTGCACCCTTAAGTATCCCTATTATTTTAGTCTTGGCTGTTTATGTTGGCTGTTTGCTTTGACACAATCAGTTTTGGGTTTTGATTTTTGAATAGATCAAAAGAAGGAACAATCAATTTGTGCTTTTGAGTCTTAAATAGATGCTGAATAGGCCCTAGAGGGTGCATGGCCATGTGTGTGAGTGAGCAGGAGAAGATATCTGAAGACAGGCTAATGCTCTGAGTTGATATTTTTATCCTCACTTTTAGATTAGTTATTTTAATAAAATATGTATCGTTGTCAATTGGTATTCTACATATTTTGAATAGGCACTGCAATATTTTCCTAGTAAGCTGCTATGCGTTACCCACCAGGTTAAGAAATGCAGGGTATAAATACTCCATGTAAATAAATCACTGAACTTGGAGCAATATCAGGCTTTAAAGTATGTAGACTGCCCTGCAGTTCCAGGTAGGCCCTCACTTTGTGAGCACCTGAGCAGGAGCAAGTAGATGGATGCAAAACGCAAGCTGCAATCCTATACGCACTTAGCTGGGAGTTGGCAGTGGCTGAGGGGAGGTGATCCTAGAGAGGGAAAGGGCCAAAGAAACAGGATGAGAAAGGTCTGTAGCACAGCATCCTGTTGGAGATTCTGGTCCAAGATAGAGCAAATGTATGCATTCCAGAACTCTGGCCCCAAAGGCCATTCCAGCTATTTTCCTTCAGGATTAAATGCTTCATAGAAGGCTGGCATCTGTCATGACAAAAAAGAAAAAATGCAGGCAACCCATTGATTTCAAATATACTCCAAGAAAATACCCAGTTGCTCCTGCCTTGATTTCTCTGCTGGATCCAGACCAAAAGGCTCTGTACAGGGAAGCCAAGCTGGAGAATTATGGAACTGCGGCTTCCCTGGGTGAGGATACACTTTTTTCCTGGTGGTTTAGAACAGCAGTTTTCAACCGCTGTGACGCAGAACACTGGTGTGCCGTGAGGCTGCCTCAGGTGTGCCGCGGGTCCAAGGAGTTAGGCGGCGGAGGCGGCAGCTGCGCGCGGGGGAG
The DNA here is from genome assembly GCF_035046505.1 of Tiliqua scincoides. NCBI lineage: Eukaryota > Metazoa > Chordata > Lepidosauria > Squamata > Scincidae > Tiliqua > Tiliqua scincoides. The sequence goes on from NC_089822.1 coordinate 253,417,981, forward strand.
GACTGGCGGCTTGGAGCCTCACACGGCAGCAGGAGAGAAAGGGGCAGCCTTGCAGGGGCTTGAACGCTCCTGCTGTTGCTGGTGATTGGGCAGCCAGCCAGGCAGCTAGAGAAGCCTGGAAGAGCTCCCAGCGGGCGGAACATGGAAGGCATGAGGGCAAGCAGTGAGAGGAAGGAGGGAGTGAAGTGAGAGCGAGCCTGAAGGTGGAAGCAGGTAGGAGCCAGAAGCAGCTGGCTGGCAAGGATCCTGGAGAGACCCTTTTCCTTGTCTGCAGTGCCCCAAAGTGACCCTGCCTGCATTGCCTCCCCTGGCAAGGCTTTGGCAGGAAGGGCACTGGGCCACAAACCTATCCACACTTACCTAGGAGTAAGCCTCATTGACTATAATGGGGCTTACTTCTGAGTAGACATACAGAGGCTTGGTTGCATTCTTTCTTGAATAAATGAGTAGGCAAGTGATGCTTTTCTTCCCCCGAACCCCACCTCCTCCCCTCCTGCACACACATCCCCCATCATACTTGCAGTTAACCCCTCTCTTTCTGCCCCTCCCCTCCCTCTTTACCACCTTCCAAAGTTCAGAAGGTGCCTCCCATTCCCTTTCTCTCTCTCTCCCTCTCTCCCCCCACATGCCATTTAAGAATGGATGAATCTATGCTTTTAAGAAAAGCATATAGCATATATAAGAAAATAAGGTGACATTACAGCTTCCGTGCAGCCTGGCAGAATCCAGAGTGACTTCTCCAAAGAAACTTTGCGCACCAGGGTGAACAAAGCTGCCCTGTGCCATGACCAGAACAGGTTGCAACAGGGCCCAGCGGCCTCAATTGTGCTACTTCCCCACAACAGCTCACTGAGAGTCGGTCACTGAGCTTGGCTGCAGTCCTACACATACTTTCTTGGGAGTTTGTTTCTCTGAGGCGCTTATAATTTCTCTGCGGCACTGCTAATCAATATTCTCTCTCTGTTCTAGGAAGCACTGGACGAATCAGTGAAGATCCCCGGGAGCTGCATGGGGTGGTGTCACTGGAAACTACCATGCTTGATGTAGAGTCCAGAACTGATCGTGGAAACAGGAAGGGAGCATCTGCACAGAGGACTCAGTCTTTTGTTTCTGAGGGTTGTCTCCTCCATGAAATCCAGCCATCAGCAACATCACAAAGGGAACAGAAGGAACAAGCACCTTTGTCCACAGAAACAATCTGCAGTAAATCCAACATTAATAAAGACAGAGAAAACCCACCCAGGAAGAAATATTTTACTTGCTCTGAGTAAAGAAAAGGCTTCAGCTCATCATACTTCTTGTCTGCATAAAAGCATCCACAGAGGGGATCAAGCTGTGCATGAAAACAGGTCAAAGGAGCAGGGAATTGGGAAATAAACCTGATGCTCATCAAGGTGGACATTTCAAGTCAGTCAGTTTAGGAAGAGAAACTGGAAGGCTGAAGGAGAAAAGCAAAGGGCATAGGCTTAAGCTGTGAATCAACACTTGGAATATACCAAAGATGGAAGACAAGGAGAAACCATATAAATGCTTAGAGTGTGGAAGAAGCTTCTCTGTGAGATCAAACCTGACTGCGCATCAAAGAACTCACACAGGAGAGAAACGATATAAATGCGTGGAGTGTGGAAGGAGCTTCTCATCAGGAGCAAGCCTGACTGTGCATCAAAGAACTCACACAGGGGAGAAACCATATGAATGCTTGGAGTGTGGGAAGAGCTTTATACACCCCTCAAACCTGATTGTACATCAAAGAACCCACACAGGGGAGAAACCATATAAATGCTTGGACTGTGGAAAGAGCTTCAGTAGTAGCTCACAACTGGCTGTGCATCAAAGAATCCACACAGGGGAGAAACCATATAAATGCCTGGTGTGTGGAATGAGCTTTAATTTCAGAGGAAACCTGACAAGGCATCAAAGTAGCCACCCAGAGGAGAAGCCATATAAATGTGTGCAGTGTGGAAAGAGCTTCAGTATCAGCTCACAACTGCTTGTGCATCAAAGAACACACACAGGGGAGAAACCATATAAATGCTTGGTGTGTGGAAAGAGCTTTATTGGTGGGGGAAACATGGCAAGGCATCAAACAACCCACACAGGCGAGAAACCACATAAATGCTTGGAGTGTGGAAAGAGCTTCAGTACTAGGTCAAGCCTGGCCTTGCATGAAAGAACCCACACAGGCGAGAAACCATATAAGTGCTTGGAGTGTGGAAAGGGCTTTAGAACAACCTCAAGCCTGTCTTTGCATGAAAGGACCCACACAGGCGAGAAACCTCATAAATGTTTTGAGTGCGGAATGAGTTTCAGGCAGATTGGGCACCTGACTGCACATCAAAGAACCCACACAAGTGAGAAATGCTTGGAGAAAGAAGTGCTTCCCTTATAAATGATTGGAGTGAGGAATGAGCTTCAGTGGGATCTCATGCCTGAATGTGCATCAAAGAACGTACATGGGGATAAAGCATATAAATGCTTGGATCGTGAAATGCATTTCAGTTACGCCTGAGAGCTGAAGCTCCAGCCAAAAAATCCATATGGGGAAAAAATCACATAAGTGCTGAAATTTTCAAAGTACAATAATTGCATAGACTAGAGTAAGCACATCAACAAACCTTATGAATGTTTTTATAGTGTGGAAGCCTTAAGACATATTGAAGAGTTCATAGTAGAAAGAAACGCTGTCAGTGCTTGCAGTGTGGAAAGACCTTCTATCAGGGCACACACCATTCAGAACATAAAAGTACACACTCAACAAATGAATGTTTGGTGTGTTGTGAAAGTTTCCACCAAAGGGTAAGCCTTAGCCATCTCTAACCAGGGGGAGAGATCATTTGAAATTTCTTTGTTTCTTTTAATTTCAGTGCTAGGGGACATATCGTGCGATAGTGATTGCTCTGGAACAGTGCTTCCCAAATGTTTTAGCACTGGGACCCACTCTTAAAACTGACAGTGTGACCCAATAAACAAAAACAGAACTTAATACTTTTAAAATATTAATTATTAATTGACTTCCTGCATTCCCGAGGCTGCTAGAGACCTTACATATAGTATGTGTGTGTAGACATTTGCTAGACTCTCCCTAGAAAGGGACTGTTCCCCTTCCCAAACCGTTACAGTCATTGCAGATACCCAGAAGGCTGAACTGGAGAGTAAGGTGTGCAGTTAGGAACTTCCTCAAAGTGGGTTCATGTGTTAACTATGGCACACCAATAACTAAAAAAATAAAGAAAACTTGACATGTTAATTTGGGGGTATGACGATTACCACATACCACAGGGTAGTATTCCAGCTCACGATTTTCATCTGCAAACCAGACAAGAATGTTTACAAAGTTTTTTGTTTTAAATGTTTCAAGAACTTTTCATGAGCCACCAAAAATCCAATCCAACCCACTGGTGGGTCCTAATCCTGCTCTAGAAACATCCTAAGTGCCCTCTGGAACCTAATGTTGCATTGACACACCTTTGAGAGATAAGATAGAAGCCTGACATTAGGGGTGCCTAAAGCTGTGTGGCTGCAGCATTATCATAAGCTGGAAGGGGCCTAATAGGTCACTAGTCCAACCCCTTGCCTTAGGCAGGAAAGAGCATCTCCAACAGGTGCTTGTCAAGCCTCCACTTGAAGGTCTCCAATGAGGGAGAGTCCAGCACCTCTCACTTGACAAGCACCTGTTGGAGATGCTCTTTCCTGCCTAAGGCAATCTGTTCCACTGCTGAGCCGCCCAGAAGGTCAGGAATTTCTTCCTGATGTCTAATCAAAATCTCCTCTCTTGCTGTTTGTATCCATTGGTTTTAGTTCTACTTTCAGAGACAGCTGAGAATAAATTATTCCCTTCTTCCATATGACAGGCCTTTAGGTATTTGAAGAGAGCTGACATATCTGCTCTCAGCCTTCTCAATTCCCTCAACCTTTCCTCATAGGACTTGTCCTCCAGTCCCCTGATCATTCTCATTGCTCTCCTCTGAACTTGCTCTACTTTGGCTGCATCTTTCTTAAAGTGCGGTACCCAGAATTGGACACAATACTCCAGGTGAGATCTAACCAGTGCAGAGTAAAGTGGAACCTCAACTTCTCCTGATTTGGAAGCTATGGTTTTGTTACTGCAGGCTCAAATTGCATTCACCATTATCTTCAACAGGTGATTAGAGATCTTTACCTGGCTCTGAAAAGCTTCAAAGAGCCTGATTCACAAAGCCTAGTCCCTTACCTTAAACAAAGGTGAGGGAACCACAACTTCTCCTGACTTGGAAGCTATGATTCTGTTAGTGCAGGCTCAAATTGCATTCACCATTATCTTCAACAGGTAATTAGAGATCTTTACCTGGCTCTGAAAAGCATCAAAGAGCCTGACTCAAGCCTAGTACCTTGCCTTAAACAGAGGTGGCAGTTCCAGGTGATATTTCCTGGGGCTGCAAGTTATGAATGTTCCAGAGCCTCAGTAAAACACTGCAGGTGGAGCCTTTTTATGCACGTGAGATTCACTCCTTGACTCTCTAAAATTAGGATAAAACACATTGTGCTAAATCAGTCCCAGAAATGACATTTTACACAAATTGCATAGAGTTACAAAAATACGCTACAGCCTGACACTTGGGGATGGAAGGAAACTAAGGTGGTTCTCAATCACCTGCCGCTCCTTACTCAGGCCTCCCTGTTGCCAGAAGTCCCCACTTCTTTCACAGGTGGGGTGCTGAGCTTTTCAGAGTCCAGTCCTATGCCTGCCTACTCAGAAGTAAGTCCCTTTCTAGTCAATGGGGCTTACTCCCAAGAAAGTGTGGAGAAGATTGTAGCTTCAGCCCAGTCCTATGCCTGCTTACTCAGAAGTAAGTCCCATTCTAGTCAATGGGGCTTACTCCCAGGAAAGTGTGGATCAGATTGTAGCCTAAATCTCCTGCTTTGGCTTGCTGGGAAGACTTGCTTGCTGGGCTGTTTTATTTCCATATGGCTGCATCTTTCTTAAAGTGTGGTGCCCAGAATTGGACACAATACTCTGCACTGGTTAGATCTCACCTGGTGTAAAGTGGAACCACAACTTCTCCTGACTTGGAAGCTATAGTTCTGTTACTATAGGCTCAAATTGCTTTCACCATTATCTTCAACAGGTGATTAGAGATCTTTACCTGGCTCTGAAAAGCTTCAAAGAGCCTGACTCACAACGCCTAGTCCCTTGCCTTAAACAGAGGTGGCAGTTCCAGGTGATATTTCCTGGGGCTGGGGGGTTATGAATGTGCCAGAGCCTCAGTAAAACACTAATTTCTGCTTTTTTTATATGATTGCCTGGCAATACAATTATAACAATATACCTAATTGGTAACATTGTTTAATTCAGTGTTGTGCAATTGCAACTACACTGAAAAGTGGGTTACTCCATTTTCTCCTCCCTCTCTCAGAACAATATAACTAGGGTCCTTCAATGAAACTGATTTGCTGGAGGTTTGGAATGGACTCAGAGGTACTTCTTCTTAGCATGTGGAATTCATTGCCACATTACTTGGGGATGGCCACTAGGTTGGTTTACAGAAATCCACCTTTGTTCTGAACTCCATGCTGGTTTTCCTCTTAAGGGCTGAAGAAGCTGTGCTCATTAGGAATTGCCCACAGCTGAATTTTTTGGGTTGGCAGGGGAATTGTGAGGTTGTATAAGCCAGTGACATCAGACTGGGTAACTTAGGGCACAATCTTTTTCCACCCAAATAACACTGGAACCAGGGGACATGGACTAAAATTGACTGGAGAGAGTTATAACAGACAAAAGGAAGTATTTCTTTACCCAGTGCATAACTAGTCTGTGGAACTCCTTGCCACAGAATGTTGTGGTGACACCTGGTCTAGATGTCATGAGAATGGGATGAAATAGATTTATGGAGGAAAACTCCATTGCAGGTTACAAGTTATGCTGACTGTATGCAACCTCTGGGTTTTAGAGGCAGCCTATCTGAATGCTGGTCTCAAGGGAGTGGCAACTGGATACAGGCATCTTGTCTGTTTGCTCCCCAAGGCCTCTCTGGTGGGCAACTATAACATACAGGAAGCTGAACTAGATGGGCCTTTGCCTGATCCAGCAGGGCTCTTCTTTTGTTCTTCTAATCTGCAGGTGGTAGTAAAGTAAGACTTAATAGTTTCATTGTTTTAGCAGCTGCAGTGCTGTTGACTGCAACTTGTATATCTGTTTAAGAATTGTTGTGTTCTGTATAACATAAACCTAAATTTATGTGAATAAAGTTATAAAGCCTACTGCTGAACTGTCTGTGAGAAGAAATAGATTCACCTAAATCCAGGTTTGGCTGTCTTATCTCCCACCACCATCAGTGTTGCAGCTGCACCTGAAGACTTACAGTGCATCCTATGATAGGAGTTAGGGGAGATGAAACAGTGTGCTGGAAGTGAGTAAAATTATTTTGTACTTACCACCTCGGACACCTGCTGCCTGTTTTAGTGGTGTCTGTCTGAGGACAGGAAACTGGCAGGGAGGTTTATAATGGAGGGGATAAAGACCAGCATGTGCTGTCACATCAGGGTCCACCATTCCTTCCCCCTCCCTACCCATGGCCTGCTTTTACCATTGCCTAGTGCTGTGGGCTTCACAGAGCCCAGCCAAATAATATGATTGAGATGTAAGCCTCATTGCTATCTTTTGAGTATTTTCCCAGGGCCTTTGGGGCAAGGAGCATTATAGCTTGTGCTGGTCTGAACTCTTAAGGACTGGGGAGTCTCTGGAACTTCTCCTTTCCCTAGCCAGAGGGCTGGAAAGGAAAAAGGAGTGGTGGCGGTCTGTCATTGCAGGTAGATGTTTGTCCCGGAACCAGGCCCTCTGAGAGGAATTTTATCATAAGAACAGCCCCACTGGATCAGTCATAGGCCCATCTAGTCCAACTTCCTGTATCTCATAATGGCCCACCAAATGCCCCAAGGAGCACACCAGATAACAAGAGATCTGCATCCTGGTGCCCTCCCTTGCATCTGACATAGCCCATTTCTAAAATCAGGAGGTTGCACATACACATCATGGCTTGTAATCTGTAATGAATTTTTCCTCCAGAAACTTGTCCAATCCCCTTTTAATGGCATCCAGGCCAGATGCTGTCACCACATCCTGTGGCAAAGAGTTCCACAGACCACCACACGCTGAGTAAAGAAATATTTTCTTTTGTCTGTCCTAACTCTCCCAACACTCAATTTTAGCAGATGTCCCCTGGTTCTGGTGTTGTGTGAGAGGGAAAAGAGCATCTCTCTATCCTCACTGTCCACCCCCTGCCTAATTTTGTATGTCTCAATCATGTCCCCCCTCAGGCATCTTTTTTCTAGGCTGAAGAGGCCCAAAGTTTGGGCCCAAAGAGGCCCAAAGCAAGGGGTACAAAGTTTCTTTTGGACCCTTTTGTGAAGGATATGGGGTGAAACGGTGGGGAGGAGGGTGGTGATGGGTAAGCAGAATGGGGGCAGGGAGGGGCGAAACAGGGTGGGGAGGAGGGTGGAGACAGCTAGAAAGTCTTTGAAGCCCAGCTCTACCCACCCATGTGGCATTGGCAGCTAGATTCAGTAATATGAAAAAAATCAAAAGTACTCCTCTCTTTAAAATCTTTTAAACCAAAGCTTGCTTCTGCAGCAGCTGTAGTCTGGATAATCTTGTAGTCTGGCAGCTGCATCCCTGAGCTCCTTTACACTCCTTCATGGTAAGCAGATCCACAAACCAAGAAGTTATTATAGCAGTCCAGTTTCCACCCAGATTTGATACTGTGCTAAGGAGTGTCAGGTATGCATTCCTCAGCCCAGTTTATATGGCTTGCCAGTGGCTGTGGTACCTGCAGCCACATACTTGTGGTCGTGTCCCTAGCATTCCAGGTGGGCAACTGAGTAGATAGAAAAATGTCAGATCCCAGGAAATTTCTGGGGCCCCTCCTTTGGCTCCTGGGCCCCCTTTCTGATCCTGGGCCCAGGTACAAATTACCCCCTTTACCACCCTCTCCTAGGCCCTGCCCAGAACACACGAAGCCTGTGCAGGACCAGGACCAGGACAGGCTGAGCCCTAGAGCCTGTACTCAGTGGGTGTTATTCCTGTGGTAACTGGACAGTTGGATGGCTTTAGAACAAGTGCCTCCTGCAGATCCCCAGCAGACTGTGGCATTATATAGGTGAGGTGATGGCAAACAGCAGGGCTGAAGGCACTTGGCAATGATGTCATTCCTGGGCCTTGCCTACTCTGCTGGCTTGGACATTGCCATGAGTGTGCGAGGCGGTACTGCCAACAGTGGTCAGCTGGGTTGAGGGAGATGGCACTGGTATGAAGCAGTGGGAAGGACTGGCGGAGATGTGAGAGAGGAAGGAGAGGAGGAAGAGCAGAGAGAGACCACAGAGGAGAGAAATGTAAAGAAAGCAAGTGAGAGAGAAGCAGGAGGGATCCTAGCGGAGAAGGGTTGACTGCAGATGTGAGGGAAGAAGCAAGGGTGCATTCTTGGGCGGTGAAGGGGGTAGAATGGGAGGGGGACCTGGTAGGGGCAAAACTGGGGGCCTTCACTTGCTCCTTCAGAACCTTAGGATGAAATTTTCACTAGAGAAAAAGTGACGTACATGTCAGTGGTGTTTGAGGGGGACACAACTAAGACATTCAAAATTATGCAGGAAATAGATAGAGCGGATCGGGCAATGATCTTTTCCCTCTCACAGAACACCAGAACCAGGGGATATCCACTAAAATTGGATGTTGGGAGAGTTAGGAGAGCAAAAAAAATATTTCTTTACCCAATGTGTAATTAGCCTGTGGAACTCCTTGCCACAGGATGCGGTGATGGCATATGGCTTAAAAGCCTTTAAAGGGAGTGCACAAGTCAACAGACCTGCATGCTAGTGCCCTCCCTTGCATCTGACATCCTGATGCTGGAGTTTTCTTCTAGAAATCTGCCCAATCCCCTTTTAAAGGCATCTAGAACAGATGCCGTCACCATATCCTGTGGCAAGGAGTTCCACATGCTCATTATACTCTGGGTAAAGAAATACACCAGCCTGTGTGTGTGTGTCCCCTTTGGGCTGCTTGCAAGACCTCCTGCAAGGAGTGTTTTATCTCGCTTCAATGGCACTGTAAAGGTTAAAAGAAGCGACTGTGGATTCCTAGAGTGGTGAAGAGGAAGAAGTGTGAGGTTTCTTCCTCCAGCATCCCCCTTCTCTGCCTCTTGCAGCTGTGTGTGGGGGGTGGGCAGGTGAGTCCAAGCCTGTTGTGGAGGGAGAGGGGGGTCAAGTCCCAGGGCTGCCTGGGTGAAAGTGGGAGGGGGGAGAAAGGAAGCCCCCAGGTGGGCTGGAACTCCCAGGCTCAGAGGCCAGCCAGGGAGAGGATGAGAAGAGGAACTCTTCTCTGGCAGACTTGGGGTCTGCTTTGGGGCAGCTGCTCTTGGGGGGCTCTGATGGGGGGGGCATTGATGGGGACTCTGAAACAGCTGGAGGGACCAGAAGGAGCCTGAGCATCCCTGAGACCCCAAGTACAGCAGAGACCCTGGAGGGACAGCGTCTTGGGTCTGGCACAGCTGCTGAGACCAAAGGGCTGCTGGGTGGGTGTTGCTTTCATGGGTAGTGTTATGCTCTTTAGTGCTTTAGTTCTTGCAAGCTCCTCTGTTCTTGGCTTCAACAGAGGCAGGTGGTATATAACCCCTAAGAAGGAGAGCTGGATTTTGCAGCAGAAAAACATCCCTCCAGCATCTGGGAAGATGCTGCCCCCAAACGTGTGCCTGCAGGAGCAGCCTCCTTATACAGCATGTGTCAAAATATCACAACAGCAGAACATCAAAACATCACAACACAAGGCCAGAACCAGGAAACATCCACTAAAATTGAGTGTTGGGACAGAAAAAAGAAAATATATCTTTATTCAGTGTGCAATTAGTCTGTGGGACTCCTTTCCACAAGATGTGGTGATGTCACCTGGCCTAGTTGCCTTTAAAGGAGCACATAAGACAAGAAGACACCTCCATCCTGGTGCCACAGGCTAACCACACACTGGGTAATGAAATATTCCAGCTGGTGTGTGTTCCCCCTTTGGGCTGCTTGCAAGATCTTCTGCAAAGAGTCTTTATCATGGCTGAACAGCACTCTGAGGGTTAAAAGTAGTGACTCTGGATTCTCAGAGGGGTGAACAGGAAAGGGGGTGTGTGAGGTCACTTCCTCCAGCATTCCTTTTCTCTGCCTGTTGCAGCCATGCCTCTGGGATGGGCAGGTGAGTCCAAGCCCAGGGGTGGTTCCAGGGCTACCTGGGTGAAAGTGGGGGAAGGAAGGGGAGCCCCAGGCCCGCAGGGACTCCCAGGCTCAGAGGCCAGCTGAGAAGGCACTTTGCCATAGCCTCCTGCCCTGCTTGGCAGACTCTGGGTCTGCTTTGGCATAGCTGCTCCTGGCAGTGGGCTCCATTTCTGGGGGTGGACGGACAGCTTTGATGGAGACCCTGAAAAAGCTGGAGGGGCAGAAGGAGCCTGAGCATCCCTGAGACCCCTGCAGAAAACAGCAGAGACCCTGGAGGACAATATCTTGGACCTGGCACAGCTCCTGAGACCAAAGGGCTGCTGGGAGCTTTGAAACTGTAATTAGTTCCTGTATATTTCTGCTGTCACATGTTGTTGTTAGAGGTATTTGCAAACAGTGTTTGTTTTTCACAGAATTAAGCCCATTGTGTTCAGCAAGACACACAGCACAATCCTAACCTGCACTGGAATAGGCAGGCCAACAGGCAGGTTGGGAGGTGGAAGGAGCCCAACTCAGAGTAAGGGGACATTTCTCCCTGCCCCTAGTAATGCCCCAGTCACCACAATGGGGCGACTCATGTATGTGCCAGCGAAATACTGTATAATGCCAGGCTGCTCAGGAGGGGAATAAGAATCCAGACTAAGAGCTGGAAGCTGGTCCCATCTCCTCACCCATCAGCCCACCTGCTACCCTCCCTCCCCTGCCCTCCCAAACCCCTGTACCGGCTGACCTCTGCCTGCGCAACCTTACCAGGTCCAGGTGGTGCAGAGGCTGGATGTGCCCTCCGTGGGCCGGCAGGCATTCTTGCACCAGCCCAGCCAACTCTCCCAAAGGCACAAGTGTGCCTTAAGGGCCAGCGCAAGGGGCTTGCATCAGAGATTGCACTTTGGCTGTAATCCTGTCTTACTAACCAGGAAAAGAATGCGCCTCACGTTCTGGTTTCAGCTCTTGTAGTCTTCTGTGTTCTTGTTTTTAACAGAGGCAGATGGGGTATAAAACATATGAATGAGAGCTGGGTTTGCAGCAGAAAAGGATCCCTCCAGCGCCTGTGCCTGTTAAAAGAGAGAGGCAGAGACTCATCTCTTCAGAAGGAGGAGCCAGGCAGGCAAAGCAAGGTGAGCTCCTCAGCAACATGGCTGGGAAGGTGCATCTCCCAATGAGTGTCCTGCAGAGAGCAGCTTCTGTAATCTGTGAAAAATATGTCTGCATCTTTCAAGTTGTGTGTCTCAGCGGATGTGTGTGTTGTGTGTGTCCTTCCAGCTCCAGAGATAACTGGGCTTTCACCTAGGACCGAAGTGTTTATTTTGGGCTACTATGCGGCCAGGTGGCCCCTGATAAATATGAATTTCCTCCACCCTCTGCATCCCCAAATCTGTTTTTCCCCACCATCAGCTTTTATTGTCCTAGTTACAAGAACTGGAATCGATACAGAACCTGCCTTGCATGCTACTAAATTTCATTCTTAGACACTGTGCTTTGTGATAGAATGGCAGTGCGAGGACTGAACTGAGGCAGAAAATACATCAGGAAAGGTGGGTTATGGTGTGCTTAGAAAGAAGCAAGTTGTGCAAGGAGATTTCAAGGAGGGATGTGGCTAGTTGGGGAGACAGGGGAAGAAATGGGGACCAAGTGGCAGAAGGAAGAAGTGAAGCAAAGTGTGCCAAGATGTGTGCAGATCACCCAACTCAGGCATTTCTGGATCAGAACTGGAGCTATAGAACTAATAGTAAGGTGGTGTCACACAGCATAAGGAAGGACGGAAAGGGTCTGAAGGGTAAAAGCTTTCCCATCACCTTTGTGTCCTTTGCAGGTAGTGGAATGGCATCAGTGCCACATTCTAATGTAGACTGTGTCCTCTTTGGCATGAAGGAGCAACTGGACAACCAGGTTAGGTGGGGGCAGGATCACTGGGAATGCCAGAAATTCCTTGGGTGCTGCCTCCTTGGCTACATGTCTTTAAAAACCTTTTTTTTTTTTCTGGTGCTGGAGGTCAAACAAATCTTACTATTTACGGCAGGTTGTTGGGAAACCACACCAAGAGTTATAAACAGATCATTTGACCAGTTATTATTTAAGTGTCCCTATTATTTTAGGGCCCAATCCTATCCAATTTTCCAGTGCTGGTGCAGCCGTGTCAGTGGGGCATGTACTGCATCTTGTGGTGGGGCAGCAGTCAGAGAGGGCTCCTTAAAGTATGCGAACATTTGTTCCTTTACCTTGGGCTGCATTGCGACTGCACCGGTGCTGGAAAATTGGATAGTCTCCTCACATGTAGTTGAAAGTTCCTTGAGAAATTCTCTCTCTGCATCGCACTCTCCCATTTTCATGGCATGAGGGGATCCTCTGATAACCCTGGCTGGAGAGGCAGGAAGCCTTTTCTCAGCAGCCTTCCAGGAGTCCAAGGTACACACAGTGCTGCCCTTAGGAAAAGTATTATTTGTCCTGCATCTCTCTTCAGGAAGTTCCTCCCTCTCCTCTAACAACTGAGCAGTGGCCTAGCCGCTCCTGTTGGCTGTTTGCTTTGACACAATCAGGTTTGGGTTTTGATTTTTGGATAGATCAAAAGAGGGCTCTTCTATTTGACACAATCAATTTTTGCTTTTGATTCTTAAATAGATGCTGAATAGGCCCTAGACTGAGGGTGCATGGCCATGTGTGTGAATGAGCAGGAGAAGATATCTGAAGACAGGCTAATGCTCTGATATTTTTATCCTCACTTTTAGATTAATTATTTTAATAAAATATGTAGTCAAATTGGTATTCTACATATTTTTAATAGGCTCTGCAATATTTTCCTAGTAAGCTGCTATGCGTTACCCACTAGGTTAAGAAATGCAGGGTATAAATACTCCATATAAATAAATCACTGGACTTGCAGGAAGATTAGACCTTAAAATATGTAGACTGCCCTGCAGTTCCAGGTAGGCCCTCACTTTGCTGCCCGAGGCGATTGTCTCAGGTGACCTCATGGATGGGCCAAGGCCTTTGACTCTGCTGCCTGCAATGCAGCTCTCTAAAGCACAGGATCCCCATCTGCACTACAACCACATCCTGAGATTCCTGTAGGGTTAAACATAGGAGGCTGCCTGATTCACACGCTTCATTCATCTAGCAGAGAACTGATTGCATTTGTTCGCATGGGTTTCTGAGGGGCCTTTCCCAGCCCCACCTGGCACTATTGCCAGAGATAGAACCTGGGACCTTCTTCTTGGAAAGCACCTGTTCTGCCACTGGACCATGACCTGTTCCTTTGAGCTTCCTCACTTAGAAAATTGGCTACCTCTCAAAAGGGATTGTACAGGTTAAAAATGACATTACTTTGGCCCGTCTTGGGTCTGTAAGAGGGAGGGAAAGCAGACATTTGCTACCTGTTCCCCTGTGGAATCATTACAGTGATAAATGCTAACAGCAATTCATACCTTTTAGCATTCATGGAAAAAATGCAAAGCGACCCTTCCCCTGAGGAATCTCAACTTCCTTATTTTTCATCATAGCTTCCGCTTACAGTGCCTTTTGGCTTGGAACCGGCCAAGCCCAGCCTTCAACAGTGGGGAGCAACTCTGCTGCAATGAGCAGGCTTGTGGGAGAGCAGTGAGTCAGTCTCAAAAGGAGATTGAAGCTCTCATTTGCAAACATACATTAGCCAACTGACACTCTCATCCCTGCTTGCCCACCAACCAAAAGGCTACAGAAAGAGGGCAGCATTGATCTCTTTTTTCCCCCCTGGTTTGGGTTTGGTTGAAGACAAGGCTCCACTGCCCCAAGGGCTGTACAGTTTAATATTATACAGGTTGGTGATAAAGTGGAGCCTGTGGAAATCCGTTCCTGATCTTTCCAGTGTGCCTGAGCTCAGTGCCATTTAAGAAAGAATGAATCCACTGATAGAAAAGCCCCACAACAACATAACAGATTTTTACATATATAAGAAAACTAGGTGACATTAAAGCTTCTGTGCAACCTGGGAGAATCCAGAAGGAGGCCCACCTCTTTGGACTTCTCCCAAGAAACCTTGTCCATCAGGGCAAACAAAGCTGCCTCCATGCCATGACCAGGACAGGGTGGAACAGGGCCCAGGAGCCACAATTGTGCTACTTCTAGTTGTGAACTTCTAGTTGAAAAGCGGTATATAAATACTGTTAATAATAATAATAATACTTCTCTACAACAGCTCATTGAGGTCATTGTGAATGGCTGAAATCCTATGCATACTTTCCTGGGAGTCAGTGCCACTGACTCCATTATGGCTTACTTCTGAGCAAGCATAACTAGGAGCATAGGCGTTGCTGGGGGGGGCGGTGCACTAAGTTTTGCAGAGAGCCTCCCTGCAGCATGAAAGCTGGTCCTTCCCCTCCCCTCTGGAGCCATTCCTCTCTGTTTCCCCCACCCCTGCCCACATGGCTCCAGAGGGAAGGGGACGAGCTGCTTGCACGCTGCAGGGAAGCTCTCTGCAAAACTTAGTGCACTGTCTAGCTCTAGCTACAGGTTTAATTTCTCTGCGGCACTGCTAATCAATATTCTCTCTCTGTTCTAGGAAGCAATGGACAAGACAGTGAAGTTCACAGGGAATTGCATGGGGTGGTGTCACTGGAAACTACCATGCTTGATGTAGAGTCCAGCACTGATCATAGAGACAGGAAGGGAGCATTGCACTGAGGACTCAGTCTTTTGTTTCTGAGGGTTGTCTCCTCCATGAAATCCCAGTCAACAGCAACATCACAAAGGGAACAGAAGGAACAAGCATCTTTGTCCACAGAAACAATCTTTATTAATCCAACATTAATAAAGACAGGGAAAACCCACCCGGGGAAGAAATCTTTTATTTGCTCCAAGTAAAGAAAAGGCATCAGCTCATCATACTTCTTGTTTGCATAAAAGCATCCACAGAGGGGATCAAGCTGTGCATGAAAACAGGTGAAAGGAACAGGAAATTGGGAAATAAACCTGTTGCGCATCAAGGTGGAGATTTCAGGATAGACAATCTAGGAAGGGAAACTGGAAGGCTGAAGGAGAAAAGCAAAGGGCGTAGGCTTTCAAATGTGAATCAACACTAGGAATACACCAAAGATGGAAGGCAAGGAGAAACCATATGAATGCTTGGAGTGTGGAAAGAGCTTCTGCCTGAGATCAAGCTTGACTGTGCATCAAAGAAGTCACACAGGGGAGAAACCATATAAATGCTTGGAGTGTGGAAAGAGCTTCTCAGCAGGAGCAAGCCTGACTGTGCATCGAAGAACTCACACAGGGGAGAAACCATATGAATGTGAGGAGTGTGGGAAGTGCTTCATGAACTCCTCAAACCTGATTGTACATCAAAGAACCCACACAGGGGAGAAACCTTACAAATGCTTGGACTGTGGAAAGAGCTTCAGTACTAGTTCACAACTGGCCGTGCATGAAAGGACCCACACAGGGGAGAAACCATATAAATGCCTGGTGTGTGGAATGAGCTTTAAGTTCAGGGGAAACTTGACAAGGCATCAAGATACCCACCCAGGGGATAAACCATATAAATGCTTGAACTGTGGAAAGAGCTTCAGTATCAGCTCACAACTATCTTTGCATCAAAGAACACACACCCACACAAGGGAGAAGCCATATAAATGCTTGGAATGTGGAAAGAGCTTCAGTAACAGCTCACAACTGCTTGTGCATCAAAGAACACACACAGGGGAGAAACCTTATAAATGCTTGGTGTGTGGAAAGAGCTTTATCGGAGGGGGAAACATGGCACGGCACCAAACAACCCACACTGGGCAGAAACCATATAAATGCTCGGAGTGTGGAAAGGGCTTCAGTACTAGGTCAGGCCTGGCCTTGCACGAGAGAACCCACACAGAGGAGAAACCATATAAATGCCTGGAGTGTGGAAAGGGCTTTAGGACAACCTCAAGCCTGTCTTTGCATGAAAGGACCCACACAGGCGAGAAACCCTATAAATGTTTGGAGTGTGGAATGAGTTTCAGGCTGAGTGCACCCCTGACTCTACATCAAAGAAAACACACAAGGGAGAAATGCTTGGAGAAAGAAATGCTTCCCTTATAAATGACTGGAGTGAGGAATGAGCTTCAGTGGGATCTCACGCCTGAATGTGCATCAAAGAACGTACATGGGGATAAAGCATATAAATGCTTGGAATGTGAAATGCATTTCAGTTACGCCTGAGAGCTGAAGCTCCAGCTAAAAAATCCATATGGGGAAGAAATCACATAAGTGCTGAAATTTTCAAAGTACAATAATTTCGTAGACTAGAGTAAGTCAGCACATCAACAAACCTTATGAATGTTTTTATAGTGTGGAAACATCTTTCTCAATTTAAGCCTTAAGACATATTGAAGAGTTCACAGTAGAAAGAAACTCTGTCAGTGCTTGCAGTGTGGAAAGACCTTCTATCACGGCACGCACCATTCAAAACATAAAAGTACGCACTCAGTAAATGAATGTTTGGTGTGTTGTGAAAGTTTCCACTAAAGGGTAAGCCTTTGCCATCTCTAACCAGGGGGAGAGATCATTTGAAATTTCTTTGTTTCTTTTAATTTCAGTGCTAGGGGACATATCGTGCGATAGTGATTGCTCTAGAACAGTGCTTCCCAAATGTTTTAGCACTGGGACCCACTCTTAAAACTGACAATGTAACCCAATAAACAAAAACAGAACTTAATACTTTTAAAATATTAATTATTAATTGACTTCCTGCATTCCCGAGGCTGCTAGAGACCTTACATATAGTATGTGTGTGTAGACATTTGCTAGACTCTCCCTAGAAAGGGACTGTTCCCCTTCCCAAACCGTTACAGTCATTGCAGATACCCAGAAGGCTGAACTGGAGAGCAAGGTGTGCAGTTAGGAACTTCCTCAAAGTGGGTTCACGTGTTAACTATGGCACACTAATAACTAAAAAAATAAAGAAAACTTGACATGTTAATTTGGGGGTATGACGATTACCACCTACCACAGGGTAGCATTCCAGCTCTCGATTTTCATCTGCAAACCAGACAAGAATGTTTACAAAGTTTTTTGTTTTAAATGTTTCAAGAACTTTTCATGAGCCACCAAAAATCCAATCCAACCCACTGGTGGGTCCTAACCCTGCTCTAGAAACATCCTAAGTGCCCTCTGGAACCTAATGTTGCATTGACACACCTTTGAGAGATAAGATAGAAGCCTGACATTGGGGGTGCCTAAAGCTGTGTGGCAGCAGCATTAGCATAGAATCATAAGCTGGAAGGGGGCTAATAGGTCACTAGTCCAACCCCTTGCCTTAGGCAGGAAAGAGCATCTCCAACAGGTGCTTGTCAAGCCTCCACTTGAAGGTCTCCAGTGAGGAAGAGTCCAGCACCTCTCACTTGACAAGCACCTGTTGGAGATGCTCTTTCCTGCCTAAGGCAGTCTGTTCCACTGCTGAGCCGCCCAGAAGGTCAGGAATTTCTTCCTGATGTCTAATCAAAATCTCCTCTCTTGCGGTTTGTATCCATTGGTTTTAGTTCTACTTTCAGAGAGAGCTGAGAATAAATTATTCCCTTCTTCCATATGACAGGCCTTTAGGTATTTGAAGAGAGCTGACATATCTGCTCTCAGCCTTCTCAATTCCCTCAACCTTTCCTCATAGGACTTGTCCTCCAGTCCCCTGATCATTCTCATTGCTCTCCTCTGAACTTGCTCTACTTTGGCTGCATCTTTCTTAAAGTGCGGTGCCCAGAATTGGACACAATACTCCAGGTGAGATCTAACCAGTGCAGAGTAAAGTGGAACCACAACTTCTCCTGACTTGGAAGCTATGGTTCTGTTACTACAGGCTCAAACTGCATTTGCCATTATCTTCAACAGGTGATTAGAGATCTTTACCTGGCTCTGAAAAGCTTAAAAGAGCCTGACTCACAAAGCCTAGTCCCTTGCCTTAAACAGAGGTGGCAGTTCCAGGTGATATTTCCTGGGGCTGGGGGGGTTATGAATGTGCCAGAGCCTCAGTAAAACACTAATTTCTGCTTTTTTTTATATGATTGCATGGCAATACAATTATAACAATATACCTAATTGGTAACATTGTTTAATTCAGTGTTGTGCAATTGCAACTACACTGAAAAGTGGGTTACTCCATTTTCTCCTCCCTCTCTCAGAACAATATAACTAGGGTCCTTCAATTAAACCGATTTGCTGGAGGTTTGGAATGGACTCAGTGGGTACTTCTTCTTAGCATGTGGAATTCATTGCCACATTACTTGGGGATGGCCACTAGGTTGGTTTACAGAAATCCACCTTTGTTCTGAACTCCATGCTGGTTTTCCTCTTAAGGGCTGAAGAAGCTGTGCTCATTAGGAATTGCCCACAGCTGAATTTTTTGGGTTGGCAGGGGAATTGTGAGGTTGTATAAGCCAGTGACATCAGACTGGGTAACTTAGGGCACAATCTTTTCCCACCCAAATAACACTGGAACCAGGGGACATGGACTAAAATTGACTGGAAAGAGTTATAGCAGACAAAAGGATGTATTTCTTTACCCAGTGCATAACTAGTCTGTGGAACTCCTTGCCACAGAATGTTGTGGTGACACCTGGTGTAATGAAAATGGGATGAAATAGATTTATGGAGGAAAACTCCATTGCAGGTTACAAGTTATGCTGACTGTATGCAACCTCTGGGTTTTAGAGGCAGCCTATCTGAATGCTGGTCTCAAGGGAGTGGCAACTGGATACAGGCATCTTGTCTGTTGATCCCCAAGGTCTCTGGTGGGCGACTATGACATACAGGAAGCTGAACTAGATGGGCCTTTGCCTGATCCAGCAGGGCTCTTCTTTTGTTCTTCTAATCTGCAGGTGGTAGTAAAGTAAGACTTAATAGTTTCATTGTTTTAGCAGCTGCAGTGCTATTGACTGCAAGTTGCATAGCAGTTTAAGAATTTTTGTGTTCTGTATAACATAAACCTAAATTTATGTGAATAAAGTTATAAAGCCTACTGCTGAACTGTCTGTGAGAAGAAATAGATTTACCTAAATCCAGGTTTGGCTGTCTTATCTCCCACCACCATCAGTGTTGCAGCTGCACATGAAGACTTACAGTGCATCCTATGATAGGGGGTGGGGGAGATGGAACAGTGTGCGGGAAGCGAGTAAAATTATTTTGTACTTACCACCTCGGACACCTGCTGCCTATTTTAGTGGTGTCTGTCTGAGGACAGGAAACTGGCAGGGAGGTTTATAATAGAGGGGATAAAGACCAGCATGTGCTGTCACATCAGGGTCCACCATTCCTTCCCCCTCCCTACCCATGGCCTGCTTCTACCATTGCCTAGTGCTGTGGGCTTCACAATGCACAGCCCAATAACACAGGCCAACACACATTTTGCTTCCTTACCCGTTACACCAATTCCTGGGTATATTTGGGGTACTGATTCCAAAAGTGCCCTATCATGTCTAGTTTTGGAGACACTGCATAGCCTCTTTAGTGAATGGTTCAAGCAGGTTCCTCATGAGGAAGCCTACACCATGGCTTCCTCATGAGGAAGCTGCTTGAACCATTCACTAATGAGGCTATACTATATCTCCAAAACTAGTGATAGGGCAAAATGGATGCAATTTTTGGAATTGGCACATCAAATTCATATCAAACCAGTATAAAGTTTGGGAAAAACCTTTCTGACCCTCAATTTTAGAACAGGTGCCTCCTGCAGATCCCCAGCAGACTGTGGCAATATATAGGTGAGGTGACGGCAAACACCTCACCTATATAGGAAGGAAGGCCCATAGCCAGGGAGACAGACCAGGGACAGACTGCACTTGCTCCCGGTGTGGAAGGGATTGTCACTCCCGGATTGGCCTTTTCAGCCACACTAGACGCTGTGCCAGAACCACCTTTCAGAGCGCGATACCATAGTCTTTCGAGACTGAAGGTTGCCAATATATATAAATGGCAAACAGCAGGGCTGACAGCACTTGGCAATGATGTCATTCCTGGGCCTTGCCTACTCTGCTGGCTTGGACATTGCCATGACTGTGCGAGGCGGTACTGCCAACAGTGGTCAGCTGGGTTGAGGGAGATGGCACTGGTATGAAGCAGTGGGAAGGACTGGCGGAGATGTGAGAGAGGAAGGAGAGGAGGAAGAGCAGAGAGAGACCACAGAGGAGAGAAATGTAGAGAAAGCAAGTGAGAGAGAAACAGGAGGAGGGATCCTAGTGGAGAAGGGTTGACTGCAGATGTGAGGGAAGAAGCAGGGATACATTCTTGGGCGGTGAAGGGGGGGTGGAGTGGGAGGGGGACCTGGTAAGGGCAAAAGCAAGTGAAAAGAGAGTCAAGCAAAATAAGGTTGAAACAGACCCGCCAAGGAGAAAAGAGGGACTGGATGATAAGGAAGAACCTGGGTAGAGTCCCAAGGGGTAGTTGAGGGGAACCTTGAGTGGGTGCCGTTGCCAGTTCCCAGGAGTTTACACAACCTCCAAGCTCCAGCCAGCTCTCAGGCAACTCCCCATGCTGAATCTTTTCCCACAACTGGGTCAAACCTGCAGCCCAGGGGTCCAGTCTGCTCCTTTAGCGACAGATCGGCTGGTTCTTGTGATGCCCTGGCTGTCCACTCCTAGAAGCTGGAAGACGAGCCCCTACATCAAAGACAAGAGTTTGGACTACTGGAGTCAGCATTTGCAATGTGTGCTAGAGCGGTGGCTTTGCTAGTGCCCTCCCATGATTTTGCTTAGACTGTTATAACACCTTTGACGAAGTCCGTTCCTGCTCCTCTTGCATTGCTTCTGCTGGAGTTGGGCAAAATGCTCCCTGCACTGAAGAGCATCCCTCTCCCATCTGTCATCTCTGAGTATGGCCTACCTCAATTCTATTGATTCTGAGTTGTCTCCTTGGTTGGATGGAGAGGGGGGCAGAAGAAGCAGGCAATAGTGCAGATAGCTTTGAAATGGCCATGGGAACCTGGATAATGGTGCAGATAGCTTTAGAAGCCAGCAGAGACCTTCAGAAGCTTCCCATAGCCATTTTAAAGCTACCTGTGCTCTTCGCAGGCAACACTTTGAAGGTCTCTGCTGTGTTCTGAGAATCTTCTCTGCCATCCAGAGAGTCTCCTGCAGGCAGGTAAGTTGGCAGCAGGTCTGCTGGCACCTCTCCCTAACCCCATTGATCTCATAGGTGTGCACCTATGGTATCCACTGGGGATTGCAGGAACCTAATTCTACACCAGGATGCAGGTATCTTGATGTCTTTTGGGTTTCTTGAGGGATCAGGTGGATCTGGCCACTGAGAGATACAGAAAGCTGGACGAGATGGGCTTTTCGCCTGATCCAACTGGGCTGTTCTTATTTAATGTATAAGGTGCTGTGGAACTCCTTGTCTTGGGATATAGATTTAGAGTTGACTAGGGTAATTGGCAACCTTCAGTCTCAGAAGACTATGGTATCGCGCTCTGAATGGTGGTTCTGGAACAGCGTCTAGTGTGGCTGAAAAGGCCGATTCGGGAGTGACAATCCCTTTCACACTGGGAGCAAGTGCAGTCTGTCTGCGACACTGACCACTCCCTGGTGTGCAGCAGAGTGAAACTGCAAACAAAGCGACTGTATCACACGAAAAAGGAAGGAAGACCTCGCATTGACACCAGCAAGACCCGGGATCAGAGAAAAGTGGAGGAATTTGCATGAGTGCTTGAGGAATCTCTTCCAGGCCCGGCCGATGCAAACATCCAACAGATGGGAACATTTCAAGAATGCCGTTTACAACACCGTTGGTCAAGAAGACCAACAAGGTGGCAGACTGGTTTGAAGCCCACTCTGAGGAGTTGACACCAGTCATTGAGGAAAAGAGGAGAGCTCAAGCAGCATACAAGGCCTGTCCCAGTGAGCGCAACCTGCAGGTCCTCTGAGCTGCTCGCAGCAAAGTCCAGCAGACTGCCAGGAGATGTGCTAACGACTACTGGCTCCAGCTCTGTTCCCAGATACAGATAGCAGCTGACACGGGCAACATCAAGGGGATGTATGATGGTATCAAGCAGGCCCTAGGTCCAACACAGAAGAAAATTGCCCCTCTGAAGTCTGCCGCAAGCAAGGTCATCCAGGATCGGACGCAGCAGATGGAACGCTGGGTGCAGCACTACTCTGAGCTATATTCCCGAGAAAATGTAGTCACTGAAGAAGCGCTGAACAACATTGAGTGCCTGCCTGTGCTGGAGGAGCTTGACAGTGAACCAACCCTAGAAGAACTTCAAGTGGCCCTGGACTCCCTTGCCTTTGGCAAGGCACCTGCTGAAGTCCTAAAGTGCTGCACAGAGATCATCGTCACTGAGCTGCATGAAATCCTCTGTCTCTGCTGGAGAGAAGGTGGAGTACCTCAAGACATGAGGGATGCAAACATCATCACGCTGTACAAGAACAAAGGCGACAGGGGTGACTGCAACAACTACCGAGGCATCTCTCTCCTTAGCATTGTAGGAAAGCTGTTTGCCCGAGTTGCACTAAAGAGGCTCCAGGTACTTGCAGAGAGCGTCTATCCAGAACACTCTTTCTCTCGATACCGAGCTAAACAAGCGCATAGGTAAAGCAGCTACCACGTTTTCCAGACTCACAAAGAGAGTCTGGTCCAACAAGAAGCTGACGGAACATACCAAGATCCAGGTCTACAGAGCTTGCGTCCTGAGTACACTTCTGTACTGCAGCGAGTCATGGACTCTTCGCTCACAACAGGAGAGGAAACTGAGTGCTTTCCACATGCACTGCCTCCGACACATCCTCGGCATCACCTGGCAGGACAAAGTTCCAAACAACACAGTCCTGGAACGTGCTGGAATCCCTAGCATGTATTCACTGCTGAAACAGAGACGCCTGCGTTGGCTCGGTCATGTCGTGAGAATGGATGATGGCCGGATCCCAAAGGATCTCCTCTATGGAGAACTCGTGCAAGGAAAGCGCCCTACAGGTAGACCACAGCTGCGATACAAGGACATCTGCAAGAGGGATCTGAAGGCCTTAGGGATGGACCTCAACAAGTGGGAAACCCTGGCCTCTGAGCGGCCCGCTTGGAGGCAGGCTGTGCAACATGGCCTTTCCCAGTTTGAAGAGACACTTTGCCCACAGTCTGAGGCTAAGAGGCAAAGAAGGAAGGCCCATAGCCAGGGAGACAGACCAGGGACAGACTGCACTTGCTCCCGGTGTGGAAGGGATTGTCACTCCCGGATTGGCCTTTTCAGCCACACTAGACGCTGTGCCAGAACCACCTTTCAGAGCGCGATACCATAGTCTTTCGAGACTGAAGGTTGCCAATACTATCCAGAATCACAGTGCGGTTTCCGAGCCAACAGGTTTCCGAGCCATACCACTGCTATGGTATTCTCCCTTAGACAACTGCAGGAGAAATGCAGGGAACAACGACAGCCACTCTTTATAGCCTTCATAGATCTCACGAAGGCTTTCGACCTGGATATAGATTTAGAGTTGACTGGGACTGATAAATTGGGGGCCTTCACTTGCTCCTTCAGAACCTTAGGAGGAAATTTTCACTAGAGATTTTTACTAGAGAAAAAGTGACTTTCATGATAGTCTAGAAAATGGTGCTTGAGGGGGGACACGACTGAGACATTCAAAACTATGAATGAGGGGGACCTGGTAGGGGCAAAACTGGGGGCCTTCACTTGCTCCTTCAGAACCTTAGGATGAAATTTTCACTAGAGAAAAAGTGACGTACATGTCAGTGGTGTTTGAGGGGGACACAACTAAGACATTCAAAATTATGCAGGAAATAGATAGAGCGGATCGGGCAATGATCTTTTCCCTCTCACAGAACACCAGAACCAGGGGATATCCACTAAAATTGGATGTTGGGAGAGTTAGGAGAGCAAAAAAAATATTTCTTTACCCAACGTGTAATTAGCCTGTGGAACTCCTTGCCACAGGATGCGGTGATGGCATATGGCTTAAAAGCCTTTAAAGGGAGTGCACAAGTCAACAGACCTGCATGCTAGTGCCCTCCCTTGAATCTGGCATTCTGAGGTAACCTATTTCTAAAGCCAGTAGCGCATGCCCAAACCAGTTGCACATACCCATCACGGTTTGTAAACTGTGCTGGAGTTTTCTTCTAGAAATCTGCCCAATCCCCTTTTAAAGGCATCTAGAACAGATGCCGTCACCATATCCTGTGGCAAGGAGTTCCACATGCTCATTATACTCTGGGTAAAGAAATACACCAGCCTGTGTGTGTGTGTCCCCTTTGGGCTGCTTGCAAGACCTCCTGCAAGGAGTGTTTTATCTCACTGATAAAACACTCCAGCAGTGTTTTATCTTCAATGGCACTGTAAAGGTTAAAAGAAGCGACTGTGGATTCCTAGAGTGGTGAAGAGGAAGAAGTGTGAGGTTTCTTCCTCCAGCATCCCCCTTCTCTGCCTCTTGGAGCTGTGTGTGGGGGGTGGGCAGGTGAGTCCAAGCCTGTTGTGGAGGGGGAGGGGGGTCAAGTCCCAGGGCTGCCTGGGTGAAAGTGGGAGGGGGGAGAAAGGAAGCCCCCAGGTGGGCTGGAACTCCCAGGCTCAGAGGCCAGCCAGGGAGAGGATGAGAAGAGGAACTCTTCTCTGGCAGACTCGGGGTCTGCTTTGGGGCAGCTGCTCTTGGGGGGCTCTGGTTGGTTGGTTGGCATCCTTCAGTCTCGAAAGACTATGGTACAAGCCTACAGCACCTGGTATTCCCAGGCGGTCTCCCATCCAAGTACTAACCAGGCCTGACACTGCTTAGCTTCTGAGATCAGACGAGATCCACGAACACAGCTGCATTGGCGGGGGGGGGGGCTCTGATGGGGGGGCATTGATGGGGACTCTGAAACAGCTGGAGGGACCAGAAGGAGCCTGAGCATCCCTGAGACCCCAAGTGCAGCAGAGACCCTGGAGGGACAGCGTCTTGGGTCTGGCACAGCTGCTGAGACCAAAGGGCTGCTGGGTGGGTGTTGCTTTCATGGGTAGTGTTATGCTCTTTAGTGCTTTAGCTCTTGCAAGCTCCGCTGTTCTTGGCTTCAACAGAGGCAGGTGGTAGATAATCCTTAAGAAGGAGAGCTGGATTTTGCAGCAGAAAAGCATCCCTCCAGCATCTGGGAAGATGCTGCCCCCCAAATGTGCGCCCTGCAGGAGCAGCCTCCTTACACAACATGTGTCAAAATATCACAACAGCAGAACATCAAAACATCACGACACAAGGCCAGAACCAAGAAACATCCTCTAAAATTGAGTGTTGGGAGAGTTGGGACAGAAAAAAGAAAATATATCTTTATTCAGTGTGCAATTAGTCTGTGGGACTCCTTTCCACAAGATGTGGTGATGTCATCTGGCCTAGTTGCCTTTAAAGGAGCACATAAAACAAGAAGAAACCTCCATCCTGGTGCCACAGGCTAACCACACACTGGGTAATGAAATATTCCAGCTGGTGTGTGTTCCCCCTTTGGGCTGCTTGCAAGATCTTCTGCAAAGTGTCTTTATCACGGCTGACCAGCACTCTGAGGGTTAAAAGTAGTGACTCTGGATTCTCAGAGGGGTGAACAGGAAGGGATGTGTGTGAGGTCACTTCCTCCAGCATTCCCTTTCTCTGCCTGTTGCAGCCATGCCTGTGGGGTGGGCAGGTGAGTCCAAGCCCAGGGGTGGGTCCCAGGGCTACCTGGGCAAAAGTGGGGAAGGGACTCCCAGGCTCAGAGGCCAGCTGAGAAGGCACATTGCCATAGCCTCCTGCCCTGCTTGGCAGACTCTGGGTCTGCTTTGGCGTAGCTGCTCCTGGCAGTGGTCTCCATTTCTGGGGGTGGGCAGGCAGCTTTGATGGAGACCCTGAAAAAGCTGGAGGGGCAGAAGGAGCCTGAGCATCCCTGAGACCCCTGCAGAAAACAGCAGAGACCCTGGAGGACAAGATCTTGGACTGGGCACAGCTCCTGAGACCAAAGGGCTGCTGGAACTAACTGTAATTAGTTCCTGTATATTTCTGGTGTCTCCTCTATGAGAGGATCTCCTCTATGGAGGAGGAGCCAGGGAGACAGACCAGGGACAGACTGCACTTGCTCCCGGTGTGGAAGGGATTGTCATTCCCAGATTGGCCTTTTCAGCCACACTAGACGCTGTGCCAGAACCACCTTTCAGAGCGCGATACCATAGTCTTTCGAGACTGAAGGTTGCCAATACTATTTCTGCTGTCACATGTTGTTGTTAGAGGTATTTGCAAACAGTTTGTTTTTCACAGAATTAAGCCCATTGTGTTCAGCAAGACACACAGCACAATCCTAACCTGCACTGGAATAGGCAGGCCAACAGGCAGGTTGGGAGGTGGAAGGAGCCTAACTCAGAGTAAGGGGACATTTCTCCCTGCCCCTAGTAATGCCCCAGTCACCACAATGGGGCGACTCATGTATGTGCCAGCGAAATACCATGTAATGCCAGGCTGCTCAGGAGGGGAATTAGAATCCAGACTAAGTGCTGGAAGCTGGTCCCATCCCTCTCCCAGGCCCTGTTCACCCATCAGTCCGCCTGCTACCATCCCTCCCCTGCCCTCCCAAACCCCTATACCAGCCCACCTCTGCCTGCGCAACCTTACCAGGTGGTGCAGAGGCTGGATGTGCCCTCTGTGGGCCAGCAGGCATCCTTGCACCAGCCCAGCCAGCTCTCCCAAAGGGCCAGCGCAAGGGGCTTTCATTGGAGATTTGGATTGCACTCTTAGGCTGTAATCCTGTCTTACTAACCAGGAAAAGAAAATGCCTCATGTTCTGGTTTCAGCTCTTGTAGTCTTCTGTGTTCTTGGGGTATAAACCGTATGAAAGAGAGCTGGGTTTGCAGCAGAAAAGGATCCCTCCAGCACCTGTGCCTGTTAAAGAGAGAGGCAGAGACTCATCTCTTCAGAAGGAGGAGCCAGGCAGGCAAAGCAAGGTGAGCTCCTCAGCAACATGGCTGGGAAGGTGCATCTCCCAATGAGTGTCCTGCAGAGAGCAGCTTCTGTAATCTGTGAAAAATATGTCTGCATCTTTCAAGTTGTGTCTCAGCGGGGTGTGTGTGTGTGTGTGTGTGTGTGTGTGTCTTTCCAACTCCAAAGATAACAGGGCTTCCACCTAGGACTGAAGTGTTTATTTTGGGCAACCACGAAGCCAGGTGGCCCCTGATAATATGATTTCCCTCCACCCCCTGCATTCCCAAATCTGTTTTCCCCCACCATTGTCCTAGTTACCAGACCTGGAAGCGATACAGAATCTGCTTTGCATGCCACTAAATTTCAGTCTTAGAAAAGCAGTGGGAGGACTGAACCGAGGCAGAAAATACAGCAGGAAAGGTGTTCTTGGAAAGAAGCAAGTTGTGCAAGGAGATTTCAAGGAGGGATATGGCTAGTTAGGGAGACGGGAAGAATTGGGGACCAAGTGGCAGAAGGAAGAAGTGAAGCAAAGTGTACCATGGTATGCGCAGGTCACCCAACTCAGGCATTTCTGGATCAGAACTGGAGCTATGGAACTAATAGGAAGGTGGTGTCAGACAGCATAAGGAAGGACGGAAAGGGTCTGAAGGGTAAAAACTTTCCCATCACCTCTGTGTCCTTTGCAGGTAGTGGAATGGCATCAGTGCCATGTTCTAATCTAGACTGTGTCTTCATTGGCATGAATGAGCAACTGGACAGCCTGGTTAGGTCAGGGCAAGATCACTGGGAATGCCACAAATTCCTTGGCTCCTGCCTCCTTGGTTACATGTCTTGAAAGACCTTTTTTTCTGGTGCTGAAAGTCAATCAAATTTTACTGCTTACAGCAGGTTGTGGGAATGGCACACCAAGAGTTAGAAGCTGATCATTTGACCGGTTATTCTGCGCAATCCTATTCTGTGCTGGAACAGGCAAGTGAAGAGGCTTGCACTGTATGCAGCACAGGATAGTGGCCAGAAGTGGCTTAGCCAGAGGCAAGGGAAAATGTGCCAAACTTGGAATGGCATCAGTACCACGTTTTAATCTAGACTGTGTCCTCTTTGGCATGAAGGAGCAACTGGACAACCAGGTTAGGTGGGGCAGAATCACTGGGAATGCCACAAATTCCTTGGGTGCTGCCTCCTTGGTTGCATGTCTTAAAAAACATTTTTTTTTTTCTGGTGCTGAAGGTCAAACAAATTTTACTACTTACGGCCGGTTGTTGGGAAACCACACCAAGAGTTATCAACAGATCATTTGACCAGTTATTATTTAAGTGTCCCTATTATTTTATGGCCCAATCCTATCCAATTTTCCAATGCCCGTGCAACCGTGTCAGTGGGGCAAGTACTGCATCTTGTGGTGGGGCAGCAGTCAGAGAGGCCTCCTTAAAGTATGGGAACATTTGTTCGTTTACCTTGGACTGCATTGCAACTGCACCGGTGCTGAATAATTGGATAGTCTCCTCACATGTAGTTGGAAGTTCCTTGAGAAATTCTCTGCATCACACTCCCATTTTCACAGCATGAGGGGATCCTCTAATAACCCTGGCTGGAGAGGCAAGAAGCTTTTTCTCAGCAGCCTTCCAGGAGTCCAAGGTACACACAGCGCTGCCCTTAGAAAAAGTATTATTTGTCCTGCATCTCTCTTCAGGAAGTTCCTCCCTCTCCTCTAACAACTGAGCAGTGGCCTAGCCGCTCCTGTTGGCTGTTTGCTTTGACACAATCAGTTTTGGGTTATGATTTTTGGATAGATCAAAAGAGGGCTCTCCTCTTTGACACAATCCATTTTTGCTTTTGATTCTTAAATAGATGCTGAATAGGCCCTAGAGGGTGCATGGCCATGTGTGTGAGTGAGCAGGAGAAGATATCTGAAGACAGGCTAATGCTCTGAGTTGATATTTTTATCCTCTTAGATTAGTTATTTTAATAAAATATGTATCGTTGTCAATTGGTATTCTACATATTTTGAATAGGCACTGCAATATTTTCCTAGTAAGCTGCTATGCGTTACCCACCAGGTTAAGAAATGCAGGGTATAAATACTCCATGTAAATAAATCACTGAACTTGGAGCAATATCAGGCTTTAAAGTATGTAGACTGCCCTGCAGTTCCAGGTAGGCCCTCACTTTGTGAGCACCTGAGCAGGAGCAAGTAGATGGATGCAAAACGCAAGCTGCAATCCTATACGCACTTAGCTGGGAGTTGGCAGTGGCTGAGGGGAGGTGATCCTAGAGAGGGAAAGGGCCAAAGAAACAGGATGAGAAAGGTCTGTAGCACAGCATCCTGTTGGAGATTCTGGTCCAAGATAGAGCAAATGTATGCATTCCAGAACTCTGGCCCCAAAGGCCATTCCAGCTATTTTCCTTCAGGATTAAATGCTTCATAGAAGGCTGGCATCTGTCATGACAAAAAAGAAAAAATGCAGGCAACCCATTGATTTCAAATATACTCCAAGAAAATACCCAGTTGCTCCTGCCTTGATTTCTCTGCTGGATCCAGACCAAAAGGCTCTGTACAGGGAAGCCAAGCTGGAGAATTATGGAACTGCGGCTTCCCTGGGTGAGGATACACTTTTTTCCTGGTGGTTTAGAACAGCAGTTTTCAACCGCTGTGACGCAGAACACTGGTGTGCCGTGAGGCTGCCTCAGGTGTGCCGCGGGTCCAAGGAGTTAGGCGGCGGAGGCGGCAGCTGCGCGCGGGGGAGGACCGGCGGCTTGGAGCCTCACACGGCAGCAGGAGAGAAAGGGGCAGCCTTGCAGGGGCTTGAACGCTCCTGCTGTTGCTGGTGATTGGGCAGCCAGCCGGGCAGCTAGAGAAGCTCGGAAGAGCTCCCAGCGGGCGGAACATGGAAGGCATGAGGGCAAGCAGTGAGAGGAAGGAGGGAGTGAAGTGAGAGCGAGCCTGAAGGTGGAAGCAGGTAGGAGCCAGAAGCAGCTGACTGGCAAGGATCCTGGAGAGACCCTTTTCCTTGTCTGCAGTGCCCCAAAGTGACCCTGCCTGCACTGCCTCCCCTGGCAAGGCTTTGGCAGGAAGGGCACTGGGCCACAAACCTATCCACACTTACCTAGGAGTAAGCCTCATTGACTATAATGGGGCTTACTTCTGAGTAGACATACAGAGGCTTGGTTGCATTCTTTCTTGAATAAATGAGTAGGCAAGTGATGCTTTTCTTCCCCCGAACCTCACCTCCTCCCCTCCTGCACACACATCCCCCATCATACTTGCAGTTAACCCCTCTCTTTCTGCCCCTCCCCTCCCTCTTTACCACCTTCCAAAGTTCAGAAGGTGCCTCCCATTCCCTTTCTCTCTCTCCCCCCCACCCCAGTGAATCCTGCACTTGTTTCAGCCACATCTCACAGCACATTTCTATTTCTCCAGTGTGTTCAGTCTCATCTCTCTTTGCCACTTCCTGGCATATCAGAGCACATCAATTGATAACAGTTTGAACAGACCTGCTTCAAAACCTTTCCAGAAACCACATACACCTCCCTGTCCAAGCTTCTGGAGAATTTCTTTCATTGTCATGTAATGATCTAAGGCTGCCACCCTAACCACACTTTCTTGAGAGTAAGCCCCATTGAACAAAATAGGACTTACTTCTTAGTAGACCTGGTTAGGCTTGTGCCCTTAGTTATATTAATTAAATTAATTGTAACATAATAATGTAATTAAAAAGTAGTAGTGTGCCTTGACAACTTTAGTGCCTTGTCAGTGTGCTGTGAGCTGAAAAAGGTTGAAAATGGCTGGTTTAGAAGGAAAGGCTTCAATTGCCCATCTTTTTGTGTGGGCGTCAGGATTGCAGGAGAGAAATGGGCTATATGTGGGTGAGAGTTGTGCCCTGGACAAGCTTGTGAGCAGAGCTTGTCATGACTGATACTTAGAGGTGATTATTTTTGTTAATGCATAAAAATGCAAAACAACACATGTTGGTGTTTAAAGATTCGAATAAAAACACAAAGCATTTTGATGTTTTAGATGTTTTCCAGAGATTAAAATAGATAACTTTTCCAGGTATCTGGTCTGTCCTGGCATCAACAAAAGCCTTTGGCGTCTGCTGGTTTGCCAGTCCTATTTGGTCATTGGGTAGCCAAGTCCCAATTAAATCCCCAGCACCACTGGTGGAAAGCTGCACCAGAGCTCACACTGCATCCTGCAGCTGTTCAGCCACTGAGCCCAACACCTTCCCTGAGCTTTGTCATTTTGATAACTGCCCATCTGTCAAGAGGGATTTTATAGGTTAGAAATGGCGTTACTTAGGCCCATCCTGGGTGTGTAAGAGGGAAGGCAAAGCAGGTATTTGCTATCCATTCCCGTGCAGAATCATTACTATCTAAATGCTAGGCCAATGCTTGCCAGATGCAAGAGAGGGCACCAGGACGCAGATCTCTTGTTGTCTTGTGTGCTTCCTGGGGCATTTGATGGGCCGCTGTAAGATACAGGAAGCTGGACAAGATGGGTGTTTGGGCTCATCCAGTGGGGCTTTTCTTATGCTAGCTGCCTTAGAAGCCTTACTTCCCCCAGGAAATCTCGTATTTCTTATTCTCTAGCATAACTTCTGCTTACAGTGCCTTTTGGCTTGGATCAGCTCAGCCTTTATTAGCTGAGGGTTCTCTTCCATGCACTGAGAAGAGGATGAAAGGAATCCAGTTCACTTCCACAACTGGATTCCCAACAAGTGATTCAGTCCAGGTTTTATACGCAGTGAGCTGATACTCCCGTAAACCATGTGGGTGCTTTGGGATCCATCCAGCTGTTTCTGCTGCCTTTTCATATGTGTGAATTCAAAGAGCTTCCCACTCTCTGCTCTTTTGGGGGTGGAGGGGCAGGCTTTGATTTGTAAAGCCTTGGAATGTTGTAGTTATAAGTAACTCATCTCTTTGTTTCCTTCTTAGAAGTTTTTCCCATTCCTACCTTCATTTCCCAGCTGGAAGAAGGGAGTGCGTATTTTTCCAGGCTCTCAAAGAAGAAGAGGAATTGGCAGGTAACCTGCGTATGCATTTTATTGCTTAACACAGCAGTTGCTTCAGTGTGCTGGATGAATGGGACCACGAGGTGCTGTGGTTAATGGGAACCCTTCACCACAATATGAACTGCCTCTGTTTCTGGGGTCACATAATGTTGGTCAGGATGAGTCAGTGTAGTACATTGTACCTGACTGCTGCTCTGATCTCTTTACGCATGATAGCAGCTTGGTTGAGCTGTAGATTGAAAGTGCCATTGTGATCCAAGTGACTGAGGCTCTGGCCCACCTCTTTCCTCCACATTTGTTCTTCTGCTCAGTCCCCATTTCTTTCATGAGCTGTGGTGTGGGAGGAAGCACTGTGGAAGTGAGTGGGTGGTTGGAAGAGGCTCCCAGCCCATTTGCTGCCAGAGGCGACTGTCTCAGCTGACCTCATGGATGGGCCAAGGCCTGTTACTCTGCTGCCTGCAGTGCAGTTTTCTAAAGCACAGGATCCCCATCTGCACTACAGCCACATCCTGAGATTCCTGTAGGGTTAAACATAGGAGGCTGCCTGATTCACACGCTTCATTCATCTAGCAGAGAACTGACTGCATTTGTTCGCATGGGTTTCTGAGGGGCCTTTCCCAGCCCCACCTGGTACTATTGCCAGAGATAGAACCTGGGACCACCTTCTTGGAAAGCAGCTGTTCTGCCACTGGACCATGACCCTTTCCTTTGAGCTTCCTCACTTAGGAAATTGGCTACCTCTCAAAAGGGATTGTACAGGTTAAAAATGACATTACTTAGGTCCATCTTGGGTCTGTAAGAGG
Source organism: Tiliqua scincoides (assembly GCF_035046505.1). Lineage (NCBI taxonomy): Eukaryota > Metazoa > Chordata > Lepidosauria > Squamata > Scincidae > Tiliqua > Tiliqua scincoides. The sequence continues at coordinate 253,450,849 of NC_089822.1, forward strand.
GAGGGAAAGCAGACATTCCCCTGCAAAATCATTACAGTGATAAATGCTAACAGCAATTCATACCTTTTAGCGTTCAGGTAAAAAGGGCAAAGGATTACCTTCCTTCCCCTGAGAAATCTCATTTTCCGTACTTTCCATCATAGCTTCCGCATACAGTGACTTTTGCCTTGGATAGGGCCAAGCCCAGCCTTCATCAGTGGGGAGCAACTTTGCTGTGATTAGCAGGCTTGTGGGAGAGTCAGTCTGAAAAGGAGATTGAAGCTCTCATCTGCAACCTTGCATTTGCCAACCCACGCTCCTGTCCCTGCTCGCCCAACAACCAAAAGGTTGCAGAAAGAAGGCAGCATTGATCACTTTTTTTCCCCTGGTGTTTTTCCCTGGTTTGGGTTTGGTTGAAGACAAGGATCCACTGCCCCAAGGGCTGTACAGTATAATATTATACAAAATGGTGGTAAATCGAGCCCTATGGAAATCTATTCCTGATCTTTCCAGTGTGACTGAGCTCCTGCCATCTAAATGGCATTTAAGAATGAATGAAGCCACCGACAGAAAAGCATATAGCATATATAAGAAAATAAGGTGACATTAAAGCTTCTGTGCAACCTGGGAGAATCCAGAAGGAGGCCCACCTCTTTGGACTTCTCCGAAGAAACTTTGTCCACCAGGGCAAACAAAGCTGCCTCCATGCCATGACCAGGACAGGGTGGAACAGGGCCCAGGAGCCACAATTGTGCTACTTCTCTACGACAGCTCATTGAGAGTCGGTCATTGTGCATGGCTGCAATCCCATGCCTACTTTCGTGGAAGTCTGTGTCACTGACTCCATTATGGGTTACTTCTTAGCATGCATACCTAGGAGTGTGTTTTAAAGGTTTAATTTCTCTGCGGCACTGCTAATCAATATTCTCTCTCTGTTCTAGGAAGCAATGGACAAGACAGTGAAGATCACAGGGAATTGCATGGGGTGGTATCACTGGAAACTACCATGCTTGATGTAGAGTCCAGAACTGATCTTGAAGACAGGAAGGGAGCATTGCACTGAGGACTCAGTCTTTTGTTTCTGAGAGTTGTCTCCTCCATGAAATCCAGTCAACAGCAACATCACAAAGGGAACAGAGGTAACAAGCATCTTTGTCCACAGAAACAATCTTTATTAATCCAACATTAATAAAGACAGGGAAAACCCACCTGGGAAGAAATCTTTTACTTGCTCCGAGTAAAGAAATACTTTCAGCTCATCATACTTCTTGTTTGCATAAAAGCATCCACAGAGGGGAGCAAGCTTTGCATGAAAACAGGTCAAAGGTGCAAGAAATTGGGAAATAAACCTGATGCTCATCAAGGTGGACATTTCAAGTCAGTCAGTCTAGGAAGAGAAACGGGAAGGGCATAGGCCTTAAGCTGTGAATCAGCACTAGGAATACACCAAAGATGGAAGGCAAGGAGAAGCCTTTTAAATGCTTGGAGTGTGGAAGGAGCTTCTCTGTGAAATCAAACCTGACTGCGCATCAAAGAACTCACACAGGGGAGAAACGATATAAATGCTTGGAGTGTGGAAGGAGCTTTTCATCAGGAGCAAGCCTGACTGTGCATCAAAGAACTCACACAGGGGAGAAACCATATGAATGCTTGGAGTGTGGGAAGAGCTTCATACACCCCTCAAACCTGATTGTACATCAAAGAACCCACACAGGGGAGAAACCATACAAATGCTTGGACTGTGGAAAGAGCTTCAGTAGTAGCTCACAACTGGCTGTGCATCAACGAATCCACACAGGGGAGAAACCGTATAAATGCCTGGTGTGTGGAATGAGCTTTAATTTCAGGGGAAATCTGACAAGGCATCAAAATACCCACCCAGAGGAGAAACCATATAAATGTTTGCAGTGTGGGAAGAGCTTCAGTATCAGCTCACAACTGCTTGTGCATCAAAGAACCCACACAGAGGAGAAACCATATAAATGCTTGGTGTGTGGAAAGAGGTTTAGGACAACCACAAGCCTGTCTTTGCATGAAAGAACCCACACAGGCGAGAAACCCTATAAATGTTTGGAGTGTGGAATGAGTTTCAGGCAGCGTGGACACCTGACTATACATCAAAGAACCCACACAAAAGAGAAGTGCTTGGAGAAAGAAATGCTTCCCTTATAAATGATTGGAGGGAGGAATGAGCTTCAGTGGGATCTCACGCCTGAATGTGCATCAAAGAACGTACATGGGGATAAAGCATATAAATGCTTGGAATGTGAAATTCATTTCAGTTACACCTGGAAGACCTGAAGACCCAGCCAAAAAATCCATATAGGGTAGAAATCACATAAGTGCTGAAATTTTCAAAGTACAATAATTGCATAGACTCACTGGAGCATGTCAGCAAATCCACAGAGGCAACAAACCTTATGAATGTTTTTACAGTGTGGAAACATCTTTCTCAATTTAAGCCTTAAGACATATTGAAGAGTTCATAGTAGAAAGAAACCCTGTCAGTGCTTGCAGTGTGGAAAGACCTTCTATTGGAGCACACATCATTCAGAACGTAAAAGTACGCACTCAGCAAATGAATGTTTGGTGTGTTGTGAAAGTTTCCACCAAAGGGTAAGCCTTTGCCATCTCTAACCAGGGGGAGAGATCATTTGAAATTTCTTTGTTTCTTTTAATTTCAGTGCTAGGGGACATATCATATGACAGTGATTCCTCTAGGCTTCCCAAATGTTTTAGCACTGGGACCCACTCTTAAAACTGATGATCTGTTGTGACCCAATAAACAAAAACAGAACTTAATACTTTTAAAATATTAATTATTAATTGACTTCCTGCGTTCTCGAGGCTGCTAGAGACCTTACATATAGTATGTGAGTGTAGACATTTGCTAGACTCTCCCTAGCAAGGGACTGTTCCCCTTCCTAAATTGTTACACTCATTCCAGATACCCAGAAGGCTGAACTGGAGAGCAAGGTGTGCAGTTAGGAACTTCCTCAAACTGGGTTCACATGTTAACTACAGCACACCAATAACTAAAAAAATAAAGAAAACTTGACATGTTAATTTGGGGGTATGACGATTACCACATACCACAGGGTAGCATTCCAGCTCACGATTTTCATCTGCAAACCGGACAAGAATGCTTACAAAGTTTTTTGTTTTAAATGTTTCAAGAATTTTTCATGACCCACCAAAAATCCGATCCGACCCAATGGTGGGTCCCAACCCTGCTCTAGAAACATCCTAAGTGCCCTCTGGAACCCAATGTTGCATTGACACACCTTTGAGAGATAAGATAGAAGCCTGACATTGGGGTGCCTAAAGCTGTGTGGCTGCAGCATTATCTTCAAGAGCCTGACTCACAAAGCCTAGTCCCTTGCCTTAAACAGAGGTGGCAGTTCCAGGTGATATTTCTTAGGGCTGGAGGTTATGATTTTGCCAGAGGGTCTGAAAAACACTAATTTCTGCTTTCTTTATATGATTGCATGGCAATACAATTATAACAAACAATATTTTTTGAAAGTTCCATCTTTGAACTTTTAACATTAAAAAAATCAGACTACAAAATTCATCCTAACTGGTAACATTGTTTAATTTAGGCCCAAATCCTAACCAGCTTTCCAGCACTGGCATAGCTGTGCCAATGGGATGTGTACTGCATCCTGCAGTTGGGTGGCACATACCACCTACCACAGGGTAGCATGTGCGGCTGGGTGATAGGGAGGGCTCATCAACATCTCCAACATCTAATGCTTCCTTCTCCGTGCTAGCTAGCCCTCTACTCATTGAAGGTTGCTGGTCCAACAAGCTCTCAAGTGTTCAACAGTGAAGGGGGGTTGCTTCACCCCTCCTCCTCCACCATCTGTCTATTGGCTCACCCCAGCCCCAGAGCAACTCTCAGGAAGCCTTCCAGAAACCTCTCATTATCAGCCTAGATGCCTTTAAAAGGGGATTGGATCAATTGGAGGAAAAATCCATCACTCCTTACAACCTCCTGATTTTAGAAATGGGCTATGTCAGAATGCCAGATGCAAGGGAGGGCACCAGGATGCAGGTCTCTTGTTCTCTGGTGTGCTCCCTGAGGCATTTGGTGGGCCACTGTGAGACGCAAGAAACTGGACTAGATGGGCCTTTGGCCTGATCCAGCAGTGCTGTTCTTATGGCACTCGCAGAGGCCTTCTCAAAGTAAGGGAATGTTTGTTACCTTCCCTCGGAGCTGCATTGCCCTTATGTCAGTGCTGGAAAGTAGGTTAGAGTTAGGCCCACAGTGCTGTGCAATTGCAACTACAAGAAGTGGGTTACTCCATTTTCTCCTCCCTCTCTCAGAACAATATAACTAGGGTCATTTAATGAAACGGATTTGCTGGAGGTTTAGAATGGACTCAGAGGTACTTCTTAGCATGTGGAATTCATTGCCACATTACATGGGGTTGGCCACTAGGTTGGTTTACAGAAATCCACCTTTGTTCTGAACTCCATGCTGGTTTTCCTCGTAAGGGCTGAAGAAGCTGAGTACTCATTAAGAATTGCCCACAGCTGAGTTTTTTGGGTTGGCAGGGGAATAGTGAGGTTGTATCAGCCAGTGACATCGGACTGGCTATCTTAGGGCACAATCCTAACCCCCGTTAGAAGTCACTTGCGCAGACCTGGGGCTGTTGCAAACATGACATAAGAGGGTGTCGCAAACATATGTCAGCCTAAGAGTTGGGGAGGCCAGCGCAAAGATGCTTCCTTTTATAGAGAGGCTTCCTTTTGTAAATGGAAGTTGTAAATGGAAGTTCCTAATGAAGAGAATAACAAAGGATGCAAACTCTGCCTACTCTAGAAATGTAAAAAGAGGCCAGGGTAGGTAAGCCAGCCTGGAAGGTGAAAGGAGGTGAGGAAGGACAGGAAGAGGATGTAATGTGATGGGTGGATGGTGACGATGCGGCTGCGGGCTTATCGAACCTGGGAGAGGTGCAGGATCGGTGGTAGTGATGCACACCATATCCTGTACCCCTTCCTGCGCGTGATCTGCTAACATGGGACAACGTGAACTCATGCCAGCAATTTAGCAGGCACAGGTTTGAGTTGCCCCATTGCAGCTGCTGGGCTTTCCCCAGAATGAGGGTTTGAATGTCCCCTTACCTTGAATAGACCCCCAGCTTGCAACACTCCCCCACAGGATGCAGCATTGCCTGCACTAGCAGCACAGGGGGCTTTGATTAGTACTGGGCAGCGCACCATCTAGTACTGTTCCCCACATCTCAAATAGGTGATAGTGGAACTGGAAAGAGTGCAAAAGAGAGGAAGCAAAATGATTAATGGGTGGGGCACCTCCCATAGAAAGAAAGGCTACAGAGTCGGGGGCTCTTCCATCTAGAAAGAAGGCTCCTGAAGGATTACATAATTAATGGCACAATCCAATCCAGTGCCCTTGGGCTGACGCAAGTCTCTTGCGCCAGTCTAGGAGGGCTGCAAACATGCCATAAGGCACATTCGTGCCTCCTTGAGAGGAAGCCGGGCCGGCGCTCCCAGAAGCACCGGCCTGTGAAGACTAACACTAGCCTCTGCACCAGCTTGCTCTCTGACTTGTGTCGACCCAGCTGGGCCGGGTGGTGGGGGGGGGGAAGCAGGGAAGAGGCAGGAGGGAGGCGTTCCTGGGCAGGGGGAGGGTGGGCGGGCAGGGAGCAGGAGGCAGGGTAGGATCCGGCAGTTATGCTGGATCCCAACCCCCATTCCCAGGGAGAACGTAGCGGCTTCAAGCCACTCGGCTCTCCTTGAACTTGCACTGCCTCAGGAGGTGGCGCAAGTCCTAGGAGACCCATAGGGGCCAGCGGCCCTGATCCAGGGGTAAGGAGAAAAGTTTCCCCTTGCCTCTGGCTGAGCCACTTCTGGCCCCTATCCTGCACTGGATACAGCGCAAGCCTCTTGGCTTGCCTGTTCCAGCGCAGGATAGGATAGGATTGTGCCCTAAGACATGATAAAGCTATGCATGAGGTGGATAGAGAGAAGTTCTTTTCCCACTCAACACTGGAACCAGGGGACATACACTAAAATTGACCGGAGAGAGAGTTATAACAGACAAAAGGAAGTATTTCTTTACCCAGTGCATAACTAGTCTGTGGAACTCCTTGCCACAGAATGTTGTGGTGACACCTGGTCTAGATGTCATGAGAATGGGATGAAATAGATTTATGGAGGAAAACTCCATTGCAGGTTACAAGTCACGATGACTGTATGCAACCTCTGGGTTTTAGAGGAAGCCTTATATCTGAATACTGGTCTCAAGGGAGTGGCAACTGGATACAGGCATCTTGTCTGTTGCTCCCCAAGGCCTCTGGTGGGCCACTGTGACATGCAGGAAGCTGGGCTAGATGGGCCTTTGCCTGATCCAGCAGGGCTCTTCTTTTGTTCTTCTAATCTGCAGGTGGTAGTAAAGGAAGACTTAATAGTTTCATTGTTTTAGCAGCTGCAGTGCTATTGACTGCAACTTGTATATCAGTTTAAGAATTTTTGTGTTCTGTATAATGTAAACCTAAATTTATGTGAATAAAGTTATAAAACCTACTGCTGTACTGTCTGTGAGAAGAAATAGATTCACCTAAATCCAGGTTTGGCTGTCCCACCACCATCAGTGTTGCAGCTGCACCTGAAGACTTACAGTGCATCCTATGATAGGGGGTGGGGGAGATGGAACAGTGTGTGGGAAGTGAGTAAAATTATTTTGTACTTACCACCTCGAACACCTGCTGCCTGTTTTAGTGGTGTCTGTCTGAGGACAGGAAACTGGCAGGGAGGTTTATAATGGAGGGATAAAGACCAGCATGTGCTGTCACAGCATGACCAGCACACCATTCCCTCCCCCTCCTTTCCCTTGGCCTGCTTCCACCTAGTGCTGGGGGCTTCACAGAGCGCAGCCCAATAACAGGGTTGGGGTGTAAGCCTCATTGCTATCTTTTGAGTGTTTTCCCAGGGCCTTTGGGGCAAGGAGCATTATAGCTTGTGCTGGTCTGTACGCTTAAGGACTGGGACAGCCTCTGAAGAACCTGGGCAGAGTCCCAAAGGGTAGTTGAGGGGCACCTTGAGTGGGGGCCAAATTGCCAGTTCCCAGGGGTTTACAAACCCTCCAAGCTCCAGTCAGCACTCAGGCGTGTCCCCATGCTGAATCTTTTCCCACAACTGGGACAAATCTGCTGCCCAGGGGTCCGTCTGCTCCTGCAGCAACAGGTGAGCTGGTGCTCGTGATGCCCTGGCTGTGGACACCCAGAAGCTGGAAGACGAGCCCCTACATCAAGGACAAGAGTTTGGACTACTGGATTCAGCAAAGGCGATGTGTCCTAGAGCGGTGGCTTTGCTAGTGCCCTCTCATGATTTTGCTTAGACTGTTATAACACCTTTGAGGAGGATCCCCCTGGCGCCTCTTGCATTGCCTCTGCTGGACTTGAGCAAAATGCTCCCTGCACTGAAGACCACCCCTCTCCCATCTATCATCTGTGAGCATGGACTACACAAATGCTACTGAAGCTGAGTTGTCTCCTTGGTTGGAGGAAGAGGGGGGCAGAAGAGACAGGCAATAATGAACATTGCTTTGAAATGGCCATGGGAACCTGGAAAATGGTGCAGATAGCTTTAGAAGCCAGCAGAGACCTTCAGAAGCTTCCCATAGCCATTTTAAAGCTACCTGCACTCTTTGCAGGCAACACTTTGAAGGTCTCTGCTGTGTTCTGAGACTCTTCTCTGCCATCCAGAGAGTCTCCTGCAGGCAGGTTAGTTGGCCTCCCTAACCCCATTGATCTCATAGGTGTGCACTGGAGATTGCAGGAACCTAATTCTGCACCAGGATCTTGATGTCTTTTGGGTTTCTTGAGGGATCAGGTGGATCTGGTGGGCCACTGAGAGATACAGAAAACTGTATGAGATGGGCTGTTCGCCTGATCCAAGTGGGCTGTTCTTAAGTCTTATGGTTAAGGTGCTGTGGAACTCCTTGTCTTGGGATATCAGCTTTAGAGTTGACTGGGACCGACAAATTGGGGGCCTTCACTTGCTCCTTCAGAACCGTAGGATGAAATTTTCACTAGAGACTTTCACTAGAGAAAATATGACTTTCACATCAGTCTAGAAAATGGTACTTGAGGAGGGACACAACTGAGACATTCAAAAACTATGCGGAGGATTGATAGAGAAGATAGGGGGATGCTCTTTTTCCTCTCACACAACATCAGAACCAGGGAACATCCACTAAAATTGGGTGTTGGGAGAGTTGGGACAGACAACAGAAAATATTTGTTTACCCAGCGTGTAGTTAGCCTGTAGAACCCCTTGCCACAGGATGTGGTGATGACATCTAGCCTAGATGCCTTTAAAGGGAGCACACAAGACAACAGACCTGCATGCTAGTGCCCTCCCTTGCATTGGAAATTCTGAGGTAACCTATTTCTAAAACCAGTAGCGCATACCCAAAACAGTTGCACATACCCATCACGGTTTGTAAACCGTGATGGAGTTTTCGTCTAGAAATCTGCCCAATCCCCTTTTAAAGGCATCTAGAACAGATGCCATCACCATGTCCTGTGTCAAGGAGTTCCACATGCTCATTATACTCTGGGTAAAGTAATATACCAGCCTGTGTGTGTTTCTCCTTTGGATTGCTTGCAATATGTCCATCATCACCACATCTTGTGGCAAGGAGTTGCACAGGCTCATTGCATGCTGAGTAAAGAAATACACCAGCCTGTGTGTGTGTCCCCTTTGGGCTGCTTGCAAGACCTCCTGCAAGGAGTGTTTTATCTCGCTTCAATGGCACTGTAAAGGTTAAAAGAAGCGACTGTGGATTCCTAGAGTGGTGAAGAGGAAGAAGTGTGAGGTTTCTTCCTCCAGCATCCCCCTTCTCTGCCTCTTGGAGCTGTGTGTGGGGGGTGGGCAGGTGAGTCCAAGCCTGTTGTGGAGGGAGAGGGGGGTCAAGTCCCAGGGCTGCCTGGGTGAAAGTGGGAGGGGGGAGAAGGGAAGCCCCCAGGCGGGCTGGAACTCCCAGGCTCAGAGGCCAGCCAGGGAGAGGATGAGAAGAGGAACTCTTCTCTGGTCTGCTTTGGGGCAGCTGCTCTTGGGGGGCTCTGATGGAGGGGGGGCATTGATGGGGACTCTGAAACAGCTGGGGGGACCAGAAGGAGCCTGAGCATCCCTGAGACCCCAAGTGCAGCAGAGACCCTGGAGGACAGCGTCTTGGGCCTGGCACAGCTGCTGAGACCAAAGGGCTGCTGGGTGGGTGTTGCTTTCATGGGTAGTGTTATGCTCTTTAGTGCTTTAGCTCTTGCAAGCTCCGCTGTTCTTGGCTTCAACAGAGGCAGGTGGTAGATAATCCCTAAGAAGGAGAGCTGGATTTTGCAGCAGAAAAGCATCCCTCCAGCATCTGGGAAGATGCTGCCCCCCAAATGTGCGCCCTGCAGGAGCAGCCTCCTTACACAGCATGTGTCAAAATATCACAACAGCAGAACATCAAAACATCACGACACAAGGCCAGAACCAGGGAACATCCTCTAAAATTGAGTGTTGGGAGAGCTGGGACAGAAAAAAGAAAATATATCTTTATTCAGTGTGCAGTTAGTCTTTGGGACTCCTTTCCACAAGATGTGGTGATGTCATCTGGCCTAGTTGCCTTTAAAGGAGCACATAAGACAAGAAGACACCTCCATCCTGGTGCCACTAAAACCCTGAGGCTGCACATGTCCATCACAGCTTTAGCTTGTGATGGGCTTGTCTTCTAGAAATCCGCCTTTAAAATCCCCTTTTAAAGTCATCTAGGCCAGATGCCATCACCTCATCCAAGGGCAAGGAGTACCACAGGCCAACCACACAGTGGGTAAAGAAATATCCCAGCCTGTGTGTGTGTGTCCCCCTTTGGGCTGCTTGCAAGATCTTTTGCAAAGAATCTTTTATCATGGCTTTTATCATGGCACTCTGAGGGTTAAAATTAGTGACTCTGGATTCTCAGAGGGGTAAATAGGAAGGGGGATGAGGTGTGAGGTCACTTCCTCCAGCATCCCCTTTCTCTGCCTGTTGAAGCCATGCCTGTGGGGTGGGCAGGTGAATCCAAGCCCTTGGGGGGGGGGGGTCCCTGAGGGCTGCCTGGGTGAAAGTGGGGAAGGGGAGGACTCCCCAGGAGGGCAGGGACTCCCAGGCTCAGAGGCCAGCTGAGAAGGCACATTGCCATAGCCTCCTGCCCTGCTTGGCAGACTCTGGATCTGCTTCAGTGTAGCTGCTCCTGGTGGTGGGCTCCATTTCTGGGGGTGGGTGGGCGGGCAGCTTTGATGGAGACCCTGAAAAAGCTGGAGGGGCAGAAGGAGGCTGAGCATCCCTGAGACCCCTGCAGAAAACAGCCGGGTATGGCAGAGACCCTAGAGGGCAATATCTTGGACCTGGCACAGCTCCTGAGACCAAAGGGCTGCTGGGAGCTTTGAAACTGTAATTAGTTCCTGTATATTTCTGCTGTCACATGTTGTTGTTAGAGGTATTTGCAAACAGTTTGTTTTTCACAGAATTAAGCCCATTGTGTTCAGCAAGACACACAGCACAATCCTAACCTGCACTGGAATAGGCAGGCCAACAGGCAGGTTAGGAGCACTACTCAGAGTAAGGGGACTTATTTCTCCCTGCCCCAAGTAATGCCCCAGTCACCACAATGGGGCGACTCAAGTATGTGCCAGCGAAATACTGTATAATGCCAGACTGCTCAGGAGGGGAATTAGAATCCAGACTAAGACTAAGTGCTGGAAGCTGGTCCCATCCCTCTCCCAGGCCCCGTTCACCCACCAGGAGGGCCTGCTGCCCTCCCTTCCCCTGCCCTCCTAAATCCCTGCACCAGAATTCTTCTGCCTGCACAACCTTACCAGGTCCAAGCGGTACAGAGGCTGGATGTGCCCTCCTTGGGTCAGAAGGCATCTTCACACCAACCCAGCCAACTCTCCCGGAGGCCCAACTGTGCCATAAGGGCCGGCGCAAGGCACTTGCATCGGTCAAAAATTTGGATTGCACTCTTAGGCTGTAATCCTGTCTTACTAACCAGAAAAAAGCACCTCACGTTATGATTTTAGCTCTTGTAATCTTCTGTGTTCTTGTTTTTAACAGAGGCAGATGGGGTATAAACCTTATGAAAGAGAGCTGGGTTTGCCGCAGAAAAGGATCCCTCCAGCATCTGTTCCTGTTAAAGAGAGAGGCAGAGACAGGAGAGACTCATCTCTTCAGAAGGAAGAACCAGGCAGGCAAAGCAAGGTGAGCTTCTCAGCAACGTAGCTAGGAAGGTACATCTCAGTGTCCTGCAGAGAGCAGCCTCTGCAATCTGTGAAAAATACGTCTGCATCTTTCAAGTTGTATGTCTCAGCGGGGTGTGTGTGTCCTTCCAGCTCCAAAGTTAACTGGGCTTCCACCTAGGACTGAAGTGTTTATTTTGGGCAACCACGCAGCCAGGTGGCCCCTGATAAATGTGATTTTCCTCCAGCCTCTGCATCCCCAAATCTGTTTTTCCCCACCATCAGCTTTCATTGTCCTAGTGACCAGACCTGGAATCAATACAGAACCTGCCTTTGACTGAACTGAGGCAGAAAATACAGCAGGAAAGGTGGTTCGTGGTTTGCTTGGAAAGAAGCAAGTTTTGCAAGGAGCTTTCAAGGAGGGATGTGGCTAGTTAGGGAGACGGGAAGAAATGGGGATTAAGTGGCACAAGGAAGAAGTGAAGGAAAGTGTATCAGGATGTGTACAGGTCACCCAATTCAGGCATTTCTGGATCAGAACTAGATCCAGAAACTGTATGGAACTAATAGGTAGGTGGTGTCAGACAGCATAAGGAAGGGCGGAAAGGGTCTGAAGGGTAAAAGCTTTCCCATCACCTTTGTGTCCTTTGCAGGTAGTAGAATGGCATCAGTGCCATGTTCTAATCTAGACTGTGTCCTCTTTGGCATGAAGGAGCAACTGAACAGCCTGGTTAGACAGGGGCAGGATCACTGGGAATGCCAGAAATTCCTTGGGTGCTGCCTCCTTGGTTACATGTCTTAAAAAACCTTTTTTCTGATGCTGAAATCAAATTTTACTGCTTACAGCAGGTTGTTGGGAAACCACACCAAGAGTTAGAAGCTGATCATTTGACCAGTTATTTAAATGTCCCTATTATTTTAGGGCCCAATCCTATCCAATTTTCCAGTGCCTGTGCAGCTGTGCCAGTGGGGCATATACTGCTTCTTGTGGTGGGGCAGCAGTCAGAGAGGCCTCCTTAAGGAATGGGAGCATTTCTTCCTTTACCTTGGGGCTGCATTGCGACTGCACTGGTGCTGGAAAATTGGATAGAATTTTACTCTCCTCACATGTAGTTGGAAGTTCCTTGAGAAAATGTCTCTCTGCATCACACTCTCCCATTTTCACAGCATGAGGGGATCCTCTGATAACCCTGGCTGGAGAGGCAGGAAGCCTTTTCTCAGCAGCCTTCCAGGAGTCCAAGGTACACACAGTGCTGCCCTTAGGAAAAGTATTTTTGCTTCCAGCATAAGGAAGGACGGATTTCTCAGATTTCCCCTAAGAAATCTCAGCTTCCTTACTTTCCATCATCGCTTCCGCTTACAGTGCCTTTTGGCTTGGATAGGGCCAAGCCCAGCCTTCATCAGTGGGGAGCAACTCTGCTGCGATGAGCAGGCTTGTGGGAGAGTCAGTCTCAAAAGGAGATTGAAGCTCTCACCTGCAAACTTTCATTTGCCAACCCACACTCCTGTCCACCAACCAAAAGGCTGCAGAAAGAAGGCAGCATTGATCTCTCTTTTTTTTCCCCTGGTTTGGGTTTGGTTGAAGACAAGGCTCCACTGTCCCAAGGGCTGTACAATTTAATATGATACAAGATGGTGATAAAATGGAGCCTGTGCAAATCCGTTCCTGATCTTTCAGTGAGTGGGTGAGCTCAGTGCTATTTAAGAAAGAATGAATCCACTGACAGAAAAGCCCCACAACAAAATAACAGTAGTTTTTGCATATATAAGAAAATAAGGTGACATTCAAGCATCTGTGCAGCCTGGGAGAATTCAGAAGGAGACCCACCTCTTCTGATTTCTCCAAAGAAACCTTGTGCACCAGGGAGTACAAAGCTGCCTCTGTGCCATGACCAGGACAGGGTGCAGCAAGGCCCAGCAGCCACAATTTTGCTACTTCCCTTCAACAGCTCATTGAGAGTTGGTCACTGTGCACGGCTGCAATCCTATGCATACTTTCGTGGGAGTCAGTGCCACTGACTCCATTGCATCTTACTTCTGAGCATGCATACCTAGGAGTGTGTTTTAAAGGTTTCATTTCTCTGCGGCACTGCTAATCCATGCTTGGGATCCATGCTTTAATTTTATGCTTGAGATCATTAGAAAAGGCATTGAGAATAAGGCGGCTAATATTGTAATGCCGCTGTACAAATCGATGGTAAGGCCCCACCTAGAGTACTGCGTCCAGTTATGGTCACCACATCTCCAAAAGGATACCGTGGGAATGGAAAAGATGAAAAAGAGAGCAACCAATATGATTATTGGGCTGGGGCACCTTCCCTGTGAGGAAAGGCTACATTGTTTGGGCCTCTTCAGTCTAGAAAAGAGGCGCCTGAGGAAGGACATGATTGAGACATACAAAATCATGCAGAGGATGCACATAGTGGATAGAGAGACAGTCTTTTCCCTCTCACATAACACCAGTTCCAGGGGACATCTGCTAAAGTTGAGTGTTGGGAGAGTTAGGGTGGACAGAAGAAAATATCTCTTTATCCAGCATGTAATTAGTCTGTGGAAGTCTTTGCCACAAGACGTAGTGGTGGCATCTTGCCTGGATTCCTTTAAGAGGGGATTGGACAAATTTCTGTAGAAAAAGTGCATTACAGGTTACACGTCATGGTAGGTATGTGCAAGCTCCTGATCTTAGCAGTAGGCTACCTCAGAATGCCAGTTGCAGGGGAGGGCACCAGGATGCAGGTTGTGTCTGATGTCTTGTTTGCTCCCTCAAGCGTTTGGTGGGACACTGTGAGATGCAGAAAGCTGGACTAGAAAGCTGGGCCTTTGGCATGATGCAGCGGGGCTCTTCTTATGTTCTTATGTAATCAATATTCTCTCTCTGTTCTAGGAAGCAATGGACAAGACAGTGAAGATCCCCGGGAGGTGCATGGGGTGGTGTCACTGGAAACTACCATGCTTGATGTAAAGTCCAGAACTGATTGTGGAGACAGCAAGGAAGCACCTGCACTGAGGACTCAGTCTTTTGTTTCTGAGGGTTGTCTCCTCCATGAAATCCCAGTCAACAGCAACATCACAAAGGGAACAGAAGTAACAAGCATCTTTGTCCACAGAAACAATCTGTAGTAAATCCAACAATAATAAAGACAGGGAAAACCCACCCGGGAAGAAATCTTTTACTTGCTCCAAGTAAAGAAAAGGTTTCAGCTCATCATACTTCTTGTTTGCATAAAAGCATCCACAGAGGGAATCAAGCTGTGCATGAAAACAGGTGAAAGGAACAGGAAATTGGGAAATAAACCTGATGCTCATCAAGGTGGAGATTTCAAGTCAATCAATCTAGGAAAAGAAACTGGAAGGCTGAAGGAGAAAAGCAAAGGACAAAGTCTTTAAGCTGTGAATCAACACTAGGAATACACCAAAGATGGAAGGCAAGGAGAAACCATATGAATGCTTGGAGTGTGGAAAGAGCTTCTGTGTGAGATCAAGCTTGACTGTGCATCAAAGAACTCACACAGGGGAGAAACCATATAAATGCTTGGAGTGTGGAAAGAGCTTCTCAGCAGGAGCAAGCCTGACTGTGCATCGAAGAACTCACACAGGGGAGAAACCATATGAATGTGAGGAGTGTGGGAAGTGCTTCATGGACTCCTCAACCCTGATTGTACATCAAAGAACCCACACAGGGGAGAAACCACATAAATGCTTGGACTGTGGAAAGAGCTTCATTACTAGGTCACAACTGGCTGTGCATGAAAGGACCCACACAGGGGAGAAACCATATAAATGCCTGGTGTGTGGAATGAGCTTTAAGTTCAGGGGAAACTTGACAAGGCATCAAGATACCCACCCAGGGGATAAACCATATAAATGCTTGGACTGTGGAAAGAACTTCAGTATCAGCTCACAACTATCTGTACATCAAAGAACACACACAAGGGAGAAGCTGTATAAATGCTTGGAATGTGAAAAGAGCTTTAGTAACAGCTCACAACTGCTTGTGCATCAAAGAACACACACAGGGGAGAAACCTTATAAATGCTTGGTGTGTGGAAAGAGATTTATTGGAGGGGGAAACATGGCACGGCACCAAACAACCCACACTGGGCAGAAACCATATAAATGCTCGGAGTGTGGAAAGGGCTTCAGTACTAGGTCAGGCCTGGCCTTGCACGAGAGAACCCACACAGAGGAGAAACCATATAAATGCCTGGAGTGTGGAAAGGGCTTTAGGACAACCTCAAGCCTGACTTTGCACGAAAGGACCCACACAGGCGAGAAACCCTATAAATGTTTAGAGTGTGGAATGAGTTTCAGGCAGAGTGCACACTTGACTCTACATCAAAGAAAACACACAAGGGAGAAATGCTTGGAGAAAGAAATGCTTCCCTTATAAATGACTGGAGTGAGGAATGAGCTTCAGTGGGATCCCATGCCTGAATGTGCATCAAAGAACGTACACGGGGATAAAGCATATAAATGCTTGGATCCTGAAATCCATTTCAGTTACACCTGAGAGCTGAAGATCCAGCCAAAAAATCCATATCGGGTAGAAATCAAATAAGTGCTGAAATTTTCAAAGTACAGTGGTTCCTCGCATAACGAATGCCTCGCGCACCGAAAAACTCACATAACGAAAGCGTTTTGCGATTTTTGGTGACTCGCACAACGAATTTTTATTTTTGGTGACTCGCACAACGAATTTCCTACCCAGCTTAGAGCACAATCCTGTGCGTGTCTCCTCAGAAGTAAGTCCCATTGTGCTTACTCCCAGGAAAGTGTGCACAGGATTACAGCCTTCAAGCTCCCCACTCAGCATCCCCCCCCCCCGTTTTTGAAATCCTTGTACAGTATGTATGCCTTTAAAGAGCACTTAATAAACACTTTGTAAACTAAATTTGACTTTGTTCTGACTTTTCTTGCCCATAGGAACGCATTAATTAAATTTCAATGCATTCCTATGGGAAAACGCGCTTCGCAAAACGAAAAACTCACATAACGAAGGAACTCACGGAACGGATTAATTTCGTTATGTGAGGCACCACTGTATACAATAATTGTGTAGACTAGAGTATGTCAACAAATCCACAGAGGCAATAAACCTTATGAATGTTTTTATTATTTATTTATTAGATTTATATTCTGTTTTTATCCACGAAGGGCACTCATTTATAGTGTGGAAAGGTCTTTCTCAATTAAGCCTTAAGACATATTGAATAGTACATAGTAGATAGAAACCTATCAATTCTTGCAGTGTGGAAAGAGCTTCTATCGGTGCACACATCATTCAGAACATAAAAGTACGCACTCAACAAATGAATGTTTGGTGTGTTGTGAAAGTTTCCACCAAAGGGTAAGCCTTAGCCATC
Organism: Tiliqua scincoides; assembly: GCF_035046505.1. NCBI lineage: Eukaryota > Metazoa > Chordata > Lepidosauria > Squamata > Scincidae > Tiliqua > Tiliqua scincoides. Next base: position 253,467,419 of record NC_089822.1, read on the forward strand.
TCTGACCAGGGGGAGAGATTATTTGAAATTCCTTGTTTCTTTTAATGTTGGTGTTAGGGGACATATTGTACAGTAACGGTGCCTCTAGAACAGTGCTTCACGAATTTTCGTATCAAACCCAAAAAGAACAGAATGGAGAAAACGAAAAAAGAAAAGAGATGGATCAAGAAATACAAGAAAGTCAAGAAGAAGAAGAAGGAGCAGTAGGAGGAACAAGAAGGAAAAGACAAACAAGACAGAGAACAAAGGAAGTACTAAGACAGACTAAAAAAATATATTCAAGTGGAAATGGCTGAACAACTAGTGGAAATTCTTTCTGTAGATATCAATGGACTGGAATATTCCATCAATTATATCAAATCAAAGCAGATGTAACTGGAAACAAATTTGGAATATAAATATTAAGATATTAAAAAGGTATCTTTTAAAGACAATTTATATAAAATGTTTTATAGATGGTATTTAACTCCAGAGAAAATAGAAAAAATGTATTCTGGGTCATCAAACAAGTGTTGGAAATGTAAAGAGATTGAGGGAACTTTTTATCATATCTGGTGGACATGCGAAAAAGTAAAGAAATACTGGAAAATGATACATAAATTGTTACAAGAGATAGTGAATTGTGTATTACCATTCAAGTCGGATATGTTCCTCCTAAATGTAACATCAGAGATTAAAGATCAATATAAGAAATACCTTATTGTACATATCAGTGCAGTGGCAAGAATATTGTATGCGCAAAAGTGGAAATCTACAGATGTTCTAACTAGAGAAAAATTAATAGATAAAACTTATGAAATAGCAGAAATGGAGATTTTAACGAAAAAAATGAGAGAGATTTAGGTAGAGTAAGAAGATATTGGAAGCCTTTTTATGACTGGATAGATAACTTTAGTTAAATAATACTGACTGTTTAGATAAATCATTAATTATTATGACAAATATGATAACTTTTGTATTGATGAGTATATTTCTTTTCAGTCAATGATTTCTTTTTTTGGAATATTCATGTTGTAATCTATGGCCAATACCTTCATGTGTAACCTGTGTAATCCCAGCCCTATGTCTAACCCATTTCCTTACCTGTATCTGTAACAAATAAATAAACTTTGTTAAAAAAAAAAATAGAACAGTGCTTCACAAACGTTGTAGTGTTTTAAAAATGGCAGTCTATTGCGACTCACTAAACAAAAAGAGAATCTAATATTTTATAATAATTATTAATTGGTTCCTGTGTTCTCAAAGCTGCTAGAGACCTTACATATATATATATAGAGAGAGAGAGAGTGTGTGTGTGTGTGTGTGTGTGTGTGTGTGTGTGTAGACATTTGCTAGACTGTTCCTAGAAAGAACTGTCTTACGCTGTATGAATGTGCCAGTGATTCCATAAAGCAGTAATTTCTGCCTTTTGTCTATGACAAAACAGAATTATAAAAAACTCTATGTTGGGTGACTTCAGTTAGGATTGGGCTGCCCGCCATGGTACAAATTAATGGTCAAGGCCACATTTAGAGTACTGAATCTTGTGCTTGTCCCCTCATCTTAAATAGGATATAGTAGAACTGGAAAACGTGCAGAAGAGGATGAACAAAATGATTAGTGGGTAGGGCATCTCCCATAGGAAGAAAGGCTACAGAATTGGGGGCTCTTCATCCTAGAAATAAGGCTCCTGAGAGGTTACATAATTAAGACATATAAAGCTATGCATGAGGTGGATAGAGAGAAGTTCTTTTCTCACTCAAATAATACTGGAACCTGGGGACATGAAATGGATTGGATAGAGTTACAATAGACAAAAGGAATGCATACCTAGCCTGTGGAACTACTTGCCACAGAATGTTGTGGTGGCACCTGGTCTAGATGTCATGAAAATGGAATTAAATAGATTTATGGAGGAAAACTCCATTGCAGGTTACAAGTCATGCTGACTGTATGCAACCTCTGGGTTTTAGAGGCAGCCTATCTCTGAATGTCAGTCAGAAGGGAGTGGTCAGGGAGTGAAGTCCCAAGGCGTAGTTGAGGGGCACTCAGAGTGGGGCCAAGTTGCCAGTTCCCAGGAGTTCACAAATCCTCCAAGCTCCAACCAGCACTCAGTTGAGCCCCCCATACTAACTCTTTTCCTGCAACTGGGACAATGCTGCAGCCCATGGTCCCAGTCTGGTCCTCCAGTGGCAGGTGGGCTGGGCCTTGAGACACCCTGGCTGTCCACCACAGAGGCTGAAAGACGAGTCCGCACATAAAGGATCAGAATCTGAATTACTGCAACCAGCAAGAGTGATGTATTGTAGAGGGGGTGCCTTCGAAACTGAGTTTTTAAAGTAGGGGACCAAAAAAAAATAGCAAAAAAGCCTGCCCACTGTCTGAAATACAATAACCTAATCTTTGCTACCTCATTTTGCTGCACGTGCATGCAATATGTAGCTAAGGGTTGTTTTTTTTTTGCAGGGGTGGCAACTGCACCGGGCAACAAGCTTTAGGGGGGCAACAAGGGGCCAAAATTGTGAAAACCTTGGTATATAATAATACCATCATGTTATATATCATTGGAAAGATAATTTAATACAGAATGCAGTGAAACAAACCATGTTGGAATATCTGTATTCTAACAAAGGTTATGGCCAATTAACCAGAAAATGAAAACACAACTGCCTTATAGAATAAAAAGTGGATTTTCTTAACTCAAAACTGACCAATGAGACTGATTGTTCCAATAGTCAATCAGATATTGTTATGATACAGTATGGAACCAATAAGTTGTTAATGAGTTAATATCCCTCATTTACATATATCATAATACATTTACCCCTGCTAACTAGGTAAAGAGGCACTTTTTCAAAAGGTGCTCCTATTAGTAGGGCGAGAATAACTGTCCCTCTTCACCCCAGCACAGTGTCTCTAACCAATATGGGGCACGCTTTTTATTTACTGAATTAAATTTGATTGTTGGGGAGGGGGGTCAAAGAAGATTTTGCAGTCCCCCCCCACGGTAGCTGATGCCTTAGCTATGCTACTATGTGCATGCGTACAGACAAACCAAGCATCCTCAGCCTTTGCTACTTCTGTCAAGAAGAGTGTTCATTCTCACAAGCGTAGCCACAAGAGGCAACACACAGGATAGGTGACACACTTCCTGAATCATGTCTAGAATTGCAAATGCTAAGATTCTCCTTGTTATGCTGTATTCTCCTATATTCACCCCAACATAGCCTCCCTGCCAGTGGCCATTACTGATGTCTTCTCTGCAAACTTTGAGCCATTTTGGGACAGTGAACCATTTATGGAAGTCTTCTGTTATGTAAACTTGTTGTTGAAAAGCTGCGTACTGTATAGATCAGTGTTTCTCAATCTGTGGGTCATGAGCCAATTTCAGGTGGGTCCCCATTCACGTCAATATTTTATTTTTGATGCTATATAACTACATTTGGGGAAATGTTATAGATCTATACTTTTAACAAGCAACTATGTATATGCTTTTAACAATGACAGTAAACGGGACTTACTCTTGAGTAAGTGTGGGTAGGATTGTAGCCGAGGATTGTTAAAAATTTTCCTGCTTGATGACATCACTTCCAGTGGGTCCTGACAGATTTTCATTTGAAAAAGTGGGGCCTGGTGCTAAAAGTGTGAGAACCACTGGTATAGATAATTTCTGGTCCCAAGAACCTACATTTTCCATGACACAAACTCTCCTACATGCAGAGTGTTGGAGTTCTTGAAGTGCTCCCTTTTTATGAAGCATTTTCTCAGTTGCTGTTACCACTTTTGGACACTGGTTGGTGCTCTTTGTCCAGAAGCTTGAATGTGTATTTTGTCTGACATGTACATTTCTAAGTCTCCTCAACCTGTAGATTGAAGCAGATTCTCTCCTCAACCTGTAGATTGAAGTAGATTCTTCAAAGTAGATTCTTGTTTAAGAATCGTTTTGTTTTAGGGGATAGCTTAAGGGATTTTAGTTGCACATGATCACCATAGTGAAATTGGCATTGGAAAGAAGTCTTAAATATGCATACCTCAGAGTACAACAGAGAAGATGTGCTGGGAGATATCTCCTTTTCCTCACATCCTATGCCTATTAGAGCAAGAGTGAATGCAGTTTGGATAGGGAAAATGGCCTGAGGGGAAGGCATAACAGCAGGCACAAATTGCTGTTTCAATTTGAAACATGCACAATTTGAACAGCATGCACAAATTGCTGTTCAATTTGGGGGGGGGGGAGGTTTGTACCTCCCCCCCAACTCTGACAATTGCATTACACTTAGAAAAACAAACAAAAGAAGCTGTGTTGAGACTGATCATATTTCCCTGTGCCTTTCTAGTTTGACCCTTATTTGAATGCAGAAACAAGGGTGTTGATAGACTGCATAGATCCCTCCTTTCCCAATACCCTGTTCACAAGGAAGCAATTGTTTTCATACACAGAGTTTATTGACAGTCAATAAAAAGGTATTTACAATTTAAGGCAGTGTCTCCATGATAGCGGCCATGTTTCAGCATCAGCGCCGTCTCTTTGCTGTGCTGGGAGGGGCTGGAGCTGGGGGCACAGTGGCCCTCCTCTTGCTGGTCCTGGTGGCAGAAGAAGCAGGACTGGCAACGGAAGGTGAGTCCAGGAGATGGGCATCCATGTCTACCTTCTGCTGCAATATGCCCGTCAAGATGAACTCTGAATTGGCAATGGGGAGCTGGGCATTCTGGGCTGCTCTGCAGCGGGGCAGGTCCTCAGGACAAGAGATGACAATGCGTTTGTCCTAAAAGGGTTCAATGTATAGTCAGATCACACCTCAGCATTCAGGCATGCTTCCTTCCAGGGCCTTTAGAACATAAGAAGAGCCCTGCTGGATCAGGCCAAAGGTCCATCTAAGCTTCCTGTATCTCACAGAGGCCCACCAGATGCCTCAGGGAGCACACAAGACAGGGAACACAAAGGACCTGCATCCTGGTGCCACTCCCTTGCATCTGGCATTCTGAGGTAGCCTACTTCTAGAACCAGGAGGCTGCATTTACCCATCATGACATGTACACTGTGATGGACTTTTCTTCTAGAAATCTGTCCAATCTCCTTTTTTAAAGGCATGCAGGCCAGGTGTCATCACCACATCCTGTGGCAAGGAGTTCCACGCACTAATTACATTATGTCATTAATTATAGAGTGGGGCTGTGGGCACAGGGTTCCTGCAAAACATTGCACCTCCTGCTTACCTTGTACGCTCGAGGCATTCGGGGTAAGAAGGTCCCCCCGCTGCATTTTACAATATCCCTCATGTGCTCAGGCTCTGGCTTGACATTTGGGGTCACATGGATCTCATAGCCCTAGAAGACAGAGACATGTACGTGGTATGACTGAGCAGAAAGGAGGGGGAAGAGACAGGAAGCCAAATCTGAACATGAACGTATCTCACAAGGATGGACTACTGGTGGACCATGTCCAGATCTGCACCTCCAGCACATACATCACGAAGTGCAATGCACCACTACATAGAGGACAGCAGTGTGTGCATGTGAAGTCCTATCACATTATGAACCACACCACTGCTGTTGCCATAGTATTTGCTTAACCATGAAATATTGCCCGACACAGGTCTCTCTCAGCTCAGTGTCCATTTTCACACCCTATCTGATGTGCTGGCCCTCCATGAAGCCCTAAATAGTCTGGGACAAGAATACTGAAAGACTATTTGCTCTCAACCACGCAAGTCTTTGACAGAGGCCCTGCATGCATCTCCCACGAGGAGCAGAAGTGCAACTCTTGGGAAATAGTGCAGGGCCTTCTCAGCTGTAGTGCCCAAACTGCATTCAGAAGGCTCATTCAGCTCCCCTCTCTGTTTGCATGCAGAAACCTGGGCCAAACCATTTAGTTCTACACTCTATCTTGGGCATAAACAGCAAATGAAATGTGCCCCCCTCATTCTTTTGTTGGCTTTTTTTAGTTGGCCATCACCTTTTTGTGTGTGTTAGTGTTAGTTTTAATTTTATATTGTTCTGTATTTTCAATTGATGTTTGTTAGTTGCCTTGGGGTCCAACAGGTGAGACTGAAGACAGGGAGATAAATGTTCTAATACTTTAACAATATCAGCAATTTCAGCAGGAGGAAACACACAAAACCAAAGACCTCACAGCAGAGACTTTCTATTATAAGCATGCAGGCTAGGGTTGCCAATTGTGTTTCCAGCAGGGTTCCTATGCCTTTAAACAGCCATGTGACATTCAATAGGTGCAGCTTTTCCCCATCACCACAGCTGTAGTGTTGATGAAGTGGCCTACGTGAATTTCTCCTGACACATACACCTGGCTCAGGAGATCCATGGGAACCAGGTGTAAGGAAATGCTAGTTTACAGCCTCACCTGGAGCAGGCCTCCTGTTTGTCTTGCTCTCTGCAGTGACTCTGTGAGGCTGAACTGGAAGTTCTTCTCCTGCTCAGGGTCACAAATGAGGAAGTTGTTTGGTGCCAGGAAGAAGGAGTTGCGCCTACTCTGTGGAGAGAGTGGGGGGACGACAACAGGAAAGAGCTTAGCAAAGAGGCAGTAAAATGCTGTGATAAGACCACCCCCCTCCCATTAATCTAAGCTCCCAAATAAGAGACACAAAGGAGTGGCCTTAACAATGAGTCAGATCCCTGGTCCATCCATCTCAGCATTGCCTGCTCTGACTGGCAGTGGTCCCCCAAAGGAAAGCTCTTGTTGAAGAGATTCCTTAAAAGGAATTTCCATGACTGACCTGGTACATGCAAAATCTATACTCCCCTACCAGACTATAGGCCCTTCTCTGTCCAATAGTATCTCCCTTCTGAGCTTCTAGACCTATTGCCTCTAAAACGTGTGACTTCACAACCTCGCTGCTCCCTTAGTTACCCACAAAGATGCATAGGTGCACATATGTGTGTGTATGTATGTATGTGTCCAAATGGATGCTCTTCTCATCCTCAGGTTCTACATGCCTCGCACTAGAAATGGGACCAACTCAAACTCTGTGGGCCATTTCTAGTGCTCATCTGGCTCTGAGAAATTTTAATCAATGTGTGGCATATATTTTGCCTCATCTTCCCTTGTGAAGAAAAAAAATGGTTTTCAAAAATTGCGAGAGAGCCACGTTTTAAATAAGTACTTAGTGGACAGTATCAGGGACGCGCAGTGCAGAGGTGGCACACCAAGCAGAACAGACACATTGGTGTCCTCCAAAAATCACTGCAGCCAGTCTAACCTGATGATCACGCACATGTCTGGCCCACTTGCACCCATGTAAGCGGGCAGAACACAGGCACAATCACCGGGTTAGGTTGTGGCTATTTTCGGAGGATGCCAGTGGGGTGGTTCTGTTTCACCTGTCGTCCCCTCACCACACATCCCTGGATAGCAGAACCCATACTTGTGGGTGGTGCCAGCACTGCTACACAGCTGCATTTCCAAAGCTACTGGTTGTTTTATCTGCACTACAAATTAGATGCACACATCACACTTGTAACCCAACAGGAAAGAACCACACGCCTTATGGAGGAGCCCATCCTCTGGGTTTCTCAAAGAATCAACATTTGAAATGCGATTCACAACTGGAAGGAGGCAGTGAACAGACGCAGCAGGCAGCCTCTTCCAAAAAGGCAGGTAAATTCAGTTTTGGGAACAATTCCATTGCACCCAATGCGCAGGTGTGACAAAATTCCTTGCTCCCGGCATAAGCTGAAGAAGAAGAGGTTAGGCCAGAGGACTGACACCTATAGAGAGATATCTAGCAGTTCTGGGAATGGATATTAGGGATTCACAGACACCTTAATGCATCCAATTATCACACTGGTGTGGGCATTACTGCCACAGGGGCCAACCAGCCATGGAAGGGTCGGATTCAGTAGTTATACTTACTTCAGTCTCCTGTACTGCTGTTTGGGAAACAGAAACCCTCCCCAATGAAGAAGGTAGACAGAGGCCAGTTCTGCCAAAGAGCATCATGGGAGACAGCAGGGAAAGTTGCTCACCTTCTCCAGCCAGTCAAGGGTAACAATGGGGATGCCCCGAGCCAGGGCACACAAGAACTTGACAGTGCGCCGTACACGGTCCGTCACCAAGTGGGTGCAGTCGAAGACAGATTCTGCCAAGGAACCTCCTAACTCAGTTATCACATGTTCCCCCTCCTCGTCAATCACCCCTGTGAACAGCACCTAGGAGGGGAGGGGGAAAGGAAGTAATTTAGGAAATACATCAGACCTTCAGGACACAGCCATTGGCTATCAGTTTTAAGCCAGAGAATCTCAAATGTTACGAATCGCACATGCACACATGTCTGGCAGTGTTCCCTGTAGTTTTCAGAGAGATTGCACAGAGGCATGGGAGCAGCTCCAGAGCACTCCATGTTGATGTCACTGTCTTCAGTGAGCTCCAGAGTCCTCTGATGGAAGCTGTGTGGGGCTCCAGGTCCACACATGTGGCTGTGCAGCTTAGAGGGAAAGTTTATGTTCGGACTGCCTTAACACGTGTCCTTCTTCCACAACACAGGAGAGTTTACACAGCCTTTCATGTAGAGTTGTAAAAAGCCTCCTGCAGCACATGAAGCTCTGTGAATTGAGGTCCTAGTCAAACACTGACATTAGAGGAGAACACAAAATATTTTGAACCTCCCCTGAAAATGACATGCAGGATGCTATAACTGAGCAACACATCAGTGCTTCGGACCATGCTTCTCCCATCAGATTGAAACATGGAGGCAGCGAGGATGCCATCACCCCAATGCATCCAGTGTGCATCAAGGAGGGCCCTTTGCCGGGGGCGGGGGGGGTTCAATGCACTCAGGCTGTGACTGGTGAGAGAAGGAAGATTCCACCTCCTTCAAAATCCTTCCCTTCATTGAGGCTTCACACACATACGCACATAAGCTTAAGGTGTCCTCACCCTCCCTAAGGGGGCAGGCTGACCCACAGTTTGAGAACCACCTTCCTGAACCCCTTCCTGCACATTGCCAACATGGTCTCAGCGGAACTGACAAGTTCAAGCCTAGCTCCACAGGCCGTCAAGGCTGGACATCTGCTGGGGCCCCAAGACAGACAAGGGGCCACTCACCTTAAAAGCACCACCATCCTCAAAGGCAATGCAAGAGAATTCCATTTCTACACTTGACATCTTCCCCACTGAAAGTGTCTTGCACTTGATTTTAAAGTCACTGCCACTAGTATTTTACTGCTACTTTGTCATTTTGCACCAAACAGGCACAGTACCTTTGCCACAGGAGTGCTGGAGGCTGATGAAATCCTGGAGCGGTTCCGGGGCTGGGCTCTTGTCTCCACTGGTTTGCTTTCTGTGCTCTGACGCCGTGACCTCCTTCTTGAGGATGAAGTTGGCTCTGCTGGTTCCTGGGGGAAAGGGTGACAATGAAAAGATGCACTCAGTGGCATCAAGGTCTGAAAGACTCCCAGCAAGACACTCACCTTCTGACTGCCAAGACCCTCCCTCAAATCAGACAACAATTTTGGGTCTAATTCTGGGTCTCACTTTCCTGCCTATAGACAGCTAATGCCTGGCTCCAAACCCCTGCCCAAAGTTTTACCTACACACTGCAAAGCTCTACACCAGCAACTTTCAAAGTTTTTCTTCTCATGGCACACTATGGTTTTCTCTATGGTCTTTGCCTCCTCTGATGTCACTTCACAGAGTCCTGAAGACTCTTCTGGGTTCTGCAGCTCTGTATTTAGGGCAACCATCTGTAGTAAATTGTCTGTCCCTCTTCCTTGGTGGAGGAAGAAACAGAGCCGCAGCCCTAGAAACAGAGCAGCAGAACCCTAAAGAGCTTTTCAGACATTTCCAATGCTGCGCTCCAAACTCCCATGACACACCTGCAAACCTGCCATGGCACACCAGTTGAAAATTGCTAATCTACACCAAGCCAGCAGGCTCCACAAGAGTGAGTGCAAGAGTGCAAGAGCAGTGCCCTTTTTGTCAAACTGGATGGGCTGGGACTTCAACAGGAGAGCAATTTTCATGTAATAAGGTATTGCTCAGATTCTGAGCCCCATTCAGTCGACAGCTCTTTCCTTCAAACAATGATTGAGAAGGGGCAAGACAGCGTCCCTATGAAATTCAGCCATGAAATAAGCTGCCTAAAGAGACTGTGCAACTGCCACCTTGCAGGTCCTCAAGCAACAGTTTACCCAACACTTCTTTGCTAAGTGCTCAAAAGACCAGTCCTTGCAACAGGCCCATAACATTACAGGTCAGCAACGTTACCCTCGCATACACATAGGTCACTGAAGCCAACAGATCTTGGCTTGCTCAAGGTCACCCTGTTCTGGGCTCTCAGCTGGAACAGCACCACCACCGACCACATCAGACAGTAGTGCCTGGGACCAGTGAACCAGGAGCAGCACTATCCCATCTGACAATTAACGATTTTCTTACTCGGTGTATCACAGTTCCTCATACTCATTCAAGTCTTCGCTACTGCAGCGATTCTCAAATGGTGGGTCCGGGATCCCTAGTGGGCCTTGATCCAATTTTGGATGGTTAGTGAACTGACAGGGGAGATTAGGCTAAGTGTATCAAGGGTTAAACAAGTTGCTACTTGGGAGCAGGAGCACTGCTGCCTGCAGGGCCACTAAAATGTTTGCGAACCTATGCACTACTGGGTTACCTACCCGCCTGGGCTTTGCAGCTTCCCCAGAATCCTTTCGGCTTGGTGTTGTTGCTGAGGAGCCGCCTGACCGCCTGCTGGCCCGGGTCCGAGGGAGTTCTGGTTGTTTTTCCACAAGCTCAGCTGCTGTCCTCCGTTGCCCCCGCCTCGTTGGCCCCCTGGTCCCTGGGCTGTCTACAGCCACCTCCGTTTCTTCCTTAGGTCCACTGTCAGCACTGGATTCTGGCTGCAAACCCCTGGCTCGACTCCGACACGCAACAACTGTCAGTTCCCCATTCCGAGGCTTCTTGTTGGGGCTCAGGTCCTCCCCCTCAGGCTGCTCCATCTTCTTCTCTGGCTCCCCCATGTACTGTGTTGGATCGCCGAGCTGTCGCAGCCCCCTGCGTCTAGTGAGATGTGCAACTGCCTTACGGGACACGTCTGTGTTGGCACCTTCCACGTGGCCACGGCGGCTGCTTCGTCTTTCTGGAACAGCTGGGGAAACAGCAGCAGAAGAGGACCGGAGACTGCGCCGCCGTGCAGGGACAGAGGCCACAGGTTCAGAGGGCTCTTCTGTGGAATGCTCTGGTGGCTGTGAACACAAGAGCAATAGGCTTACTGGGCTGGCACAAGGAAGACTCATATGTTCCCACCAGAAGCAGAGGGTGACAGCAACCTCTATTCATGAAGGGCAAAAGGCCAATCCCACACTGACCTGCTCTGCATTCCCTGCACCTCCTGCAGGCGTTGAGCTCCTTTCTTTAGATCCACTATCGATGTCACCTAAAAGAAGGAAACAGTGAATGCAGATCTGATTTCAGCCACTAGGACGCAATGCAGAACTGTGGGACACAAGTGCTCCTTCCCCATAAAGGAGCTTAGTTCTAGAACTCCATATATACTATTGCACAGAACTAGCCAGAGAAATTCTAGTGGACTCTCAGTATCCATGGGGATTCATTCCAGGACCCCCTGTGGATACCAAAATCTTCGGATAATTAAATCCATGGGGGAGGAGGGACTGGCACAGTGCTGCAATAACTTACTTGGGGGCTGTGCCTGGCCCTCTAGAGGTCATGAGCAGCCTCCCTGCACCTCAGAACACCTCCTGGACACATCCAGAAGCCACTTCCGGTCCTGTCCAGGAGGTCCTCCAAGGGCCTCCAGCCACAGGCTCGGCATCCACAGATACTGAAATCTGCAGATAAGGAAGGCCCACTGTATTAGTTACATTTCGGTCCTGCCTTTCTTCCAAGAAGGTCAGGGCAGAATACAGCTCTGCCCGTTCCCCATTTTATTCTCACAACTCTTTGAGACAGATCATTTCAACAGACAACAACTGGTCCCGAGTACCCAGTGAGCTTTGTGGTTGAATGAAGGTCTGGACTTGTGCCACTCCATTCCTAGTCAAACAATTGCACCGTGTTAGCTCTCAAAGAGCAAAAACAGCCATGACAGGCCATCCTGGCACACTTCCTCCCTGCCTGCCTCTTGAAAGAAACTTTCGGAGGTGCCATGTGTGTGTGTGCGCATCAGCTGACTTTTGCCTCATGTTTACTCCTCAGTTTGGGATTTCCCTTCTTGACTTCTGTTGCTTATTCTCAGTGCACCACTGTCTCTCAGTGAAGTACTTTATTCTGAAAGGCTTACAGTTTCATTCTGGGTCCTCAATGACCCTGAGGATCTACAGAGATGGGACAATTTAGCCCTTGAACCACATCCTCTTATCTTCGATCCACAGACATTTAAAAAAAAAAATCACTGAAAACCAACCCTGTCTTATCTCTATAGCTCAACCAATTCATCTACATAGCCCCCCTCTAGGCTCCATTTCTTGGTCATACTAGAGGGGGGCTGAACCTTGGAGACTGTGATTGAAATTAAGGTTAGCAAAATGGCTGTCCATTTGACAGATGGTATATGAGAGGAAAAAGCCTGTAAGCTGCAAGGACCCAGGGTAGCATGTACAACATGCTGCAGGAATCCCTATATGTATGTTTATTTTGCTTATTTTCACCTTTTCATAGCACCCTTCCTCCAGTGAGCTCAGGGTGGTGTATATGGTTCTTTCCCTTCCTTTGTCCTTGCAACAACCCTGTGAAGTAGGTTAGGAGAGAGAGAGTTAACAGCCCAAGGTCACCTAGGAAGCTTCATGGCTGACTGGATTTGAACCTGAATCCTTCAGGTTTAAGTTCAACACCATAACCACTACTGCACCCTGGCTGTCACGTGCATGTACTTTGAGGGGTAGAGGTCAGGTTTTGTTTTGTCCCCAACTGTACCCCCAAGAGCAATGTGTCATCTTTTCCCACTGGAGTTAAATAGCAACCATTTCTTTATATGGGGAAAAAGGAAAGGGTGCATTCAGGGACACCACTGGGGTGCAAGCTAAACCTGGTCCCCACCACTGGCGACACTAGCCAATGAGAATGAAGAGAAATCCTATTTCCACAACTGCATCCTAGAAATTGTTTCCCAAACATGCTAGAATTTGGGAGGGTGGGATGCGATATTGGCTGCTGGCTTTTAGATTACAGCACTTTCAGCTGGAGCCAGATGGCAGCATCCTGAGTCTGCACTGGTTATGCAGCGGAAGAGTCAGGAAGCTGCCAGCTGGCTCCAGGAAGCAGGAAAACCCAGATCTCCAGGAAAACAATATGGTCTGCAATTGAGCAGATTGTACACACAGATCCCACCATAATCTGCAGTTGGAGCGTGCCAGCCCTGCATGCTGTGCATGAAGTGAAGGGGAGCAGACAGGTTTCCTAGGTGGGTGAGCATATTATGCCCCTCTCCATGCATCTCAAGGCCACAAACCTACACACACATGGCAGTTCCTGTTCTACAAGAAAGCATTCCACAGCCCCAAGAAATCCTCCTGCTCACCGGCCCTTCTCTGTGCCTGAGAATGCTCTGCAGGGCTTCCAGCATCAGAGGCTGCCACACACAACTGTTCCTGGCTCCTGACGACCTCCTCCGCCTCTTGCAGCACTGAGGGATGGTTGCCATCTGCAGAAGGAACTGGCAGCGAACCAACAGGCTGTATTTCTTCTTTCTCCTCGGACTTCTCTGCAGCAGTACCACCCGCTGGCTGTGAGACAGACTTGGAAGAACAGGGCAAGCCTATGGAGTAGAGCTGAGTGCTGCTTTCAGAAAGGCAGTCTGCCTGCCGCGCCCTAGAGGCCAAGACAGGAAATGCAGCTTGGGTTGGCTGCTCAGAGAGCTCGCCCCCTTCAGGCGGATGCTGGAAGAACAGTTCTGTCTCTTCCTCCTCAGCGACAAAGGCTTGCGTGGGCTCTTCCGAGAGCAGCCCAGGCCCCTTACAGAATGCCTGAGTTGCTTCTAGCATGTAGTCATCTGGATCTGAGTCGTCATCTTTCAAGGGAGAGCTGCAGGCTGTGTTGAGAGAAGACAGAGGGTGAATCCCAGCAGGAATGGCTCACTTTTGCCCCCAGCTTGGGAAAAGCAACTGGATCTTACTCTTTTTAACAACACATGAAGGTTTGATTATCTGTTGTTGGAATCCCATTTTAACCACATTTCTGTCCAGCCTGCAGGTGTACACATTTGATCTCTGTTGCATATATGCAACTTTGGGCAGAAATGGCTTAATCTATGCTGTAAGATGGCCATTTTTATTGTATGATTTACACTGACATTGGAAAGCAAGGATATTTCTCCCCTGCTTACTAAAATGCTTTTGCAATTCACATAAAATGCTTAAAAGGACTGGACAAAACCTGTCAGTCAAGTACTAGCTTTCCCATACACCCTTTTCCCAGGGCTGTTTTGCAGTAAGGAGGCCCAGTGATAGTCCGGGGACAGAGGGAAACAAAAGCAGAGCCACCAGATCATCAATACAGAGAGTATATCTAAATATTATTCAAATGTATTGGACAATGTTTTATCCAAAGTATTTATGTACTACCCTTCAAATCAACAATTTCCTGGGCAGAATAGAACAAAACATTGCATTCACAATGCCTGGTGCCCATCAGCCATCAACTCAAGAAAGATGTGACCCAGTGTGCCAACACTGGTGATGACATTGGGCCTCCAGGTCCACTACAGTGGGCCCTCCTTATCCAAGGGCTTGGTATCTGCAGATTTCAGTATCCGTGGAAGCTGAGCCCACAGCTGGAGGGCCTCAGAAGATCTCTTGGAAGTGACCAGAGGTCACTTCTGTTTCATGCCAGCAATTTCAAGTCACATCAGGGAATCCTTTGAGGCCCTCCAGCCGTAGATTTCATTATTTGTGGAATTTGGTATCCACGGGGGCTCCTTGAATGGATCCTCTGCAGATACAAAGGGCCCAATGTACATTGCCAACCACCATACAAATCAATAAACTCTGTCTGCTTGATACACTGAGGGGCTTTCAGAATCCATTTGGGCAAACACCCCAAATAATTCACTCTTTGAAACCCCAGGGGTCCTGGTAACCCAACCAAACATCCTCCCTTCCTTCTATTGACTAACTCTCATTCGGAAAGATCAAGGGCCTCAACTGAAAAACTTTTCCATGCCAGGCAATAGTGACAACACAGAGGCGGCAAGAGAGAGGCAGGGGGTGACAGAGGACCTAAGCCCCAAGCCCCACCTTTCAAAATACTCATGTTTCACCTGCTCATACGCATACTCCCCAATTCAAATGACACCACAAGCACACCTTTGCTATTGTGGGAAGCAGCAAAAAATGAGCAGTCATGCCAACAGAATGTGCCCAGATAGATTCCATGCAAGGGAAGAGAGATTCAAGAAGATCCCAAACCCACAGAGACTGCGCTGATTCCAGCTAATTCAAGAGCAGACCAGGGAATAACAGAATCTGCACAAGCAGGACAGTGAAAAAGACCGAGTTGTGCCCAACTCACTCTCAGCTGGTAACCCTCCCCACCCCCCAGTCTTAGCACTGCTTAATTTTTTCTTTCAGGACTATGCACAGCTGCTCCCTGGTATGGGAGTGCACATTGATCACAGCCCTATTGTTCCTCAGCAAGGCCACCCCCACCCACCTCCATCCATGACACTGGGACAGTTATAGTGCTACATAAGCAAAACTCCATTTTGTGAAGGTCCTAAAAGCTTCCCAGTGTGATGTGCACAAATCCACTCTTTTCCTAGAAACCCCAAAATCATGCTGGCTTTACCCCTCTGAATTATGCTCCTGTTGTATGGGACCCAGCAACCCTGCACAATTCCTTACCTAGTCCTGTGATCTCTCTAGCCTTTCCAGGCTTAGGAGAGGAAGTGATCGCAGGCAGGTAACACTGTGTTGCCTGAAAAACCAGGTCAGGATCATCTAAGGAAAGAAGACAGAGAACAAAAGTGAAACGAAGGCGAAATACAGAATCCACAAATCTTTAAATAAAACTGTTAATTCTAATTTTTCTTCTTTTTTCTTTCAGGGTATACAAGTCGACTTTGTGCATGAAATATTGGAATAATAATCTTCCCCAATATGTCTTGGTCAACCAAGGAAAAGTTTCTTGAAAGTTACTGGACCTTTGTAGGATTTAATAAAATTTTTATGGGTTCTGGTTTTTTGGGGTCACCCTGTAATATTTCCCAGCAAAGATTGCTTCCACATGACTGGTGAAGCATCTTAAGGGCACCTGGCTTTGGAAAGCCTTTGCATGATTCATCATGGTTGCACACATGCAGTTCCACTGTGGTTGCAGACTCATGCAACACCCCAGGTATTTTCCCACAGCAAGACAGATGACTCTAGAACCTGGTCTTATCCACATCTTGCTTGCCAAACCAGAGCCGGGGCTTGGGCTAAAGTGCCCATTTTAATAAAAGAACTCTCAGTGTGGGGTACAGAGAGAGCCAGCAAGAGATACACAGTCTGCCTCACTTTCCCTTTTACTCTCACCAGCAGCGTTGCTGTCGTCTCCTGCATGGGACCCATGTCCATCTGCATCTATATCTTCCTCTTCTTCGCAGGGTTCATGTTCTGCTGCTGAGCTTGCTGATTTCTTTCCATCTACCCAGGATCCCACAGGAACTAACTGAGTGTCTTGCTCTTCTATAGCTTTGCCTGGCAAAGGTGCAATCACTTCTTCCACATCTGTATAACTGTCTTGAGTCACAGTTGCCCTTTGGGTTGGTGAAATCACTTCCACATCTGTATCACTGCCCCCATCTCCACCAGGTCCAGGTGGCCCGTGGGTTGGAGAAACCACCTCCACATCTGTATCACTCCCTTCATCTCCACCAGGTTCAGGTGGTCTGTGGGTTGGAGAAACCACCTCCACATCTGTATCACTGCCCCCATCTCCACCAGGTCCAGGTAGCTTGTGGGTTGGAGAAACCACTTCCACATCTATATCACTGCTCTGATCTTGACCAGGTCCAGAGCTCTTCTGGGGTCCAGCATCTGGATCTTCAAGGGGGCTCTCTACATCTCTTTCTCTGGGCCCATTGCCTGCAATTCTGTGGCTTTCCTTCACCTCTGGGCTCTCCGAAGCCTCCTCCACATCTGTATCACTGTCAACAGAGAGCATGGGCAGGTATTGCTTTGGAGGTAGGGAGGCTGGATTCTCCACCACCGCAGGGTTTTCCAGGGGTTCCTTCACATCTAAACTGCTGGACTGTTCACTGGAGACTCCTTGACTGCTCTGGGCTTCAGTGCTGACATTCTTCATCTCTTGTGTACCACTGTCACCCCCTGAACCTGCAGCTAGGTTGTCATCACCCTGCAGCACAACCCCGTGGGGGGAGATCTCTTCACCATCCATACTACCATCTCTACAGCTTGTAGGACAGGAGCTGCAAGGACCATCACCACCTGGAGCCTCTAGCTCTGCATCCACCACTTCAACATCTGTGTCATCACTGCTATCTCTAGTAGCCTCATGGGCCTCCCGAGCACTCTCCAATTTGATTGATGCCTCTTCCACATCTGTGTCGCTGTCCTCATTTTCAGCAGACTGCTGGGACCACAAATGCCTACCTGGATTATTAACTGCCTCTTCTGCACTTGCGCTGCTGTCCCTTTTCTCATCAGGCTGATGACCTTTAGCATTGCCCCGCGTTTCTTCCGCACCTTTGTCACTGCCTTCATTTGGGGGACCCACCCCACAGCTTTCAGGAGATGCCGTGCCCAGATCCTCCCCTGCCCCCTCTACATCCATGTCATCTTCATTTTGGGCGGGCTGTTGGGGCTTCAGGCCTGCAACACTTGAACTCTCTGCTGCCTCCTCTACATCTGTGTCACTGCCAACATCAATTACAATTTGGTGGTCCTTCTTACAAGCAATATCTGGATTTGCCACCACAGGTTCTTCAGAGTCAGTGTCGCTGCCCACCTCCAGGGAAAGGCCATCTTTTGCTAGGTTCCTGGACCCTGGCATTTCAGAAGAACTAACCGTTCCCTTCTCATCCTCCACATCTGTATCGCTGTCTAGGTGGAAGTCTATGAGGGAAGGATGTGTTGGAGTTTCCTCCTCTTTAGCTGCTGGTTCTTCAGAGTGTGGAGTGGCTTTTGGTTCAGTCTTCATAGTTTTGGGTTGTGCAGGATGACCATCTTGGTTTGAAGGAGTAACCGCACCATTCTCCAAATGGCCCCGATCAGCAATGTGGCTCTCAAACGACAGGCGCAGGGAAGGGTCAGATGGGGAACTGCCTGAGGGCTCCCCACTTTCCTCATCGCTGTGGAAGATAAACCACAATGTTTAAGCCTTCACCAAATCACTAGCTCTCTCTACCCTAGCAGCCAGGGCTGTCAGTTAAAGAAACCCCAGTTATCTAAATGAGTTTAATCAACTCAATCTGCATAATCTTCCATATGACTAACAAAAATTTTTGCAGGAAAAACACATTTTTGTTTGTATATGTCACAGCAGACTATACACAGAAAGACTATAACATAGTATAGCAGCAGACTATACACATAGTATAGCACAGCAGACTATACACAGAAAGACTATACCATAGTCTTTCGAGACTGAAGGTTGCCAACTAACATGTCACAGCAGGCACCATTGTCAAAGGATTCATTCCAGTTTAAGGGTGAAGGAGGAATGCCTCTAATTACAGTAACTAAGAATGTACATGTAACAGAATCAGGGCCCAACCCTATCCAATTTTCCTGTGTCCATGCAGCCACAATGCAGCCCCATGGTAGGCAAAGAAGGGTTCCCTTACCTTGAGGAGGCCTCTGACTGCTCCCTCCAGCACAGAATACAGCACATGCCACATTTGCACAGCTGCATCAGTGCTAGAAAGCTGGAAAGGATTGGGCTCTTAAATGCTTATGCTTCCCATATTTACTCCTGCCTCCTTCTTTTTCTCCTTTCTGTTGTCTCCATTGTGTCAATATGTAAATTGTAAGCTCCCTGGGGCAAGAACCTAACTTTTCACTCTGCATAAACAATCACACATATTGACTGTACTATATTAATTTAAAAAAAACTGCAAGTGGCAGGCATGAAGCTCTTCTACTAAAAATAATTAACACCTTTAAAAAAACATGTTACCCAATTAACTGAAGCTGCTTCTTGTGGATAAGAAAATTTTTAAATGGGTGATTTTAAGAAATGAATTGACTAGTAATCTCTAGAGCAGCCATTTTCAACCACTGTGCCATGGCCCCCAGGTGTGGTCCCCAGGGAATTTGGGAGAAGGTCATTTATCAATAGGACCATTGGGGGATGTGAGCCCCCATTGACAGCACAGTGTGCCTTGTCAATTGTCAAAAAGCTGATGGTGTGCCTTGACCAGTGCCTTGCCAGTGTGCCACAAGATGAAAAAGGTTGACAATCACTGCTCTAGAGGCACAACGTTATTGCAAGTTGCAAAGGTAGCTGACATGCTCTCCTACACCCCATCACATGAAGACCATCCATGCAATTAGAATGCCTGAACAGAGCTATACACATTCCTTTTTGTGCCCCCAGAAAAAGATGTAGTCCAAGTTTTTAACCCGTGTACCTATACAAGTAGCTGGGGGGGGGGAACGTACCTTTCTGGCACCACTGTAGCAGAGGGAGAAAAGAACTTGGAGGCAGCCGAATTGGAGTCTCCTCTGGTGCTATCCTTGATGGAGGAATCTGATCCTATTGGTAAAGACAGGTTTAAGAAGGAGGCAGACATGTGGAGTCTCCACCACCAGCCAGTATCTTATTCATTGCACGGGGCCATTGCCCTTTGGCAGGGTATGAGCTTTATGTCTGTAAATTCTTGGGTTGAAGCCACAGCACCTCTGGTTAAAGAATCCCTGGAAGTTGAGTGTCAGCCCAAGAGCCAGGCATGTAAGAGCAAGAGGCCCAAATATGAACAGCAATTATTTTACAACCCCCACTTACCATCAGGCCCAGAGAGATGTAGGATCCTGCTTGCCCCATTTACCGGTTCCTCCTCTTCCTCCTCCTTGTCAGAATCCTGCACCAAGATCCCTCCAAAGCCCATCCTCCTCCTCCCTGGTGCAGGTGTCTCCTCAATCGCCAAGGTGCTGGCCTCCTCTTTTGCCTGGGTTGGCGGTACCTCCATGGAATCATTGGGGGACTCAGAGTCACCTCCTGGGACCAGCATGAAGTACTGGCAGCCCACATCCCCAAAGAGCAAGGCATCTCCATCCTGAAGGCTATATCGAACTTGCGGGATCAACACCGCACGTTGGCGCCGCGTACGGTTCAGGCTGCCCTGATCATACAGAAGATGAGGCCCATCCGGGGAAGGGACTTCAATCACAGCATGAACTTTAGAAACAGAAGCCATGGGCAAACAGATCTGGCAGCTTTCCAAGCGACCAATGACATTCTCCCCAGGGTAAATCCAGAAATCTGGAGGGAAGGAAGAAATTATGAGAAATCCCTTCTTTCCAAACTTCCATGAAGATCAGGCCTATTTACACAAATAAACATAATTAATCCAAGATAAGCACACCTGATTTGTTTACATAACCAAGGATGACTCAGAGGCTCAAGTGTGCTGAAAGCAAGCTGACAGCCCCTGGCAAGAACAGGAGTGCTCAAGTCTCCTGTGTTTTATGCCAAGACAAGTGATCTTGTAAGTCAGGGATGGTCAAACCTGTGTTTGTCTGTGATAGTCTGTGGAGTATCTCTGATCCCAAAAGCAAGTTAGCTTGACCCCACAGAATTTCCATCAAGATATGGAAGAAGATTTTACAGCCAGCTGCATACATAAAGAAAAATATTGCCAAGACAAGTACATGAAGCTGCTTATAAGGAGTCAATCTCGCTTCGTATTGTCCACACTGACTGTCAGTGGGGACAGTCAGGGGTCTTTTCCCAGGCCTGCCTTGAGTTGCTGTCAGGAATTTACACTGGGACCTTCAGCATGTAAAGCATGTGCTTGACATCTGAGCTACAGCTCTCCACATGATAAGAAACAGAAACATTAACAGAGATTTTAGTGTTACCTGTTTTGACCTTTGTGAACAACATGCATATGCCCCTTTTGTACATAGCATTAACAGTGAAACCAGTACTGTTAAATGGTGTTGGCTCCATCATGCAGCCTGACAACTTGTTGAGAAATCTATTTCTACACCACACTTCCAGTACCCAGATCACTGTCCGGAGAATAAAGTACTCCTCTCCCCACAATGCCAAAGTTGGTCATCCTTTTTCAAGCCACAAAAAAATTATCATTTCTGGTGGATCATGGATGATTCACACCAGAGGTTCCCAAACTTTTTAACCCTGGAGCCACTTTTATAAATGACACTCTATCAGGGCCCACCTAGATTTACCAGACTTTTAAAAAAGGAGATCTAGAAAGAAATATTTATTTACTTAAGTAATAATAACCCAAAAAAGACCCTTAAACATTTACCTCCCTATAGCTACACATGCTTGCAAAATGCAGGAGCTGAGCTCTTTGCAGGGTGATTAGCAGCTATAGTATCTGATTTTTTAATAGCCTCAGGGCTTCAGGCAATTAGTTATCTGATCTTTCCATCACCCAGCAAAAATCAAGTCCCAACCCACAGTTTGGGAACCACAAATTAAGAGCCCAATCCTAAACATGTCTACTCAGAAGTAAGTCCCACTGCAGTCAATGGGGCTTACTCCCAGGAAAGTGTGGATAGGATTGGGCTGTTACACAGCTCCATAAGGAGACACAGCAAGCTGGAAATAGCCCAAAGAAGACAGCAAAGGCTAAGCAACTTATGCAAAAAAGTCATGTAGTCTAATCCAACATCTTATGCAGGTTCTCAACAATCAGTCCTACAGAGTGCAATGAGACTTACTCCCAGGTTAAATGAGCACAGGGTTTTCAGTCTTCATAATCTGAACTTGTTCATCTTATAAAGGGCCCCTTTCCTCCAGTCTCTCACTAGCTAATGTCTGATCTAACTTGACAGCAGTTTTAACACAGCTGCTTTTAATACCCGTTTTGCTAAGCACATTTATCCATATTGTGTCTGCGTTTTACACTGTTTAACCTTATAAGCTTAATTGCGCTACTAATATTTTATTATGAATGTTATTATTTCATATATTATGAGGTGCCATGGCACCACGCACAGGGCACTTCACAACAGGTTTGAGGACCAGTTTATGTCCAAACAGCTCACAATTTTAAGAATTGCGAATATGTTGGCATATTTAATGCTATGTTTTCCTTAAAAAGACTAACATTGTTGCCCACCTGGCATCTACAATTAGAATATGTTGTGTTTCACCAGGTATTTAATGCAGGGTACAGGTTTCCTCCATCTCCCTTTCAAGGGTCTGTAACCTTTGCTGTGTTTTTTGGTTTGTAGATCAGTTATTTTTACTATTGTTTATTTATCCACTGCAGTTAATATTTTTGTTGCCCAATCTGACTCTTGCATTTTAAACTGACCTGTTTTAAATCAGTGCCACCACCTTGAGGGGTCCCATTACAGTTGAAAGATGGGGCACAAACAGCTAGATAAATTACTGTATATATAGGTTGGCCCTCAGTATTAGTGGGGGATCCATTCCAGATCCCCCCAGACCAAACCCGCCAATATTGAGATCCGTGAGAGGGAGCACACAAAACACCTACAGATGCGCCTGGAAGTGTAATCGTACCTCGAGGTGCAGTGAGGAGGCCGTGCACAGCCTTCATGCACCTCAGAATCCCTCCCAGAGGCTTCTGAGAAGCACTTCCAGTTTTTCATCAAACTGAAAGTGTCTCTCAGGAGCCTCTGGGAGGCCTTCTGGGGAGGTTGCACAGGGCCTCCTCATGCCTCAGCGAACCTCCCAGGCGTGATCAGAGGGCTAAGGCCCTCCAGATGCGGGTCGGGACCCACAGTATGTCAAATCTGCGGGTCCCAAACTTGCAGATAAGGAGGGCCAACCTGTACTCATTTATTACTCACAGATCTATTACTCATATTACTCATGTACTCATAGATCAGGGGTGGGCAAACTTTCAACTTTAGGAATCCTGTACCTTTAAAAATTGTATAGAAGAAGGAATTTCAGCAGGTGCAGCTTTTCCTCGCACAGATGACAAGCTGCACCTGCTGAAATTCTCTCTCCTACGCAATTTTTAAAGGTCCAGGATCTCTAAAGTTGAAAGTTTGCCCACCCCTATCATAGACAAGTCAAGAGCTAGTTTTGAGCCAAAAATAACAAAATTTGTTATGTTCCATGGATATGAAGAGTGTAAAACTTCATGGAACTCTTTGAATTAGATCACTTTGTCCGATTTTACCTGACTGTCATCGCAGCCCAAAAGGAGCCTACCCTCCCACCCTCCCATTGCCCTTCCGTTCCCATCCGTCACCTGCCCTATAGCTGGCTCAAGGGGGAGTTCCCCTGTACTGCAGCTGGCCCCATGGCACGCAAAAGGCACTTGCCTCTGGCCCACTGAGCACCAAATGCTGCAGAAAACCTCCATGGCTAGCCACTTGGCTGACAGAAGCCTCCGTGGCAGTGCCCTGGCATGCTTTGTGCCATGCTGACTGATGCCAGCCCATCCATCTGCTGCTGTCAGGTCATTGTGGCTGGATCTGCTCCTGAGCCGTGAATGGGGGTCTTGAAGCATCCTTCTGGGAGGTCACATGGATAAGTCAACCCATGTTTTCAGGGTAAACTTTAAGACCAAAATTTCTAGGGTATATACACAGCTATACAGTAAATACCAGGGACGTACTGTGGGTGGGGTGGCAGGTGAGGCAGAGCCTCCCCACTGAAGTCCTTTGAAAAGCACCACCACCTGTAAGGTGCAGGGTGGGGAGGCAGGTGAGGCAGAGCCTCCCCACCAGAGTCCTTTGAAAAGCACCACCACCATGGAAAGTGCAGAAGCACTCAAGCGCAAGGGTTGTGAGTACTTGCGCACCTCCCAGGGCTGTGGCGCTTTTTGAAGGCCTCCATGGGGAGGCTCTGCCTCACCTGCCTCCCCACCCGTACCTGGTAAATACAATGAAGACAGGACCATCCAGGATAGGCGCTGTGAGGCACAAGGGCAGCCTTACCTTTCTCAGGGCCGTACTTGCTGCTTAGAAGGTGCAGGCGCCCCACAGGCTTGGTGGGCTCCCAGGCACCCCCAGCTCCATCAGAGGGGTCATCAGGGTCAGCCTCCCCATCCCAGTCCAGCAGCTGAGTCTGCTCCATCCTGAAACCACAAGAAACACAGTCATGGGCATGGCAGGAGGACCCCCCCCCAGCAGCTGCACCCCCCACCCACACTGTGACCCCACACTCTCCCCTCCAGCCCACTTTTGGGGGGCCTGGCCCTTTAAATCTCAATGTGCTTTCCCCCCCCCCCCTGCCCTAAACATACTTCCAGCACCTTAAACTCCAACTGGCGGGGACACTCACCTCCTTTCTGCTCCCGCCCCCCAGGAGCAGGCTCTGAGCAACCTCGCCTCAGTGCCCCGCCCCCTCAGGGGAGCCACTGTCATTGGTCGGTCCGGCTGCCAGCAAAGAGACTTTCTTTCCCCCATTGGGCGCTGGCCTTGCTCGCCGCTCTAGGAAAAGGAGCGGGACCATAGAGTAGAGAGGCGGGTGGCCATGTCTATGGTTTCGCGCTCTCTTTCCCCATAGAGCTAGGAAAGGGCAAGAGTTCGGTTGTCCTGCAAGGCAACCTGTCCTGGCTTCTGCCTTTTGTGGAGGGGCGTGGCTGGAAACTGGCTGCTGCTGCCGCCCAGTTGCTCCAGTCTTAACTCAGGCTCTCTATGTAAGTGTGTGTATAGGCATATATATCACATATATATGTGTGAGAGAGAATATACACACACACACACATACATACATAGAATACATCTATGTGTGTGTGTGTTTTCTCTCTCTCTCTCTCTCTCTCACACACACACACACACACACACACACATGTGTGTGTATTCTTTCTCTCTCTCTCTATATATATATATAAGGCTGTGTGTGTATACACACTCTTATATAGAAATATGAGAGAATACACACACACACACTCAGAGTATATATAAAACCTACCTTGGCAACCTTCAGTCTCGAAAGACTATGGTATCGCGCTCTGAAAGGTGGTTCTGGCACAGCGTCTAGTGTGGCTGAAAAGGCCAATCCGAGAGTGACAATCCCTTCCACACCGGGAGCAAGTGCAGTCTGTCCCTGGTCAGTCTCCCTGGCTATGGGCCTTCCTTCTTTGCCTCTTAGCCTCAGACTGTTGGCAAAGTGTCTCTTCAAACTGGGACAGGCCATGCTGCACAGCCTGCCTCCAAGCGGGCCGCTCAGAGGCCAGGGTTTCCCACTTGTTGAGGTCCATCCCTAAGGCCTTCAGATCCCTCTTGCAGATGTCCTTGTATCGCAGCTGTGGTCTACCTGTAGGGCGCTTTCCTTGCACGAGTTCTCCATAGAGGAGATCCTTTGGGATCCGGCCATCATCCATTCTCACGACATGACCAAGCCAACGCAGGCGTCTCTGTTTCAGCAGTGAATACATGCTAGGGATTCCAGCACGTTCCAGGACTGTGTTGTTTGGAACTTTGTCCTGCCAGGTGATGCCGAGGATGCGTCGGAGGCAGCGCATGTGGAAAGTATGTATATATAGTATACATAGTATACTATATATACTATATACTATATAGTATACTATATATATATATATATATATATATATATATATATAGTATAGTATAGTATAGTATATATACTATATACTATATACTCAGAGTATATATAGAGAGCGAGAATATATATATATATACACACACACACACACACAGGTCTGTGAGAGAGAATATATATATATATATATATATATATATATATATATATATATATATATATATATATATATACACACACATACCAGTGTGTGTATCTATATCTATGTGTATATGTGTGTGTGTGTGTGTAAGAGAGAGAGAGAGAGAATACACACACACACACATCATGTCAGCCTTGAACTTTAGAGGTGGGACTAATTTGGATTTTCAGTAAAAAAAAAAAAAAAAAAAAAAAAGCCAAGTAGCTAAGAGCCCAAGCCTGTGCATGTCTACTCAGAACTAAGTCCCAGTATAGCCAATGGGGCTTACTCCCTGGTAAGTGTGGCTAGGATTGCAGCCCAAGAAACGCCATCCCTGGCCTGTACCAGCCAGTGCTCAAGCTGCAGCCAGTGTTGGTCTGATCAGCCTCCAGAGCCTCAGCTTTGTGTCTGCCAAGGCTTCCCACCTGCAAAGCTGCCTTCTCTGCACAGGCTAGAATCAGGGCACGTGCCTTCTTTGCTGGGGACTGGGCTAAAATCCTGGGTTTATCTATGGGCTGCCCCCCACTTCCATCCTGGATGAGCTGGGAGGGACCACCACAAAATGGTGTCTAAAGAAACCCTAAGGTGGACCCTTTGTGAATCTGCTGATCTAGAGTCTAGGGGCCATCCTAGACATGCTTACCCTTAGTAAGCCCCATTGAACACAATGGGATTGACTTCCCAGCCAACATATAGATATGTAGGTTGCTATCCCTAAGTAAGGGCCAATCCTGTCAATCAACTTCAGACCTCACTGACGACTAAGGGCCCAATCCTATCCAACTTTCCAGTGCCAACACACCAGCAATGCAGCCCTCAGACAAGGGAACAAATGTTTCCTTCCCTTGGGCAGGCCTCCGTGACTGCCTCTGCATCACAGGATAGGACCCACGTGAGAATCCATTGAGAGTTTGTGCTTTGACAATGGGCTGTCACTGGCAACTAGGAAAATCTCTTCCTATAAAAGGCTGCATAATGAGCACTGCATTGCATGATGAGAGGCTATATCTGTTGAGTTTCACCTTGCTGTACAGCCTTCAAGAGCCTGGGTGCACTTCTGGCCCATTAATGAGGCCAACTGAAGCAACCGTCTCAGGCAGCAAATTGATTGAGGGCACCCATCTCTGTCCTCTTCTTGCTTCCATTACTACTCCTTCTTCTTCCATTCACTGGACTGGAAAAGGGGTAGAGAAGAAGGGGAAATGTGGAAAGGAGGGGAGTGTTAAGATAGAAAATTGGAGAATGGGAAGTGCAGAGGCTAGCACATCATCAGGTAAGGGGGACAGTATTTGGCATGTTGCCTCAGGGCCTAGTCCTATCCAATTTTCCAATGCCGGTTCAACCGTGCCAATGGGATGTGCATTGCATCCTGTGATGAGGAAGCAGTCACAGAGGGAACATTTGTTCCCATACCTTGTGGCTGCATTGCAGCTGCACTGGTGCTGGAAAGTTGGATAGGATTGGGCCCTCAGACATCAGGAGGTCCTGAGCTGGTCTTGCCTGGGAGTAATACCTCCTTCCTGCCACTAGCTTTTAAATCCTCTTAAAATTTGGAACATCAAGTCTGTACTTTTCCGATCAACATTTCGGAACTTTAAGTCTGCACTTAAAGTTGAAACATTATTTATTGTGGCATAAACAAAATTGTGAACAATTTTGTGTAGTACTTTTAAAAACTATAGAAATATTTTTTTCTATCAATAAATTACTATCCATAAAATAATCATGCACTCTCTTGTGAATGTACACTCTGTGGTCACCCTTCTTTTTTTGTTGCTTAATGTGCAAAATGAGCCTTAGAGCAGCTTAGATGGGGGTTGCATTTGTATTAATTGTATTGTATTAATTGTAACACTCGCATTTTACAGGAAGTTAGAATTTGAATTTGTATTAGCTGGAGAGGTAGGCAAGTACCATACTATTAAGTACAGTACTGGCTCTCCTTTACCCACAGGTTTTGCATCTCTAAAAGGCAGCATCTCTCTCTTTCTGTCTACAAAATCAGTGCTATCACACCTGCATGAAAATGTCAGCATGGACAGACACCACCTGCTTGAAAGTGTCATGTGGCTGTCCATAAACTGGGACATCCGTAAATTGGATGATCTTTAAGACATGGACCATAGCAGGAGTCCCCAACTTTCAGCTGCTAGGGCTACATCGATTTCTTTTGCTCTTAATAGTGGGCTAGAGCATTTTGGTTGTTGAACATAATATTTTGAACATTTTGAATGCATCTCTAAGGATTTTCACAACAGCAGAAAAATATGTGTAGCTGCTCTCTGTCTCTTGCTTTCTGCTGAGCTCTGGGTGAGCTTCATCCAGCAGGAGGAAGGACATGTGTGGTCCTTAGAAGAGGAGGGGTTGAGGGGGCTGAACATAACTACAATGCCACTGGGCTTAGCAAGCCAATCAACATGTGTTTGTGGACCAGCTGCAGCCCACAGGTTGTACTTAAGGATCCCTACCATGTATAAAAACAATGTACATTATTTTTCTAATCATTGCAACTTTATCCATTGAATTGCTACTTGTTTTGAGGCTTTGAAAAGCACAAGAGCTATTGGGGGGGGGGGGAAGAATTGTAATCCTTAGCTTCTTTCAGTAGGGCATAATTAAAAGTCCCACTAGAGAACCATTAAGCTTGGAGCTCATTGCTGCTGTATAATCTGCCTCAATATGGTTGCTTATCTCTCACCCTCCATGGAGTTAGCACAGAGCCTCTGCTGCTCCCAGGGTACAGGCTTCTAATGATTTCCTGGCCTGTTCCTATGCTTTCAACAGCAGCTTGATCTGCAGTATACTGTCTACAACCTACTATGTAAAACTTCTTGCCAATCCCTGCAGCCAATTAAGCTGCTGCTTAAGGCACCAGTGATGTGCAGTGTGGTCAGTGGCTGGGGAGGAACTTGCTGTGGCACCACAAGGCATTCTGGGGCATTACCTAGAAGCTGCAAGGCATTCTGGGACGCTATCAGGCTGCAATCAAAGGGAAGGCTGAGCTTGTCACTGCCACACCTCTCGTCTCTCCCTGTATAGTAGCAGGCAGAATGCCTGTTATACAGGGAGAGATGATATATCAGCCTCCCCTCTGTGCAACCCTTCAGAAATGGGTGGAGCATAGGCAGTAAACACATACCAAAGGCTAGTTTCATTGGAGTATGACAGGGGAGGCTCTGCCTCCCCAGCATCCCTTAACCACACATCCCTGAAAGGCACAGCCTAAAAAGTTGGTGGTCCTCAGGACTACTTTTACCAGCATCAATCAAAAGCTGGGCGTGGGGGTGTGTCTTCCTGCCTCCTATCTCTGTATCATTTTTTAAAATGAGCTTCAGAGTGAAAAGGGCAGGGTCATTTTTCCTGCCTGGACCTTTCCATGTTTACTGGGATTATTGATGGAATAACTCTCTCAGCCAAGGGAATCATTCTGTTGCCACCTCCATAGAAGTTATGGGCACAGGGGCAGGGATCAGTTTTTGTCCCCCACCTGAGGATGCCTGCCTCTGGTTCCAGCTCCAAATAATGACCATCTAATGCCACTGATTGTAATATAAGTTCTACATAAAATAGTGGAGGACTTACTTTCATCTAAGGCTGGCTCTGCTAATGCTCCCACAAGTGTAATCTGAAACATGTTGATGATAGTTTCTGCTTACACACCTAAAAATAACATGCCATTAAAAACCAGGGTTGTTTTTTTTTCCAGTGGGATGTTATCTTAAAAGGTGTAACTGGAAATAGCCTGAATGTTTGTAATAAAGAGTACTTTTGTGGTGAAAATTCCTGATTTTTCCTCTTCTTCTTCTTTTGCATTTTTGAATCTTCGATGTTCTGTCACCTCAGAGGCTTCTGTGATGCCTCAGCATCCTGAAAGGGCTGCAGAGTCATTCAAAACCAGTAGCCCTATTTGCCCGGATGGTAGTGTTTATGGTTTGAGTATCTTCTTCACCAACTGACTGGTAAACAGAGGAACTGACTCTGAACCAGCTCATTAACCTGTGAAGCCCACCTGATTTCAAGGAGCAGCAGATTCAGGGGGCTCAGGTGACCCCATATATCTAATCCTCCAGGTAAAGTAGGGTTAACACTTGCATGTTTTAAAAAACAGGATTATGCACAGGACAGCGTTTGCTGTTAAGTGCCACATGGCCCCTTTAATTTCCTTGACAACCTTTGCTGCCCCTGTTTTCTGGTTAGTTTATCCATGTGCTCCTTTCTATCCTTGACTTTTTCTCCTACATCTTGATAACTTTACAGTCATTTAATAAATTTCTTGTATTTTTACTGTTTTACTGTATCTCAGCTCAAGAGTGAGTTGCCCTATCTCCCAGGCTGCCCACGTTCCACTACAATTTGAATTTAAGGAGATCCTTTCCAATTTTGGAGCAACCTGTTAACTTGGAATGGAGGTCTTGCCAAAGTGGCCTTTGATCTGGGCTTTCTAGGTTGGGTGATGGCAGCAAAAATGACCTTTCTCCCAGTATATTCCCTGCTTACTCAATAAAAAGAATAAAGCCGGGAGCGGGGAAGTGGATGCTGGCCACTGATTACTAGATATTGCATCCATCTTGCCCTCTGTCTTCCTTTACAACTATGCATACAAAAGAACATAGTCTCTGGCATAAAAATACGTGAGCAAAACCATCCTCAGTTAATTCACAGTGCACATGCACAGTGTTACCAGACTTCATGATTTTCTGAAAATGCAATATGTAAAAATGAACCACTCTTCATAATTATAGTTTTGGGGTTTGTTAATGTTCAGATTGGTTTCAGTAGTCAGAGATCCTACCATTTTGATTTGCTTACACAACTGGGAGGGAAGATACTAATCAGAGGTGGATGCATGATGAAAGCAAGAAAAAAGCCCCAGATAATTAGAGGGCTTTTGTTCTATTTTCTTTTCATCTTATCCAAAGGGACCAAGGTCATGATCCAGCCACAACATTCCATTATTTCAATGAGCGAATGATATGCTAAGCTCTTATACTGAAATCTCTGGGTGTGTGGATTTATTTTGGAGTGCCACACACCCAGCAGTTGTTGTCAGGATTAAAATTCTCAATCAAGAGTGGCATACCTGATTGCATTTGTTTGGTTGTGGTTGGTGGGCACAATGCAAGGGCAGGAAGGAAGTTGGGCTTTTGAAATTCACTGATATTCAACTACAGTGCCCAGTTGAATCCAAAGCTGTAGTCATGCATTGACTCATTCTTTCCCATACACTGAGTACAGTATTTGGCCTCTGCAAGCAGCCAGTGATTCAGGATTTTCGATTTCCTTCTTCCTCCTTCATTAACATCTGAGAAGCAGAAGTTTCAGATTCTTCAGGGGAGAAAAATCAGGTGTGGAGCTGATGAGAGCAGAGGGAGCTAGAAATTATGTGACAGAGGATTGGAAGCCAAGATTCCAGAGTTCTCTTATAAAAAATGAGAACCTCTTATTTGTGGCCTGTCTCCCCCCCCCCCCCCCCCCCGCAAAGGCATTTCAATGTCTGTCCTTTCAGTTTCTGTCATGGAGAATGGACAGTGACTCCACTGAGCAGAGTTGGCTCCCTTTTGGTGGATTTTGTCTAATTCTTCATCTTTTAGGAAACTCAGTTCAATGCTCATCCAGCCTTAAAGTGAAAACAACTTTAAATGTGAGATGATGGCACTTTTAAGATATCTTAAAAATCTTCTCTAACTTAGGGCACAATCTTAACCCATGTTCCAGCACTGACCTAAGGGTAATGCAGCTCCTAGGTAAGGAAATAAACATTCCCTTGCTTTGAGGTGACCTCCATGAGTGTCCCCCAACTGCAAGATGCAGCACACGTCCCATTGGCACAGCTATGCCAGTGCTGGAAAATGGGTTAGGATTTGGGCCTTAATTATATTATTTTGTGTGCTGGGGTGGGGAGTTGGGGGCGTGTATGGTCCAGGATGATTCCAATTTTTGCCTCAGTAGTCCATGAGCTCCTAATGGTTGGAAACCACTCGTGTAGACCAAACTGAGCCACATGGATCAATGGTCTGACTCCACAGAAGGCAGCTATATGTATTCATACAGGGGAAACATCTGTTTTCAATTCTGTCCTGCCTTTCTGTTAAGGGCCATGTAACTGGAGCGTCCAAGCAGTCTCCTCTCTAATACTAGAGCAGAAAAGGCCTCAAATGGAAGTGTTTGAGAAAACCACATAGTCATTTGGATCCGACTCAAACCGGGAGGTGGAGACATCACAGGCTTTTGGGTGCACAAGAGCATGCCTGATGCAATGTGAAAAGCTGCTGCAGTTCTGCTCAGAGCAACCGTGCCTGGGCCCCTTCGTGGCACCTTGCCCATGGATTTCTGGCATCCTGCTGCACAAGGGGAAGGCCACCAGGGCCAGGCTAATGTTCTCAGCTCTGCAACTTTGCCTGTCAGTACTGAGTGATGGGTGGGGTGAGGAGAGGCTGCGGCCAGCTGTGACAGCGCAATCCAGCATACTCTCCAACATTTCACCTATGAAAATAGAAGATCCCACCCCTGTGTTCGTATTGAGGATCCTGTCCTGCGTGCCCCTCTCCCTTTTCATGTTGGCGAGGATTCTGCTACACTGTTGTATGTTGCATTGTGATTCTTTATTCAGTATTAGTCTGTCCTTTACCATTTAAAGAACCAAGACATTGTTCGTCCTTGAAAATGAACTAGAAAAATCAAGCATTTCATCCTAGTTTCATCCTCCCTGCGCCTGCTCTGAGTGTCACAAACGTGCCTTATGGCATGTGTGTACTGACTGGAGAGCAGGCAGCGCAGGCACAATTATGTGTGCTGGCCTGCCAGTGCCAGACCCAGTCCCCATGTCAGCTGGAATAGTGTGCACTGGGTTGCACAGGAAGTAGGCACTGGCAGCACTAAGTGTGTACAGGGCAGAACAGGAGATGGGAAAGGGTGGTGGGAAGGCATTTTGGAGTAGGGAGGGGCATTCCTGGGCAGGGGGGGCAGAGTAGGGGGAAGATTTTATTTTATTTATTTATTTGATTTGTATTCCACCTTTCTCCGGGAAGGGCTAACCCAATGGGCTAACAATCAAGTTAAAAAATACAGATAAACATTAAAAATACAAAACATTTAAAAACAATTAAGATCTGGCCAATTAAAAAAGATCTGGCCAGGGAGGGGGATAGGATTGAAGGTGGCATTTTCTAAACCTAACTCTCAGGCCACAGAGCCCTACATGGACTTCTCAGAAGTGCACCAGATATTTAACAAACTACAACGGTATTTGTCTTTGAATTTAAACAAAAAACAAACCAGAATTACTGAATTATGGGGATACAGATCCAAGTAGCCCTATACAGCATGCTGGGGTTCAACATGGGGTAACAGGAATAATATCCCTTTACCCCAAGGTGACCTCTGGCCCACTGCAACCCTGTGTTGGATACAGCGCAGGCCATTCGGCAAAGTTGGGATTGTTAAACATTTATATCTCACTTTTCTATCCTATTCAAGGGATTATCAAGGTCATTAATAACATACAGAAAAAGCAATTATACCCATAAAACAACAGTTAAAAGGAAGGAAAATAGGATTAAAAATAAGAAAGTAAATACATTTTAAAACGTTAGCTCCATAAAACAGCATGGGGGGGGGGGCAAAGCAGCAAATAAATAAATAAAAACTAAGTAGAAAAGTGCATTTTTTACAGCCTGTTTAAAAGTTGGCAGTGACAGAGTTGTTCATACCTCTTTGGGGAGAGTTCCACAGTGTAGGCACCACTACAAGAGAAGCAGTGTTTCTTCCTAGAGTGCACAAAGCCCTACAGGTATGGTGTAGGGGCAACTGTCGCCATCTGGAGTGCTTGGTGATTACATCATTGTCGTCGTCATCATCGTCATCATTATCATTGGGCTTTGGAGTACCAAGGGGGGAAGTTGCACAGGGCTGCAATTATAGCTGTGCAACCATGCGGCCGCAGAGCTTACAGAGAAGGCTGTGTCCCACATTTCACCAACTGGACCTCACAGGTAATGGGATGCAGAGCATCTGATGTGACTTCAGTGTGTAAGGAGGTTCATGAGGGAGAAGGCAGACCTTCAGGTATCCCGGTCTCAAGCCATTTAAGACTGCATAGGTCAATACCAGCACTTTAAAGTGTGCCCACAAATAAAGAAGTCAGTGAAGACCAGAGGGATGCACTCTGACCAGTGAGCCACAGATAGCTAGATTGATCCACAGATTGGATAGAGATAGAGAAACGGGTGCTGAGTTGACACCAGCACTGAGCCAGCACTGATTTGCAACATTCAGCGCCCATGTGCAGAGCTCAGGATTGGGCTCTGAGGGCCCAATCATATCCAGCTTTCCAGCACCAGTGCAACCGCAATGCAGCCCTGTGATAAGGGAGCAAATGTTCCCATACCTTGCCAAGGCCTCTAAGACTGCCTCCCCACTACAGGATGAAGTGCACTCCCCACTGGCACGGCTGCACTGGCACTGGAAAACTGGAGAGGATTGGGCCTTCAGTCAGTTCCAGCTTTTAAATGGCTAGCAAAAACAATTTTTTTTCCAAATGGCTTTTTATTTATTTTGAAAAGTTCCCCCTCCCCAATTTTCTTTCAGATCTGATTATGATTGTGTTTTTCTCTTTGCTATTCTTTGTCCTTTTATGCTTTTAAAATTAAAAAAAAATTATTATTTTTTAAATAGAGTCCCATATGTGGTTTTCTATTAGTTGTTGTCATAATAATAGATTTTCCTTGAGAGATTTTCCAAAGGGGATGGGAAGATGGGGAATAAACATTTACAAGTAAATAGTGCAATTTGGAGGGGCATTGGTAAGCATCATAACAACTGCTTGATCAAACCCTTCAAAATAAATAAAAAGCATTTGGAAAAAAAAAATTGTATTTGCTAGCTGTTTAAAAGCTGTCTGTTTACATGTATATACTGTATATAAGTATGCATGTATATTTGTAGAAGCATCTCAGTTAAATGAATCTTGGCAAGTTGTTGCAGTCCAAGGAGACAATACTGGGTTGAATGATCTGACTCAGCATCAAGGAAGCATCCTACTTTCTGCCTTTGAGGGATGTTTTCCACTTGAACTAATTTGTTGAGGAACTGTTATATGGGCAAGAGGACAGGAATTACCATTTGAGGGATGAAAGGAGCAAAGTCAGGCAGCAGTGGAGGCTCTAGGAAGAGATGGTAGGGTAACGGCTCTCAAACTGTGGGTCCAGGTTCCACCAGTGGGTCATGACACAACTTTTGGTGGTTTGTGAAATTGACAGGGCAGATTAGGTTATGTACATCAAGGATTAAACAAGCTGCTACTTGAGGGAGGGAGACCACTGCTGCCCAATTACCATTATAACCACACTCCCTGGCATTTATAAACCAGGCAGCAGCCTCTAGCGCAGTGATTCTCAAACTCTCAGGGAGAGTTTGAGCCACTGTAAGTCTTGATGGAGGGTGTGGGGGAAGACAGTGACACAATTCCCAGGATAGCGCTGCTGCAGGTCCAGAGGGGGCTTTCCCTAGCAAGCCTTACCAGCTGCCTGGGTCTGGGGGGTCTGGGGAGCCCTGCAGGGAGCAGCTTGGAAATAGTGAAAAAACGTGATCGTGACCCACTTCCAGTTTCGTGTTAGCAACATGGAAGTGGGTCACAATTGCATTTTTCAATGTGTACAAGCTGCAGGGAGCCCTGTAGAGCCCCTACGGGGCTCCCCAGACCCCCCCAGACCCTGGTAGCAGGTATGGCTTGCTAGGGAAAGCCTTCTGTGCCCACAGCAGCAGGATCCTGAGGATCATGTTGCTGCCTTCCCCCCGCCCCTGCCCCTTAAGGATTCAGGGCCCAGGGCTCTCAGGCTGTGGCATTGGAATGCCCCAGTTTGAAAACCACTGCTCTAGGGTCTCTCAAAAGTTTCAGAACCACTGGGGTAGGGTGTTGTGTTGCAGGGAAAGCTTCTGCAAAAGAACATGGGTTTTGGAGGTACGTGGGGCGGCAGCAAGAAACAGGGCCTTCTCAGTAGTGGCACCAACATTATGGAACTCCCTTTCCCTTGACTTGAGAATGGCTCCCTCTCTTGAGACTTTTCGGTGAGGCCTGAAGACCCTGCTGTTTAAACAAGCCTTCTGACTTCATGGCCTTTTTAACATCTTTTATACATCTTTTAGTTGTTTTTTTTACAGGCCTGATTCCTCTATGAACTGCTATTTTATGCTCTTTTTATTCTGACTTTTATCTGACTACTGTTTTTTTGGTTTCTGTTAATGTGTTTTATAATATGTTTTTATCTGTTTGTTAAATTATGTTTTAATTTGTTTTTAATATGTTGTAAGCCGCCCTGGGTCCCTTTAGGGAGAAGGGCGGGATAGAAATAAAGTTTTTTTATTTATTATTATTATTATTATTATTATTATTATTATTTTGGAGGAAACCTTAAATGAAAAGAAGGAAGCAACTATACAAACGGGGTGAGGGTTTTCCTGGGATCAACATGGCAAAAGTTCCTGGAATGTGGGGGAAGGAGCAGATATAATTAGGGGACAAAGGCAAAGTGCTTTCATAAGTGAGGAATAGAATCTTGATGTTAAAACAAAGCATGAATGACAGCCAGCATAAAGGCCTAACAAGACAGATATGATCAAAGTGACAGAACACAAAGTGGATTTAGCAAAACCTTGTTTGTTAGTTTATTTTGAGGATCTTTTTTGTTTTTAACTTACTCAATTTTCAGACCACTTTTATGAGAGATCAAAGCAGTTTTCCTAGTAATGCGTATTGGTGGCAGGATATAGTTGATCGTGATACTTTTCAATTCTGCTGTGTGCCAAGCATACAGCTGCCATTACACAACTGAGGACCAGTAGTCAATATTAATGGCCTTCTCCATGATTTTTAGCCCCTCATGCACTGAATTGGTTGTAAGAATATAGACTGAAGAGATGAGGAGGAAGGAAAGGCCAGAAAGGAGAAAGTGACTCCAGTGGACCTTTATAATTAGACCATTAGTTATTTGATTTTTTTCCTGCAAACCGCTTTGTGAACTTTTGTTGATAAGCGGTATATAAATACTGTTAATAATCATCATCATCACCATCTGTTCTGGAAACACCATTGTATTGTGAAAAAATATTGTAATGTGAACCCTTTACACATTAGGTTCTTTTGGGGGGGGGGGTGATTCTTTCCAAGTCCATGGAAGTTGATACTTCTGCCACAGAACTGTGGGCCCAATCCTATCCAACTTTCCAGCACCGGTGCAGTCACAATGCAGCCCTGAGGTAAGGGACAAATGTTCCCATACCTTGAGAAGGGCCTCTGTGAATGCCTCCCCACCACAGGATGCAGTGTATATCCCATTGGCATAGCTGCACTGGCACTGGAAAATTGGATATGATAGGGCCGTAAGCCATTTCCCTCTCTAAAAGGCGATTTTAAAAATGCCTACTGCACTCTTTAGGGGCCATAGTTATATTAGTTTACACAATGTTGCAAATATATAACACAAATTGCAAGGCTGTATCCTTTCCTCAACATGCACTGCCACAATGTTAAAAATGCTGCTTCCAGCTGAGATGCTACCTAGGAGGAGTTGCGTTTGCATCAGGTATGCATCAGCTGTCCTTCCCTCCACACACACACAGCTATGGTGTTAAAAATGCTGCTATTTGGCTGAGATGCTACCAGAAACATTTGCATTGCTGATTGGCTCACTTAACTCACTTCCAGTTTTCACCCAAGAACCAGAAGTGGGGTTTAAAGGCCTTCTGGAGGCCTCAGAAGGTCTTCCGAGGGCTGGGGAGGCCACCTCTGGAAGCCCCCGAATGGTAGGAGGTGTCACTCTTTGAGGGGGCAGCACCCTGCAGTCCTAGCCCCGGGCAGCATAGGGGCTAGGATCAATATTGACAGGGATCATAGGACCCTGGGTAGCATTCTTTCAGGGGGAGAAAATAATGTGCCTGCTGTGGCCGCTGGTGTCCTGTCCCCTTGCTTGCCCCCATGTCCCCTCTGAACGTGACCAGTGTTGCGTTCCAGTCATGTCCAGAGGGTATTCTGAGGCCTTAAGACATCATTTCTGATTTTGCTGAAATACTGGAAGTGGCATTCTAAAGCCTTGCACATGTGACCTTCTCAGGCCTCAGAACACCCTCCGGACATGACCAAAGTACAGCTCCTGACATGTTTGGAGGGAGCAAGGGGGTGGCCCAGGTCAGGGGATGACTGACTACACTGCTAACAGGCAGTCCATTGTAAAGGTGGTTTGATTGTAAGGTGAACCCACTGTAAAGTGAGGGTTCACTGTAATGGATTTCAAAAGCAACCATGGTAGGAAAAAGGAGGCTGCAGTCCCGAGGCTGCAATTCTAAATACAATTATGTGAGAGTAACAGCATAAAAACACATCTGGCAGCATATGAAGAAGCTGGCCACCCACAGGAGCAGGTAAGCCAGCAGGGGAGGCAGGGGGGAGGGTGGCAAAACTGGGTGGAGAGGGGGCAGAACAGAGGACAAGGAGGCTGCAGTAGGGGTAGATCTGACAGTCTGAAGGCAACTATCAGATCCCATCCCCTCTGTGGTCAACTTCCCCACACCTTTCCCCAGTGAAACAAGGGGTACAGGTCTGAGAAGACCCACAGTGAATACAGCATGCGCATTTTTAGCATGGCTCCATGGGGGGGGGGGGAATAGGATTCAGCAGCAAGTCCCATTCAACACAGTGAGACTTACTTCCAAGTAAACACGTATAGGATTGGGTTGTTAATATACTTCCTTGAATGCAAGTCCTACCAAAACCAATGAGATTTACTTCTAAGCATGTTAGGCTTGGGATGTGACATGATCAGCACTGGAGAGGTTCCTCTGCTCTTTGCGATGACCCCTTCAGTTTTAGAAGGCCGCTATGATTTTGCTAACGTCATGGGACTCAAGGCATTGGAGTTCATAGTTTTAATTAAGGGAACCCTAGGTTTTCCCCACAATCTGAGCACACAATAAAATAACAATAATAAAAATGTATTATTACATGTAGTACTTATTTACATCTTAAATTAAGGTAGTACTGTACAGTAATTAGTCTTATCACTGTAAGATAAATGCCATTTCCAAACAGTTGGTCACCCATGAGCATGACCAAAGAAATTAGGACAGGGCTACTCATATTTTGGAAGAGGCACAGGATGGGATCACTCAAGACATCTCCAGACAAGGTGATCAGATGTCATAACTGCAAAAGAACACAAGGTACCTCCGAAAGTAGGCCATTCAAGAAAAATGTAGTACATGATTAACTAAAAGTTAAAAACACTTGTATATTGTTTTCATGTGGTTAATTTAAACACTATGAGCCCAATCCTATCCAACTTTTCAGCACTGATGCAACCATGCCAACAGGGCATGCACTGCATCCTGCAGTAGGGGAGGGGCAGTAACACAGACCTCCTGTTTGTTCCCTTACCTTGGGGCGGCTTTGCATAAGAACATAAGAACAGCCCCACTGGATCAGGCCATAGGCCCATCTAGTCCAGCTTCCTGTATCTCACAGCGGCCCACCAAATGCCCCAGGGAGCACACCAGATAACAAGAGACCTCATCCTGGTGCCCTCCCTTGCATCTGGCATTCTGACATAGCCCATTTCTAAAATCAGGAGGTTGCGCATACACATCATGGCTTGTACCCCGTAATGGATTTTTCCTCCAGAAACTTGTCCAATCCCCTTTTAAAGGTGTCCAGGCCAGATGCCATCACCACATCCTGTGGCAAAGAGTTCCACAGACCAACTACACGCTGAGTAAAGAAATATTTTCTCTTGTCTGTTCTAACTCTCCCAACACTCAATTTTAGTGGATGTCCCCTGGTTCTGGTGTTATGTGAGAGTGTAAAGAGCATCTCCCTATCCACTCTGTCCATCCCCTGCAAAATTTTGTATGTCTCAATCATGTCCCCCCTCAGGCGTCTCTTTTCTAGGCTGAAGAGGCCCAAACGCCATAGCCTTTCCTCATAAGGAAGGCGCCCCAGCCCCGTAATCATCTTAGTTGCTCTCTTTTGCACCTTTTCCATTTCCACTATGTCTTTTTTGAGATGCGGCAACCAGAACTGGACACAATACTCCAGATATGGCCTTACCATAGATTTGTACAATGGCATTATAATATTAGCCGTTTTGTTCTCAATACCTTTCCTAATGATCCTAAGCATAGAATTGGCCTGATGCATCTGCATCAGTGCTGGAAAGGTGGATAGGACTGGGCCCTACATTACTTATTATTGAATTTAAAGCTATATTACATATAATTTTTTGTATACAATTTATTAATTACAAGAAGGCTATGTGCTGCCTACAGGGGCTCAGGGAAAAGGATAACATTTAAGTTCTTTTCCAGTATGCAAGGCTAAAAAAGAGTACATGTCCTGGAAAAAGAGGATGTCTGGTCACCCTGTCTCTAGACTAGAGCAGTGGTGTCCAAACATTTTGGCAGGAGGGCCACATCATCTCTCTTATACTGTGTCGGGGCTGGGGGGGGGGGAAGAATTAATTTACAATTTAAAATTTGAATAAATTTACATAAATGAATATATCAGAGATGGAACTTACATGAATGAATGAAGGTCTTTCAGTAGCTCAGGGTCTATAAAAGGACTTGCACAAAGCAAAGCCAGCCTTTCCTTCACTGCCACTGCTGCATCACAGATGTGAAACAGCAAGTAGTGGAGGGAGCCCTTGCCCCACAGCTCAGGTGAGAAGTTGAACAGTTGTTCACTTGCTGTCAGCAGTTGCGTCGGGCCAGAGGCTAAAGGGCCTCTGGAGAGCCAGAGGCTCATTGGAGACTGGGGGCTCCCGAGGGCCTGATTGAGAGGCCCCAAGGGCCACAAGTAGCCTCCGGGCCAGGTTTGGGTACCCCTGGACTAGAGCATGTTCATTCTCTACCGCAGTGATGTCTATAACTAGAGGCCCGATCCTAATCAACTTTCCAGCCCTGTACAGCTATGCCAATGGGAAGTATGCTGCATCCTGTGGTGGGAGGCTAATTATGGAGGCCACCACAAGGTGAGGGAACATTTGTCCCCTTGCCTTGGGGCTGCATTGCAGCTGCACCAACACTGGAAAGTTGGATAGGATTGGGCCCCATGACCACTTACATTTTCCCATATATTGTAAAAGTGAATGAATGCTATTCATTCCTATGGGGAGAAAAGTAAAGAGCTGCCCTGAACACTGGGTGGCCTGGTCACTGTAGATATGCAGCCTTCCCTCCAGAGAAGCCACAATCACTGCCTGTCATAGTGATGGACACAGCCCCATCCTATGCATGTCTACTCAGAAGTAAGTCCCGTTAAAGTCAAGGGGGCTTACCCCCAAGAAAGTGTGGATAGGATTGGGCTGTCAGCTAGAAAAACACAGGATGCGCGTTGGCACTGTGGCAAGGAGTTCCCCAGGAATCTTGCAGAGGAAGTGGGGGAGATCTTTTTCATGTGGGAGTACCCGAAACCCCCCCCCACAGGGGTCTTCGCTGCTCCCCACCGCCCCCTATTTCAATACAACAAAAGGAACACTGCAACTTTCAATACCTCCTTGTTGATCAGCCACCACACCCAGCTCTGCCTTCTTCCCCCCTCCATCACGTGTCTCTTGTAGCCACTATCCAATCAGGCCGGCGCTCCTGATCCCTCCCGACCAATCAGAGCGCGGGCCGCCCGCCAGTTTATAAAAGCTTTGTCTGGCCAGCTCCGGCTCTCCTCGCCACCCATTTGGAACGTTCAGCTCTAGGCGCCACGTTGGAAGAAGAGAACTTTGAGCTCCTCAGCGTTCCATCCTTAAAGGAGCCGCGGCGCTGGTCCATCACATCCTTGCTGCTCAAAGTGCGGGGGGAGACCTGTTAAAAAACCCAAAGGCCAGGCAAAATGAGGGAAATCGTGCACATCCAAGCTGGCCAGTGTGGCAACCAGATCGGTGCTAAGGTGAGGATGGCAATTCTTCCCCCCTCCGCGTGTGAATGCAATCCTAAACTGGTGTTAGAACATGTCTGGGGGCGGGAAAGAAAAGTGCTGGGACAGATCAGCCCAAAAAATAGCCACGGTGGCAAAGCGGAAACGCTGCTGGAGATTTGCCCTCCGGGTGCGTGGATTTAATTTAAAATGAGTGTGGAAGGGTATTTTTTTTTCTTAAAGTGGATGATCTTTTCCCATGAGAAGCTTCTGAGAGCCCAATCCTAAGCCATCTCTACTCAGAAGTAAATCCCACTGTAGCCAATGGGGCTTGCTTCCAGGTAACCGGTTAGGATCGCAGCCTTGGTTTTTGGAAAGGGATAGCTTGCAGGCAAAGCTGTTGTTGGAATGGGCGAGGCGGGTGTGCATACATAGCCCATTTTTCAAAGCTAACTGCTTTGTGTTCCCTTAGACATCTGTCTGATGGGACTCAAAAACCTTTCCCTTAATAACACACGATCAAGGAATGGACATGACTATAGTCCTTCTACGCTCTTCTCTTCC
Organism: Tiliqua scincoides; assembly: GCF_035046505.1. Lineage (NCBI taxonomy): Eukaryota > Metazoa > Chordata > Lepidosauria > Squamata > Scincidae > Tiliqua > Tiliqua scincoides. Next base: position 253,509,635 of record NC_089822.1, read on the forward strand.
CTCCCCTCCCCAAATCCTTCTATGCCGTTCCTTCCCCGCCCCAAGTCCTTCTATGTTCTTTTCTTTCCCCCCACCTCAAATCTTCCCTCCTCAATAAATGCGACTTAAAATTAATGGGATTAGACTCTCCCTACATAGTGACTCCGCCAGGAAAGCCATTTTTGTTCCCCTTTTTTTCTGATCACGGCGTGGTGGGAGGATCCACTGAGCCCGCCAGCTCCTCTGGCCTTCCTTAACGTGGCTGGGTTGGATTTAAGCGCCAAATCGGCTGCGGTGGAGTAGGTGGCATTTGAATATTTTTTTTTTTGAGAAAGGGAGGGGGTGAGAGGGAGGAAGTCGAACAAAGCAAGGCTGTTTAATGGTGCTGATCCGGGGGGGGGGGTTTCTCTCCTCCGTCCAGGACGATGGGGGGGTAGCTGGTGGAGGGGGTACCTGTTTTGCACACAGAATGGGGTAAAAATGGGAAATTTGCTTGATGGGGGCGTGGAGTAATGACTCCCATTACAGAGTTGGGAAAAGGGGGTGTAACTGTTTCAAGGGTGTGTCCCATGCTAAAGCTCTATTCCTCCCCACTCCCCGAAACCCCCCTTCTCCAAGCAGATCCGTGAGCTGTGGGACAAAATGAATGAAGTGCCCTCACACCACGTGGTGGCCAGCCTGCTCCACTGTCTCCAGCCCCACCTAGTCAGTTTCCTACTCAGTTTCAACAGTGGGAGTGAAAGGATCTTTCTTCTTAAAGCATGGCTGGGAGGCAAAAAAGCCCAGGAGCCTAAGCAACAATATAGCCTCTTGAGACTGCTACTTCAGAAATGTGGAACTGAAACTCCCTGTTAAAACAACTCGATTGCCTGGAGATCCGCTTTTTAAAAGGGGGGGGCTTTTTGTTGCTATAGCAGCAAGAAACCCCCCACCTGGAAAATATATAAAGATTTTTTTTAATTGTGTTAATTCTGGCGTGTAGATCTCGCAAGGGTTCTCCTCCTTTTGGCCATCCTTCTAACCCTGGCACCCCACCCCCCAACATAGATGTCGGCCTCCCCCTCCCCGTTCAGATCGGGGACTTGTTCCTTCTTTTATGCCTTATGGTGACGCTGATACTGGATTGATGGGCTGTTGCAATGTGGGAGCGGTGTGGCAGTGGGGGTCTTTTCTTTGCCAGGGAGAGAAATGGCCCTTAACTGTGGCAGCACAACAGGGCGATCAGATTAAGGTTTCGAGGAAAAATCTAGCTCCTTTGTCCATTTTTTTTTTTGCTGAGCATCTTCGATCTGACCTAGAATGGGAGGAATCATCTCCCCCCCTTTCTGCTAAACAGAAGCCATTTCTGGCGCCAAGTGGCCCGCCCCCCCTCCCCACTAACCCGCCCACCATTTCACCCTCCTTTGTCTGCTCCCAGGCAGCGCACATGGCTGTGGGGTGCTGGCTCCCTTCCTTCGCGGAGGATCTGCCCTGGAGCTGCTTCTTGCTGATTAACTGATTCTGCCCCCACCCCACCCAGCCTGTCCCAGGTTCTGGGTTGGTGGGACTTGCCATTTTCTTGGAATGAGAAATTGGAATTGTCCCTTCTGGCAGCCACGACACCATTACCGGGCCTTTGTGCGTGTAATGGCTGCTGGCTGGGTGGGACTCTCCAGCAAAGGGGGTGGGAGGGAGAGGGAGGGGACTGCAGTCTTCTCTAGCGATGCTAGCTGGCTTGCAGAACCCAAGATGGTGTGGGTGGCCTGAAAGCCTAGCAGCTTATGGTGTCTCCCATTTTGATCAGCGCGATCAAAATGGTCAATCTTCTGTTCAGATTTAACTTTGTGCAGTGATTCCAGGGGACACTGTATAACACAGTCTTTAAAGTAGCCCTACTGGAATGAACCAGCCTGCTCCAAAGATACATATGTATGCTAGCCAGAATTGGGAGGGGGGAGTTAAGGCGTGCCTTAACAGCAGGGCTGGAAACAATGGCTGGCGCCGTGTTGCCTGGTCTCTTCCCCCAAAGAGGAGATGGTACCTGGGGGAATTGGTGATCTCTATTTAGAGTTGGCGCATATTCTTTATCGTTAAACTGGAAGTGAATTTTCCAGTTCTGTCCCATAAGAATATCATAGGGGGAAGGCATAAAGGGGGTGCAACAAAGCTGTCGCAAAGGCACACAATTGAAACAAAGAGGATGCTTTGGTATAAGATTTTGTTTTCTTTTGCCAGTCTTTTGCCAGTTTTTAAGAACTGGGTTGGTGTCTGCAGGTAGACAAGCTTTGGGATAGCCTTTACTCAATAGGGAATTTTTATAATGTTCTCAAGTTTGCCTATATTGGCACAGTTGGAAAACAGTTTTGCCTACAGAATGCAGCTAGAGGCATTTGAGATGGGGGGGGGGTTATAAGTGTTGAAATCTAGCCTGTTGTGTCTGCATAGCCCCAGTCCTTGGTTTTGTTTCTTTCCTGTTCTCGACAGACTAGGCTGGGATGTTGGAAATGGCTCCTGTATCAAAGAGAATTATATATATATTGGCACACGTTAAGTGAAGATAAGGATGCTTAGCTTTGGTGTGCTGTTCTGTGCTGGGTTTTAATGGATGACAGACCTCAATAGTGTATCACTTGTTCACAGTAAGGAACAACCTTTTTATAGGGGAAGATTTACATTCCATTCTCTGAATATTGCACTCTTCCTTGAAGAATGTCTTAAGGATTTAAGATCTGTCTGGAGTTAGCCCCAAAATGCAGTGTCTGATAGTTCCAGCTGCCCCACCCAGCTTCACCTCTGCATGACCTACATTGCGGTACAGGCTTTCTTATGCAGGAGGGTGTGTCTGCAGCTCTCTGCTGGCACCTGATGAATAAAAGGAGGATGACAATTCTACAGCATCAGCATTGTGGGATGTTCTTCCCAAATGAGGAGCATCTTGTAGTTCCTTTAGAATTCCCCTGTTCCTTTAGAATAAATGCCTCTCACAGCTCCATGCAATTTCTCTTTGTGGAATTCTGTTAGAACTGCCAGCTCAAAGAAGTCCCTTTGGTTGGTCTTTTTCCTTTTGCAGTTGAACATGCCTGATTGGGTCTGCAATGAGGGTGAGGCCAGTCTTTCTCTCCTCTTGCCCCCTCCCCCACACATTTTAATATTTATGGATCTGCAGTGCCGTGGGTGTGTTTGGTCTGCAAATAGCAGACCCAGCCAGTTCCAATTAGATTTTCTTGGCATAGCCTTCAAGGCCCCCAATATAAGCCAGGACCTAGAACATAATAGAAATTTGCAGTGCATCTGGGACAGTCAAATCTTATGTACTTGGTCCATGCTTTGCAATCCAAGGATTGTTCTTTTGTGAGCCATTTTTGCTTTCAGCAGATTTAGTGCATCACAATTAGACCATAATTGCTTGATATGAAATTGTTTGCATTCAAGAACGGCTTAGTGACCAGGTCTTCTTCCAAAAATGGTAGTGTTGGTACAGTATACTGTTCTTTTCATGCATCCATTGATGTGACTTGGCCTAATTTCTGTAGGAAATTAGCAGAGGATGATGGAGCTGCTGAGTTTCTTTATCAACCAATGTGGGCCACTCGGAGGTAGCAGAGTTTAAAAGGGGTTTGCCTGCATTGCATTGCAACCATTCAGAAAATAAGTATCACACTTTTAAATTTTAAAGAACCTCCCTTTTATTATGTTGGTTTGGCAGCCAATACCCCCATCCCACAGCCTAGACCATGACAAGACTGTATTATGCTGAGAGCTCTGCAACTACAACTGGTCTATTGATCTGAAGGACAACAAGGGAACCATTTAAATCAAAGGTCATCTATAACTCTCTGCTACTCTTTTTTCCAGCTTTATCAAATGTTCCTATCTCTCCTGCTTGATACATTGGCCTGGATGGAACTGATGTCATAAGAATGGACATGGAGTTGGTGGACATAGAGTTCTGTAGCCCTTCTACATGGCAGATGTAATTATTTGTGCCACACTGCATTTATTTGGCTCTACAACTGAGCGTACTTCCCATTTTGGATTTTCCATACCTCAGTTTTAAAACTGCACCTTCTGCTTCAGGTCTGGCACCACTCCAGATTTAGTGGTAGAATCAAAAGATCTGTGACCAGGCAAAACATTTTAAACTCTTGTATGTCATTTTTTTCTACTGGAATTGCCAGTGGTATCCTGTCACTTGAGTGTGGCAGTTCCAGAGAGGCACCCAGAAAGGATATGGGATGGTATCATAGTGCACTCCCTCCAAAGGAATCTTGATTTTGTTTGCTTCTCCCAAACCTATAGCACAGGGGTGTCCAAACCTTTTGGCAGGAGGGCCACATCATCTCTCTGATACTGTGTCAGGGGCCAGGGGAAATTTGCATTTCAAATTTGAATAAATTTACATAAATGAATATATTAGAGATGGCACTTATATGAATGAATGAATTTTACTGAGCTTTTTTGTAATACACATGAGATCCAGAAAAGGGGTGTTGTTAAAATAGTTCCTGACACACATAACACACCTCTTCCCTGGGAAAAGTACAGAACAAACTTAAGAGGAGTCAGAGTGGGCTTCTCCCCCCCCCCCATGCAGGAGCATGTTTTTACTCTCACTCTCTCCCCCCCCCCAATCCTGGCAACAAGCAGCAGCAAAGGAACACCATCAGTCAGGGAGCTGGTGGGCACCTACCCCCTCAGGGCAGGAGTTTGTTTCTCCTCATTCACACAGAGAAGGGAGCAGCCTGTCTCTCTCTCCCAGTCCCTCCCCCAGCCTGCACCCAGCACCAAACAAACTTAGAAGCAGGCAGAGAGCTGTGTGCATTTCCCCATTCACAAATGGACCTCTACCTTCCTCCCTCTCTGCCAGCAACCCCAACAAGCAAAAGCAGTAGGTTTCCTCCCCATTCAAACATCCCATGAGTTCTTCCCTGCAGCCCCCCCCCCCCGCCTCCAACACCAAGCACACACTTTCCTGGGAGTAAGCCCCACTGACTCTATGGGACTTACTGCTGAGTAGACGTGCTCTCTAGCTGCATTCAAGCATCCCCACAATTTCTTCCCTGCAGGGTCCATCTCCAACACCAAGCACACACAGCTCATTTGGATCCACACTTTCTTGGGAGTAAGCCCCACTGACTCTATGGGACTTACTGCTGAGTAGACGTGCTCTCTAGCTGCATTCAAGCATCCCCACAATTTCTTCCTTGCAGGGTCCATCTCCAACACCAAGCACACACAGCTCATTTGGATCCACACTTTCTTGGGAGTAAGCCCCACTGACTCTATGGGACTTACTGCTGAGTAGACATGCTCTCTAGTTGCATTCAAACATCCCTGGGACTTCTCACAAGTCCCCAAGCACACTCACAATCCAATCGGATTCACACTTTCCTGGAAGTGAACCCCACGGAGTCTGATGGGATTTACTGCTGAGTAGACATGCTCTCCAGCAGCATTCAAACATCCCACGATTTCTCCCTTGCAGCACCCAGCACATGCAAGCAGCACAAATAGACTCAAGTTTCCTCTCCCTCCTCAGTGCCTGCCCCTCCAAGCCGAACTCAAGCAGCACAAACAGACCCAAGACTTCTCACCCCCCATCCGAAGCCTGCACTCAGCTGCAGCCTTCCCAACCTAATGGGAGGGTTGTGGATGGGTGGGGTTCCTGCTCTTAGCCTTTTCCTTGCTGTCAGTTGCAAGGAACTGCAAGGGTTTCCAGCGGGCCCATTGGAGATGGGGGCTCCCTGGGGGGCCGGATTGGGGCCCTCTTCGGGCCGCAAGTGGCCCGGGGGCCGGGGTTTGGGCAGCCCTGCTATAGCACATGTATACCTTTTTATAAAGTTGGATTCTGATTTGGGATTGGTTTGCTTTCAGGCTGTAGTGGGTAAGCTGGGAGGTTCATTAGATGAGCAAATATAGTATTGTGTGATAAAAACATTTAACACATGAACCTGCAGTAATACAGAATGTATTGTTCCCCCATGGCAGATTGGAACTGGTTTAAGCTCAAGAGCTAGCAGTTTGCCTAAGGTCACACAACCAGACTCTTGACTGAGGAGATGTGCATGGTAACTTCTGATGCATTGCCCATGAGCTTAACAGCTCCATTATCTTACCACTCTGAATCTAAAGGGGCATTCACAAGATCATTAACACAGTCTGTGTGCTTGGGAATGCTTGCTTTGCTGCAAAGGCACATCTATGCTCCAGACTCCCAGGATTCTTTGGGAAGGCTATGACAAGTGGCATGATGATAAACCCATCAAATGGATCTTCCAGAATAAACCCTAAATCTGCTTTACCTCATTCATTCTTCAGTCATGAAAGCGCAGGGTGGTAGGGGAGAGCATGCACCTTAGAAATCACCCTGGAAACTTAATTCAAGGGCAGTATGAAAATAGTTCAAATCTTGCTTGTGAAGCATATTGGAGCGAGGCCTGAATAGTTTTTTTTATTGTACAACTGAGGCCTCTTTAGAAGGAACAGAACTTTGGGATCAATTCCAGCAGTATCTCATCTCTGTTCATATGGTAGAAGGTGAGAAATGTTTGCTCTATTCTGCTTCAGGAATACAACCCATCTTCCTGAATTAACCCCTACAGAATTTTGGTCTGGTTCATGAGACTGTGACTAAATAAACATGCCTTTTTTTAAAAGTGGATTTAAATGCTCCTCAGTTGGGGAAATGACAATATCACATGAAAGCCAGCTTAATTTTATATGCAAAAATCCATATGCCCTGATTGCCTTTCTAGAACAAAATAGTAATGGTGTTCAGTATTACTCCACACAAAAAGACACTGCATGTGGGTGTAGCTGTGCTAATCTCTTGTGTCCAGCATCAGTTGTATACACAAGATAATAGTTCCCTATTTATCATTGTAAAACAATTTCATGTTGTGTTAGTAGTTCTTATAGTGATCTGTATGGTAGACTGTATTCAGCCTGCTGGCCTTATGTTTGACAGCTCCAATCTAGAATATGCATGCATGTATTGGGGACGTACATGTGTCCAAATGGTCTGCAAGATGTCTACGTGCCATTCCAGTGATTCCCAAACTGAGCTGTGGCTTCCTGGGGAGCTACAGAATCCTCATGAAAACCCACAGCCCTAGACAATGTATAAGATTGTAGCCCTTGTGGGGAGCCATGACCAGTGGCCCAGTAGGTCAAGGTAGCTGCCAGTTGAAAAAGTTTGGTGACCACTGCATTACAGTTATTATATGTAAAGGTGACCCGCATATCTGCAGATTGGGTCTGGACCCCCAGTGAACACACCCCCACATGCACCCCACTGGAGAGCTTCCCTGGGCCTTCAAATGCCTTATAAGGCATTAAAAACAGCACTTCTGGTTTCTCCATAAAACAGGAAGTCACATGTTTTCAGCTTCTGAGCTCAGTTTGAGCATGACAGAGGCTGGGGACGGATGTGCCCTCAGTTCAGACTCCCCCCTAGGTCAGAGCTCGCCTTGCCTCTGGGAGGGGTAGTCCCATGGGACTGTGGGGATGGGAGTTTGCCTGTGTCAGCAGTTTCAGCTATCTGCTGGGGGTTCCAGAACGACACCCCCATGGATAAGGGGGGCATGCCTGTATAACTGTTAGTTTCTTCTGCTTCTCCAGTGTTGCTGACTATATGCAAAGAGTTGTATACAGTTCTATGTGCTTAAGATGCTGTGCAGGCTGAATGTCTGCATGTTGGGGGAGTGGCTGCTGCTGTGATCCGGCTGTCAACCATACACATGTGTGTTGGCATCCTTCAGTCTCAGAAGACTATGGTGTCATGCTCTGAATGGTGGTTCTGGAACAGAGTGTCCTCTCCAGTGCGCAAAGCCTGGGTAAAGTAGGTATGGAAGATAGGCTGTTTCCCATGCAGCCAATCCCCCTTCTCCACGTTGCTGAAATTGTCCAATGGAAAGGCAGAGGCCAATACGGTTGGTTCCAGCGGCAGCGGCATCGCAGGAATTGCCAGAACATGACTGTGTTCAGCCATGAATTGCCTCAGGGACTCCGGCTCCGGATTTTGCCTCGAGGTTGATTCCTGAAGCCTTTTCCATAACTGGATGTAGCCACAAGGCAGTGGAGGTTTGGGATCAGAGTTTTCCTTCTCTCAGATGAGCTGCCTTCCCAGGCTGACGAGTCCCATCTACCCGGTGGCTGTTTAGTTGCCTCTTATGACAAGTACAGCCAAACTGAGGGCCTTTTCTTATCCCCAGCCCCCAGGGGAGATGAGCACATTCTAACTGTTGGAAGAAAGACTGCCATTGGGGAATAGCTATTGGGCTGCTGTTGGGGAAATGGGGTTGTGAATTCCCCTCTTTCGAGCTCTGGCTTGTACCTACGCCTTTAAGTCATGACATGCTTACTGATATTGGCTATGTCTGCTGGTTTACTCCAGTGCAAATAAGACCCACACACAAAGCTCTTTAACTTTTTTTTTAGGCACAGCTAAAACAATGTAGGACTGAGATACCCAAGAAGAGAACTGATGCAAACTCTTAGCTTCTCTTGCTTCATAAGAGAAAGCTGAGCTGTATAATTGAGTGGGGTTGATTGGAAAGTATGTGCAGGGTTTGGGTTTAGTCCCTGGGCCATTGTTCTGCGTAGGCTAGTTTTGCAGACCTACAAAGTAGGGAACTGCCCTTGGAGAGAAAGTAGCAGAGGCTCAATTTGCCCTCATCTTTCTGTTAACATTGATCAATTTCTTTACAGCAGTTTTAAGGTCTGATCCAGCTGCCTTCTGGTTGTTCTTCCCTGTGGAACAGCTGTCTTTATAGAGGTTCCCTTTGAGGGCACAAGAGACCAGGGCGGGTAGAAGCTGGGTCAGGATGTCCTTCTGGTCAACAATTACCTAGGCATAGAAGAATGCTTGGAATGTCTTGTCTGACACTGGGGAGAGGGTGGAGGCAGCTCCTTGTCTGCTTAAGGAGCCTCTCTTCCTCCATCCATTCATTACAGAGTATGGACAGATGGTCTATGTAGGAAATGGTTCCCTTCTGGATTAGTTTTCTAATAATCTATAGAACTGAACTGCAAAACAGAGAGGCTGGACACAGGTATGAGTGCAAGACAGCTTTGTAGCTTCCATTGACTTTAAAGCCAGCATGTCATCCCACAGTTGGAGATTATTTTCTTCTCAGGGGAAGGGGTGTCTTATCTTCTTAAGATATGGGGAGGGTCCCTCTTCATCCTGTGATTGTGACATACAAGCATATGGCATGATCTGTGGGGGGATTCTTCCTGGGTTGCATCTGCCCCCTAATTTTATTCTCCAGCTCCAGCCCTAGAAGAGAGAAATGTCAGTGCTCAGTAGTTCAAGCAGCTAAGAATTATGGGCATGTTTCTGCCTTTGCTCCCAAATAGATGTTGGGACTTTGAGTGTTTGACTTAAAGCATCTAAATATTTTCTTTTCACCACTCCCAGCAAATCCTAAGGATTCTGGCTCCTCTTATCACCTTGCACTGCTTGGTCTGGGCTAGAGATAAACTGCAGCCAGGATTTAACCCCCAGGTGTTCAATTTCAGATTTTTGACCCCCCCCCCCATTTATCCCTCTTTTCTTATGAGTTGAGCTGCCTGTTTGCTGCCTCTTCTCCAGAGTGAAGGGGGTAAGGGGTGGTGCATGACTGTTCAATCTCTCCTGTCTTTCAATTGCATAATTTATTATGTATCAAACCCTTTTTCACAAGTTTGTACTGCAAAGGGTCCTTTTGCCTGCCTTGTGGTATAGGAAGTGAGTTTTCAGGGTGTCAGTGTTACTGGCCTTTCATACTTTGCTCAAGTTGGTGTGATGCCCTTTTCAGAAAACAGTTGCTGAACAGGATTTGAGATCCTTTCCCCCCCCCCAAGAGCTCTTAACCACAAACCTCTTCCTGTCTCTCAAGTTCCATGATATATGCAGTCCTCTCTCATTGCAGAATATCTTCCTAGGAGAAACCAACTGGTGTTTCTCTAGCTACACCTTTGAACGTTTACATGAGGAAACCTTTGTAGGTTTTTCCATGACTTGCTCTATTCATGAAATAGGTAGCAAAAACAGTTTTTCAAACACAAGCACTGCGGAGTAGATGGTGGGGGTAAATTTTAATACAATCCTTCTAAAAACTTCTGCTATTCCAGGAAAGGTGGTGGTGGGGAGGCATATAGAACTCATGGCTTGCCTTGTTTTAATTGAAACTGCCGTAATTCTTCTACCCTGTTTGGAGGATCTGGAGAGTCCTGGGTCTCAGAAGGAGCTGTAATTCCCTCTGGGGAATTGATTCATGGAGGCCGGATGCAAGCAGCTTAACCTCAGTCCTTTGCCATCTGTCCACTCTGTGAAGCTGAAAGCTTGTTGATGGGCGCGTGTGTGATCTTGCTTATGTTCCAAGCAGCTGACCCAAGGATGCGGGTGGGGGGCAGGAGGCATGCTCCCGATCTTTAAGGGAAGAGCACTTCCAGATAGGTTAATGGGACTGTGTGAGCAGTTGAGATCACAGTAGCAGGTGCAATGGTGTTCACGATGAATAAGTCCTAAACTTATAGACCTTGTTAGAATTCCACTGCAGCAAAAAAAAACACACACACAAAAAACGAATTCCACTGCAGCAGCTGTCCTGGACTCTGGATAGATTATATTTAATGTCTGAGCATGTCAGGAATCCAGAATCCAATCGGTAGTGAGGTTTGTGGCTTAGTTGACCCATGAAGTATTTCTTTGCTGCCAGTTTGCGCATAGTGGGGAGGGGACGTGAGTTGGGGTTCATAGCTGTAACACTGGGGCGTCAAATTGTCTAGCAGAACTGCCTCACTATCTCTCAGTCATTGCTTTTGGACAATATGTTTAAAGCTCACTGAGGCCTAGAAGCATGCTGTGACTCTTACCCAGAACTGATCCAGTAAAGGAAACATTTGGCATGTGGATTGGGCCTTGAAAACTTAGAGCTGTTCTTTTGCCTTTGCTACTTTGGGAACTCCTTCAGTCAGTTTCCTCTCTTGATATAATATGAATATAATTTTTCTGCTCAGGGCATTTTTCTCTCTGTCTGTTTAGGTCTCCTCTAATAAAGGACCTCTAATAAAGGTCTCCTCTAATAAAGGAGTTTTTGTAATGATATTCTAAATTAGGCAATTAGAGTCTTTGATCTGTTGTAACTTCAATGCAGATTAGAAGGTGTGTATGGAAGTCATTCCAATGTATGGCCCATAGGGTGCTGTAGGTAATAGACTCCACCCACCCCTGGTCACCATCTTGCATCTAGCTCTACATTGAAGTCACTATGTCCTGGGTCCAGTTGGTGCACTTCAGGGTGGGTGGGGGTGCATGTAAGATCCCACACACCCTTGTGTGTGTGTTCTTTCAACTGCATGGAGAAACAGTGAGGTTCTGTAGCCTGAACTCTGAATAGACACTGCCTTAAAATAATGCCTGCCATAGTCCTCTGCAACATTGGG